>NC_036858.1:8917087-8924587 GCF_002910315.2 Salvelinus sp. IW2-2015
AACCCTACTACAGTAGTGATCAGATACATACAACCTGTCTAACCTTCCAACCCTACTACAGTAGTGATCAGATACATACAACCTGTCTAACTTTCCAACCCTACTACAGTAGTGATCAGATACATACAACCTGTCTAACCTCCAACCCTACTACAGTAGTGATCAGACACATACAACCTGTCTAACCTTCCAACCCTACTACAGTAGTGATCAGATACATACAACCTGTCTAACCTTCCAACCCTACTACAGTAGTGCTCAGATACATACAACCTGTCTAACCTTCCAACCCTACTACAGTAGTGATCAGATACATACAACCTGTCTAACCTTCAACCCTACTACAGTAGTGATCAGACACATACAACCTGTCTAACCTTCCAACCCTACTACAGTAGTGATCAGATACATACAACCTGTCTAACCTTGCTGCACTGACACCACCGTCATTAACCTTTAACCTTGTGTACTGACTAACGTTTGCATTCCTTACTCTCCACGCATCAGAAAGCTCTAACTCAGTTAATAGACCAGACAGACAAGTGGCTGACCACAGATGAGGTTCTTCAGCAGTGCGGTCAACAGTTAAATCCACGGTACAGTTCCAGTCCCCCCCTAAAACCATACAGCCCTCTTGGTCACACTGTCTTAAGGTTTCCTTTATTTGATCAAATACAGCAATATGCTCTGTAACCTCCTTAGGAGCATAAACATTCAAAAWATATATATATAAATAACATAACATCCGCCCCTGTTATAGATACCACAGTCACCCCTAATCCTGAGGAAAACAAAATYGCCACCCCAGCACTGAAATKAGTACCATGACTGAGTATCTGCTGCCCCTCCCACCACATACCCCAGTCAACCTCATTAGCCTCATCACTATGTGTCTCCTGTAGAAAAACTACATTAAGTCTTTTCTGTTTTATTACTTCTAATACCCAGGCCCTCTTATTCCTGTCCCTTCCCCCATTAATATTGAGAGAACCTCCCCTTAGTACCTCCATATAGAAAGAGAAAGGAAAAGCAGAAGAAACCACAGAGAAACCAGACRAAGAGGGAAAAAACACCCTATGAAGCCTGATCATCATCATTGTTTTAATTTTCTCTTAACCTTACCACGTTTCCCACTATCCTTTTGCAAATTTCCTCAAGCGAAAACGCTTCTTCTCACTCAGCTGGTCTCACCCCACCGTCTTCTGTAACATCACAGCTGACCTCACAAACTTATCAACATCAAAAGAATCTACCAATTTGACAGATTTCCCTAAAGTCTAATCCAGGAACCCATTTACCACCACCTAGATTGTAAATTGAGTCATCGCCAGCTGCATATCAAGAGAGATATCCTTCTCTTGATCCTCCTCAACTGAGGCCACAGACCCCTGACTCCCCTCTGCCACATCCCTCTCAACACTCCCCGCTTGCACCCCATCAGTACTTTCGGGCATCTCCTCCACTACCTGGGAGACTAGCCGCACCTGATCCCCCACCTGTACCCCATCACTCGTGCAGGGCATCTCCCCCCCAGTCTGAGGAAATGCCACTCCAGATCCGTCCTTACCTCCTACAACAATATGTTTCAGACGCTATGTTCCCCTCAGGTAAACGTTGCAACTCTGTACACTCAACACGGACAATTTGTTCCTCAGCGACAGGTGCTTKTGACTGCTCTACCACTGTGGGCCCAGGCGTTACAAGGACCACCTGCSCCCCTCCCTCCATTTTTTCGTGCAAGCATGTYKCTTATGGCCAACATCCCCACACTCAAAACACTGTTGACTACCMGTACTAGCATAAGCCATATACARTCTRTTGTCATACTTGWCTTTAAACGATAWCTCCAAAGTCTGCTCCGGTGAGTCCAAAAACATAAACRCCTGTCGCCGAAACGACAYAACCTKTTTCAAMGCCGGGTGTTTGCAACCCAACGGGACAATCTTAATAGAACTTGCAAACTTCCCAAACCGCAAAAACTCGCGCTCCAATAGCTCATTGGAAATAAACGGCGGTACATTCAAAATCGTTACCCTTGTTGGCGGAGAAAAAAGCGGAGTAACTAGAAATAAACAATCAACAAGGCGCTCTTCAACAAAACACCACCGCTTTATTAATCCGCGACCCATAAGAATGGGGAAAAAGAGAGCGAGAGAATGGGGAAAGACGAGAGGAAGAGAATGGGAAATGAGAGGAGGGAGCGAGAGATTGGGAAATGGAGAGAGAATGGGGAAAAAGAGAGGGCGAGAGATGGGAAGTAAGGAGGGAGAGAGAATGGGAAAAGAGGAGGGAGAGATGGGGGAAAAAGAGAGGGAGAGAGAATGGGGAAAGAGAGGAGAGAAATGGGGAAAAGAAGAGAGAGAGAAATGGGAAAAAGAGAGGAGAGGGAGAGAGAATGGGGAAAAGAGGAGGAAGAGAATGGGAAAAGAGACGAGAGGGAGAGAGAATGGGGAAAAAGAGAGAGAGGGAGAGAGAATGGGGGAAAAAGAGAGAGAGGAGAGAGAAGGGGAAAGAGAAGAGAGGGAGAGAGAATGGGAAAGAGAGGGAAAGAGAATGGGGAAAGAGAGGGAGAGAGAAGGGAAAAAGAGAGGGAGAGAGAATGGGAAAAAGAGAGGGAGAGAGAATGGGAAAAAGAGAAGAGAATGGGAAAAAGAGAGGAGAGAGAATGGAAAAAGAGAGGGAGAGAGAATGGGGAAAAGAGAGGGAGAAGAATGGGGAAAAAGAGAGAGAGAGAGAATGGGGAAAAAGAGAGAGAGGGAGAGAGATGGGGAAAAAGAGAGAGAGGAGAGAGGAATGGGAAAGAGAGAGAGGGAGAGAGAATGGAAAAAGAGAGAGAGGAGAGAGAGGGGAAAAAGAGAGAGAGGAGAGAGAATGGGGAAAAGAGAGGGAGAGAAAAATGGGGAAAAGAAGAGGAGGGAGAGAGAATGGGGAAAAAGAAGAAGAGGGAGAGAGAATGGGGAGAAAGAGAAGAAGGGGGAAAAAGAGAGGGAGAGAGAATGGAGAAAAGGAGAGAGAGGGAGAGAGAAGGGGAAAGGAGAGAGAGGGGAGAAGAATGGGGAAAGGAGAGAGAGGGAGAGAGAATGGGGAAAAGAGAGAGAGGGAGAGAGAATGGGAAAAGAGAGAGAGGGAGAGGAAAGGGAAAAGATGAGAGGGAGAGAGAATGGGGAAAGGAGAGAGAGGGAGAGAGAATGGGAAAAGGAGAAGAGAGGAAGGAGAATGGGGAAAAGGAGAGAGAGGGAGAGAGAATGGGGAAAAGGAGAGAGAGGGAGAGAGATGGGGAAAGAGAGAGATGGAGCATGGGGAAAATAGATAGGGAATGGGGAAATGAAATAGAGAGAATGGGAAAAATAGAGAGCTGAGAATGGGGAAAATTGAAGAGAATAGGGAGCGAGAGGGCAGAGAGGGCAAATGGGGAGAGAGAGAGTGGGGAAACTAGAGAGCGTGAGAGGGGAATGGTAAAGAGATGGGGAAGAGAGAGGGAGAGGGCAAATGGGGAAAGAGAGGGCAAATGGGGGAAAAGGAGGGCAAATGGGGGAAAAAGAGAGAGGGCAAATGGGGAAAGAAAGGGCAAATGGGGGAAAAGAGAGAGGGAATGGGGGAAAAAGAGAGAGGCAATGGGGAAAGGAGAGGAATGGGAAAGAGAGAGAGGGAAAATGGGGAAAAAGAGAGAGAAGAATGGGGAAAAAGATGCGAGAGAATGGGGAAAAGAAAAAGGATAGAAGGGAGCGAGAGCGAGCAATGAGGGGAGAAGAGAGAGTGAGAAAATGGGGAAAGAGAGAAGAATGGGGAAATGAAATAGAGGAATGGGAAAGAGAAGAGGGGAATGGGAAAGAGAGAGGGCAATGGGGGAAAGAGAGCGAGAGAGAGAATGGGGGAAAAAGAGAGAGAATGGGGTAAAATGAAATAGAGAGAATGAGAGAATGAGAGAATGGGGAAAAAGAGGGAAAGAGCAGAGAGAGATGGTTGGATCACATAAGGGCCTCATGAGAAGGTATGTCAGAGGTAAGGTTTATCTCAAGCCTTGAGTTGTGTGTAACACACACACCCCCCTCCCCTCCCATTATTTTCCCCTCTGTCAAGTTTCAAACACAGAGGATGGATCCGGTTTGATAAGTTCTGTTCTGTCTGGAGATGTGATGTGTCAGACCTAGATCTGCCATACAGTAGAAGAAACCATGTTTTTCACACTGAAACTCTCTGGTCCAAGATATGTTTGGAGATTTTTACGGTGGCATTATGTGACTTTATTTGAATAAATAAGGCTAGTAATCGAATATGGCTGGTAGATTTGATGTCAATCTCTTTGTGGCATATATCATCTTTGCAGTGTAGATGATATCTATTAGATGGACGACATTGTAGCGAAAATTATCATTGCAAATTAGGTCCAGTGGATTATGGAAAAGGGGACTGTTATCAACAGTATCGCAGAATAATGTGTWTTTTGTCTACATCATCTGCTTTATGATGGTTTGTAGTGACCAATTTTAATGAACACATTATAYATATGTGTGGTCTTTCTTTATGAATAACTCGCATGCATGTGTTACGTACACTACCGTTCAAAAGTTTGGGGTCACTTAGAAATGACCTTGTTTTTGAAAGAAAAGCCACATTTTTGTCCATTTAAAATAACATCAAATTGATCAGAAATACAGTGTAGACATTGTTAATGTTGTAAATAACTTTTGTAGCTGGAAACGGCTACTCCGGGATGCTGGCCTTCTAGGCAGAGTTCCTCTGTCCAGTGTCTGTGTTATTTTGCCCATCTTAATCTTTTCCTTTTATTGGCCAGTCTGAGATATGGCTTTTTCTTTGCAACTCRGCGTCGCCTCTTCACTGTTGACGTTGAGACTGGTGTTTTGCGGGAACTATTTAATAAATCTGCCAGTTGAGGACTTGTGAGGCATCTGTTTCTCAAACTAGACACTCTAATGTACTTGTCCTCTTGCTCAGTTGTGCACCGAGGCCTCCCACTACTCTTTCTATGCTGGTTAGAGMCAGTTTCCACTGCTCTGTGAAGGGAGTAGTACACAGCATTGTACGATATCTTCAGTTTCTTGGCAATTTCTCGCATGGAATAGCCTTCATTTCTCAGAACAAGAATAGACTGACGAGTTTCAGAAGAAAGTTCTTTGTTTCTGGCCATTTTGAGCCTGTAATCGAACCCACAAATGCTGATGCTCCAGATACTCAACTAGTCTAAAGAAGGCCAGTTTTATTGCTTCTTTAATCAGATCAACAGTTTTCAGCTGTGCTAACATAATTGCATTAGTGTTTTCTAATGATGAATTAGCCTTTTAAAATGATAAACTTGGATTAGCTAACACAACGTGCCATTGGAACACAGGAGTGATGTTTGCTGATAATGGGCCTCTGTACGCCTATGTAGATATTCCATAAAAAATCCGCCGTTTCCAGCTACAATAGTCATTTACAACATTAACAATGTCTACACTGTATTTCTGATCAATTTGGTGTTATTTTAATGCAGAAAAAAATAGATTTTCTTTTTAAAAAACAAGGACATTTCTAAGTGACYCCAAACTTTTGAACGGTAGTGTATATGTAGATTTCTGAGATCATGCCATTAGGCACAATTGGATATACATGTGAATGCTTGGTTATTTTACAGAGACACCGCCTCTAGCTAGCCAAACCAACTGTGAATATTCCTCCTCTCACACCTCTACCTTCTCTCTCTGTCGTGGGGATTCCGGGGGTTAATTACAGAGTCTGTCAGAGGGCTGGGTTTACACTCGTAAAGTGTCACAGACACTSTTTCTTAAATGGATTTAAACATGGCTCAAGTGAATTATGATTCCATTCTAATCCCTCGCTCCTCTCCTCCACTCTGGGCTCTCCTCTTCTCCTCCCTGTCTGGCAGCCTGGGCGTGAGGGGGTTGCCTGGGGGCCTGAGGACCTTCTCCATCCTCGGAGAGTGTTGTCAGAGGAGAGACCCCTAACCGCCGGTATATTAATCTACATTACTGTAGGCAGGAGAGGGCCCCCTGTCCCATGCATTTTACTCATTCATTCAAATGACTTGGTACGCATCAAACAGACCAGCCCGTGGTCCTCTCCTCCTCTCCAGTCCGCTTTCCATTTAGATTCCCCCAGGCCCGATGTTGTTAAGGAGGCATGTTCCCTATCCTATACACTAGACACCCCTAGTTAGGGATTTCAATACAGGAATAACGCCGATATGAAGTATCAGATATGAAGAGAAAAAGGACTTTGCAATAGACAAAGAGTTCCTTAGGCGTTAAGGTCCTGACCAGGATGTATTTTGTGTTATTGCTTATGGACTCCTGCAAGATCGTCCCGTCGGAGGATCCCACTTCTGTCACCAAATGGATGGCTTTTTTAAGAATAATATTTGTTTAATTGACAGTGTAGTGTACAACACTTACCTTGTACTAGTGCTGAGCGATCAACCGAAATTGAGCGACATTGGTTCAATTATTTTGAATTCCATTTCGGTCMGTTTTTTTCCTGTGAGCTTGATGCGCGGTTTCTCCAGAGATAAATCAGACCAAGCCTAAACTGTGCGAGGTAATAGGGAGTTTTAGTTTCCAACGCGCCAATATTCTACAGTTTAGCGCAGAAAACGTGGTAATTAACTACAATGACCATAATCCATTGCACACATACTTGTCCGTTCTATGTGGAGCAGACAGGGAAACGGAGGGAAGAGAGAGCGCATGATGGAGAGGGATAGAGAGCACTTTGTGAGGTATCGCTACCTGAAAAGACATGATCTGAGTGATTAAAAGTATTCCTTATTTACTTTGAAGAACTACTAGCCTGGTGATTTTCTCCGACAGCATAGGCAGCAGAGAGATGAGATGATGACTTGGAATTAAATAATAATATCATGAAATTAAACAAATGKAATGTACACAACAACTGAAATCATTTTTAAGTCATGTGAATAAATGATGGTTAATAGGTGTAATGGGGAGTCACTACCATCATGAGACTTTTATTAATAGTGTTATTCTGTGTTACAGCATTCAACCCCCATAATGCATAGTGCATTTCATGTCAAATAAATAATCGAAACCAAAATAAAACGGTGGTCATTTTTTCATAATCAAACCGAAACAGACTTCAAAACGCACTAATCGCTAAGCACTACCCTGTACGTTACCCAAATGAATAGCTTAATAATAACTTGTATTATTAAGTCATTATAAATGCTGATATAAATACTTAAATGCTTTCTTAGTGATTTTTATTATGCATACCATGTATGGTTATAAATGCTATAAGACTAATTTATCATTTGTACATGCATATATAGCCTACTTATAAATAGTTTATTAAAGCTTATTAAAATACAACTCATGTTAAAGTACTACCACCCTATCCCCTTAACCAAGCCTTCGCCAGCCCAAAACAAACTTCCCGTCAACCCCTCCTCATTCATCTCAACCCCTCCTCCTGCCTCCACAGCTGTCAAATGAACTAGCGGCAGGATCCCCAAGCACAACACAT
>NC_036858.1:8926882-8975305 GCF_002910315.2 Salvelinus sp. IW2-2015
TTCTCCTCTCCTCTCTTTTCCTCCCTTCTACTCTCTCTCTCTTCTCTCTCTCTCTCTCTCTGCAGAATCATTCCAGAACAGAGTCCTGGTCTTCGTCCTCGGCGCCATCATCCTCATCACCATCATCCTGGCTATCTATTTCAATGTGCGAGGGCACTGATCTCCCTAATTCTCTCTCTCACACACACACACACACACACACTCACTCACTCTCACACACACACACACACACACACACCAGGCGTGATTAATAGCGACAAAAGCATTGCTCTGGAGTAATTAGGACAAATGGTTCCAATGAATCACTTTCCAGGCCATGACAGGGGTCTCTCTCTCTCTCTCTCTCTCGCTCTCTCGCCCCCACAGTTTTTGTTCTATTGTTTTTGATATTATTCATGGTGTTGTCACTGGACTGTGTTTGATTGGGAGATCCATCTTTTCCCTGGGTAGAGAGAGCCTATGGGGAATTCAAAGAGTTTAGATGTAAATCCTGCTAGTGTTGTTTATTCACTACTTCCATGGTCTAACTTAAGGTGTCCGCAGTCCCTTTTCTCTGTGTGTGTGTGAGTGCTTGCCTATCTGTACGCAGGGCTTTTCTCTCCCTCTTTGTCAGACCAGCTTTCAATCCATCTAATGTATTAGGCGCAAGACTCAACTCTTATTAACATGGGGGCTTACTACATGAGTCCACAGTCACACACAGCCTCCAGGTATAAAGGACAGTACCTTCAAATAAGAGGTGGTAGTCRGTCACCTCTTTCCACACGGTTGGGCCCAAATATGAGAGATACATTCGTAAATGGAAGACTTATTCGACTTATAGAAAACGCATGAAAAGGTTTMCTTCTGTTTTGACTCGAGGAAGGAGATCCAGTTTTATTTGTCCGTCCTCTTCACAATATTCACTCGTATCATTGATGTCTAACTGTGAGGGATCTCAACATTGTCCAGACTCCATGATATTTTGTTCATACACACATGACATTAATATAGAATTGATTATAGTAGTCCACATACAGCACTAACTGGCAAATCTACATAAATGTACGCAGAGAAAAAAAGGCTTTTAGGTTTTTCATATTACCAGTTATTCTGTTACTATTTATTTATATACATTGTTTGAGAATTGATGATTTATTTTTGTTGATTATCATTAAATGTACATTTATGGAGTCTATTGTAAATGTAACCTGACGCAGACCAATCGTCTTTGGCCAGCGAATCACATGACATGTATAGTTCGTATTTCTCCAGGACCAGTTCAATCATGGATTGCTTTGATTGTGTGTGAATTCAGACTTAAGTCATTTTTAATATAAATGAAATTGCTCTGTTGTCCTATCTAAATATTTTTGTTTTATTTCTTCTGTTTTGTCCAGAGTTGTAATAATGATAKATTTTTATGTAGAGCCTTTAACCCAAACAGCCTCAAGCTGATATGTTGTTGCATGTTTTTACCAACTCCCAATACTACGTGTGTTTGAGTCCAGTTTGGAAGGGGAGTGCCATTCTACTGTAGGTGGACAGAGTAAGATTGTTGTGTTTTAAGTGCAAAATCCGAGAGGTGCTGCAAAGGGACTGTTTGTGTGTCCTGTCACACAAACATACTCTCATTAAAACATACACAGGTACCCCCCCATGTCCTCCACCGAAAGAAAGACAGACAGACAGACAGACAGACGGTGGTCTGCCTGGCTCAGGCCGGACGGCGGCCTGCCTCCGTGCGGCTGCACGAGAGAGAGGCCATTTGCTATTCCGTGGGGGGGGCTTTCTCCGCTACCGGCCCAGCCGCCCYGSGGCTTCAAAGGTTCAAATTAATGACCAACAAAATAGTGTCTCCCCCTCCATCCCATGTGGGCCAACCCGTGGCCGAGTTATCATTAAGTTGAGGAATAATGAAAAAAGAGGATAAGGAGAGGAAACGAGGAGGGGGGAGAAACCCCTGCCAACCTCATCAGATAATCACCTGCGTGATTTGGTTTTTCCATCAAAAGGAAAAACAGGGTGAGGTGTGTATGAGAATCTATACCTGGAGGTTGGTGTATATGAGCCAAACAACTGATTATTGTGTGTACCTATCTGGAGTGCCTACGTGTGCTCGTCCTCTCTCCTCGGTCCCACCCTCCTTTCTCTCTCCACCCCCACCCGTCCTCCCTCCTTCCCTCACCCCTCTCTTCCTCCCTCTCTCTCTCTCTCCCAGCCTGTCAGGATGAGCTGAGTTGTAGCGCTGCCGCAGCCTCCCTTCCGCCGTGCAGCGTGGCCGCGGCAGACAGCGTGGCCGCGGCAGACAGCGAGCACGGCTCTATTTGAAGTTGTAATGGTGTCAAAAAGTCAGGGCTGACTGACAGCTGTCAGTCCCACAGGGCCTCATTAAAAACAGACCCACTTGACAAGGAAATAATTGAGCGTCGTCGACAACCCTGCCTGGGCTCCGTTTAGATGTTTTTATTTTCTTTCATTATTATTTCTGGCTATTATGTTCATTAGGAAATGGCATTAAACAACTTTAGATAGAAGGGGGAGGGCTAATGATTTGTTTAGGGGGGGGTATTATTTAACAGGAGGTCTGTCGTATGATTCCTTGGCTTGGCAGATGCCTGGTATCATCTGCCAGCACTCTTTTTTTGTCTACTTTCTCTTGTTCTCCTTTTTGTCTGCCCATCCTTCCTTTTTTTCCCAGCCCTCTTATATCTCTCCATCCCTCCTTCCTTCCCTCTCTCTTTCTCTCTCCTTCTCTCCCTCCGAGCAGCGGGTGCCTTTAAAGTACGAAATAGATTATTCATTACCCCCTTTCTGTTCTTTGTGACTGATTTGGTTTTCGACGAGCGTCTTGCCACGGAGAGAAGGATGAAAACTTGTCAAAAATAGGTTKTATCTTATTCCAAGGGGCAACAATAGCAGCAGGTACAGACACCTTTTAATATTTAATTAAGCCCAGTGTTAGAGGTGAGTGAGCTCCATACAGACAGGGGGAGAGAGGGGAGGGGATTTGGGGGGGTGATTGGTAATTTGATGTCTAAAGCCATTTAAATGCTTTCGCTTCTCTCCGATCGCTAGACAGGCTAGTGTTTTATGTCCCTGTCCATTGTCATATGATTGTCTGAGGGGCTGGTGAGTTCGTCATGTCCAAGGCTGAAGATGCTTTTTAAGGTTTTGGAGGTGTGTCTACCATTTAGGTTTGGGTCATCTCTTCTTCCTTATGCAAGACCCATGTAGGCGTATGCCACGTTRGAAAAATAAAGCAACCGAGAACCTTTCAACCACAGCGCAGGTTAAGCCTACGTCTCCTGGTGTTTAARACACAAACCAGGGGTCCTCTCAAAAAAACAGTAAAAGGGGAGAATTGTTCCCAGAATTGTTCCCAGGACGAGTACACTTCTCGGTGGCGGCGGTATAAAATCCTGCCGTTTGTCAGCCGTTTAGGCGGACAGGAATTGTGACGGGGAGCGTTTGAGCCGTTGTCCCTCTGAAGGACGCACRTTAAACGGGATAGGTAAACAACTCCGACAGTGGGATCGCGATGGGAGGGCAGACGTTTTATCTCCCAGAGAGTCTCCYCTGTCAGGGACGCCCGCCCGCAGACCAGCGAGCCGAAGTCCACAATGACACCGTTTGACAATATGGAAGAGTCTGCCTCTGTATCGACTGTCCAAACAAACGCAGACATACATTACACACATGCACCCCTCTCTACTGTCACACGTGCTAGAGCAACCCCTAAACCCCCTTTCATTCTATGATAGTAGAGAGAGGGCTACAGTATGTTCCTCCTTTTTGTACCAGTCCAAGTAGAATGGCTTTCTTTTTTTTCCCCCCGCTCTTTTCTTTTTTTTTTATCATCCAACGCTGTTGTTTATTTTAATGGTGTTTACGCGCACAAAGACATGACAATGACCCTGTTCTCTGTGGTAGGTCACAGAGCTACAGCCGTGTCTAGAGCGCCTACCCTTGTGCTTGTGGGCCAAAGATGGAGCCGGAAAAGTGCAATGGCGAGTGCAGTTGGTTTGCTTGTTGTGTGTGCATGTTTCGGTCTGTGTTCAAAATGTCCATCAATAGTGTAAGTCTAGTATCTTGATGATCAGGTCCAAGCAGCTGAACTCAACATTGTGTTGCTTTTCATACTTTTTTGGGGGCCGTTTAGTCCCCCCCCCCCCCCCGAGACNCCGAGACATTTTTGTGCTTTCTGTAGATGTGAAGAACGTTTGTGTTGTCATTAAAGCAGTATTGCATTTCAACGACAAAGATGCCCTGTCATAACTTCCTGTCGTCTTCCCTCCTCCGCCCCTCTCGTTCTGTCGTTCATTCGGCACCGAAAAACAACCTGACACTTCAGGAAGAAGGAAAGGCGAAGCCTGCAACTTTCCATTTTACCCACGGCTAAACCGCAGTCAAATCCAATGTCTGTACCTTCTATTATGTGTACCTCAACTTGCAGAGTGAAGCACCGACACAGGTGAACCATTCATACAATATGAACACTGAACACAAAGACCAGGTCAGACACGGACTGAAGCAGACTAAACTAATCTCCCCCTCTTTCTTTCTCCCTCAACTCTCTCATCTCTCTCCCTGTAGAGTACTGACATATCCTTTGAGCTAAAATTAACTCTTTACCACTACAAAGGAATACAGTTGTTGCCATTTGCATGATAATGGAGACTTCATATTGACCCAGTAGACAGTATTAGGCTTCTTAAATGTTTGCATACTTTCTCACCTCTRGTTTCGTTATGCAATGCTTATCATTTCATTAGGGCTCCAATAGCTATTAGAATATATGAACGTATAGTATGCTGCAGTAAATGGTGAGATGCTTTTGCAACATTTAAATGCAGTAATTTATGGTGCATGGATTTGAATGTATGTCTAGTGGTACAGTGAATGTCAGATCCCAGAAGCCTGTTGACAAATTGAAATCAGACGTCAGTGGGGACATTTTTTTTTATGTCTGTTCTCTTTTCAGAGACAAAAAGCGTTCTTCTGGTCAATCCTCAGACAGTGTAATGTAGAGATGGATTGACAGAGACCGGCAGAGGTAAAGAGAGGAGATCTGGAAGGATGTATGAATCAGACYAGGCTGCAAGAAGCCTGGAAGGCAGGCCATGACTGTTGTGCTAGTTCCAAGCTGCACAGTCATTTACTTTGCATGTGGTGTCTTACCAGACAATATTCTACATTTCCAACTGGGAGGCATCAGTGTAGAAATCACTGTCTTCAAAAGACGGCCTGCCATTCATGTTCCCCGTAGCCGGAGATCTGAGCAAACGGTGATAACCCACGACATCTTTCTGGAAAACGGGGAGTCGATCAGCTTTGATGGAGCACATCCTCTATGACAGGCTACTGAAGAGCTCTCTAATGAACTGGGGAGGGGTGGGGCGGGGGGGGGGGGGGGGGCATGGCAGCATGTAGGAAGAAGGGAAGGGGGATGGGATGGAGAAGGGGGGTACAAATGTGTCAGTGAGGCACTTCATATGCATAATCGTCTAAACATAAACATAAGCTCATAGATATACTATAATGGATGGAGGTGAGGAGGATGGAAGGATGACAAAGATATTGGAGATGAGGAAGATGGGATGGAAGGATAAGAACGGTATTGGAGATGAGGAAGATGGGCTGGAAGGATGACAGAACGGTATTGGAGTTGAGGAAGATGGGATGGAAGGATAAGAACGGTATTGGAGATGAGGAAGATGGGATGGAAGGATGACAGAACGGTATTAGAGATGAAGATGGGATGGCAGGATGACAGAACGGTATTGGAGATGAGGAAGATGGGATGGAAGGATGACAGAACGGTATTGGAGATGAGGAAGATGGGATGGAAGGATGACAGAAGGTCTCCATGGTAGCTCTGCCTTAGATGGGGGGGGGGGGTTAGTGATTAAACATTCATGAAGGTGTGTCCAATCACAGAGCTCGTCTGACTGTCTCTCTACACAGGGCAGGAAGTGAAATTGGATTGTAGCGAGGGGTCAATTGAATGGGGAGTTCAAAGGTTACAGAATTTATATGATGTCCTCTTATATCCCCAACCACCTTTTCCTGTAGGATACATCTAACACAGTAAGGAATGCCAGACTGCTTGTTTTTGTGTGGATATCATGCTTGTTTATCAGTGCTGTAATATGCAGGAAGAATATATTTGCTTTCAAACTGTGGGCATTGGTCAGTTTTTAAACTCCCAGACATGATTCAAAATACTTTCACTGAACACYTGGACCRATACATTGTRAGTCTCTCTCTCACACACACACGCTATTATAAAACACACAGACACACCTTTATTGAGTTGTATAGTGGCGGCAACAAAATGCACAACTTTTGTTCATCTCAAGGATTTTTCTGACTGCCCAGATGAACAGAGCGCCAATATTGATTTTTCTCCTTACCATGCAGTGACTGGGATTACCCATTTGCTCATTCATTTTTAAAGACAACTAGTGAGATTCTTCCCCTTTTTTCTGTTTTCTTGTCTCTATCATTCCTTTTTTCTAAAGAGTGATTGTACCCTCCCCTTCTGTGGCAGAATCCCTCCTTGACCCTGAGAATTGTAATTCTGCTATAGATCACAGCTTTGGAATATTAGGCCTTACAGCGGTTAAATAAAATATGTTCAAATCGTCCAATCCCAGAGGCCATGGCAGAAATTCTAATCAGCAAAAAGAAAGGGAAAGGATTATGGGTAAAGGGAAGCYTCAGAATCCTACTGGCCAAGTCTGAGGAACAGGAAGAGAAAGAGAGAGAGGACCAAACCTTAATCATCATAATCCCACTCATCAACAAGGTTCTGCATGACAGCGGGAGGAGGTGGGTTGAAGATTTTTTCAAAATAATTTGAGAGAGAATTTCCACGGATATTGAGAGTAGTATGCCAAACAGGACAACCCTTCTGGGCCCTGGACGCCTTCACTTGACCATTGTCGGTTGGAGTCAGAATTGATTAATTATGCCATATTTCAACATGGAAGTTACTAACATGGCTGGCTCCATGTTTACGTTTCATCGACATACTGTAACTTAAAGACGCAAAGATATTTGGGGAAGTATTACTGCAATTGCTAGGTGTCCAGAGTTGTCTAGAAATTTTCCCGATTCAAAATGACCCCCCCCCCCATAAAAAAGAAGAAACAAATAAAGTTTGTCACAAAAAATAAGCTTTGGTATTTAAGCTTATTGCACAGGTGCAAAGGCTGAGCCCATACAACCAACATGTAGTGCTGTGGTTGAAGCTGGACTGTATGGACTGTCCATAGAGGGTGATTGATCGTAACTCAATCCCTCAGTGTGTTCAGAAGACCACGAGACGCTCAATTACACTCTGYGATTCAAATGCTGAATTCACAGACTGAGACCCTCTGAGAAATACCAGTGACCTTCAGCCAACCGCCAAACTCCAAACAACAACGTCAACTAGAGGTTTGGCATCGATGGCCAAACACTTCACGAAGTTGAATGCAGGTTCTTGTTACCAAAAGGACACAAGATATAGAATTTTACCAAATGACCAAATAATGTAAATATTTAGTTGTTTATTTTTGTGTTGTTTGTTAAGAGATTCATCTATCCATGCCATGTGTGCATTAGATGCTTGTGAGCCATTACTGCACATTAGAATAAGAATAATTGTGTACATAGCAGCTTATGAATCATTAATCCCCGTGGTTTCCATCTGGGGGTTTCTGTCGGAGGGGCAAGGGAGGGGGAGGGGGGCTTGGGCCCCCATGGACAAGCCAGTGCGATGAAAGAGGAAGAGAAATATGGATAGAGAGAGAAAGAAACATGGATACAGGCTATAGTGATGCGTTACATTGTGAAACGGTCAACTTATCCTCAATAGCACTCACATCTGAATATAATGTGCAGTATAAAGGRAAAGGTTACACATTTCTTTTGTAAATCGAATATATTTTTCATGAATGTGTATGGACTGTTTTCTTTTTCACTTGGAATGGAGAACCATTAGCCCTGTTTATACCTGGTTCTCAGATGTGTTCTTTGTRCTGATCTTATCCACATTCTGATTTTGTACACATTTTAAGACAGGACTGGTGTAGACTATTAAAATATGTATTGTGATCAGATCTTCCTGCCCATCTCCAGAGGTAGTCAGACATGCATTGTGCAAGTGTAGACGGATCTGGCCAGTGAAACCATTTAAATAATCATTATCCCACCCTCTAAAATCATTGACAACTGGCACAACTAATGCCATCAAAGTAAATATTACATATTATTTAGAAGGAATATTTATTAAATAACTTGCATACAGGAGGAACTAGGAAATATTGTCACAATGCGGACAGAGTGGATGGATAAAAGATACATTTTAACACCATGTGTAGAATGTGGACAAGATCAGGACACAGGATGCATGTTAGAACCCGGTATAAATGAGGCCATTGAACTCTCAACATGTGCAGGGGTACTTGTGGTTGAAGGCCAAGCGGGGAAATGATCTTACAGCTCTTTGCAACTAGGATAATGGCAGTGAGTATAACACCGGAGCAAAATGTTATTACTCACTGCCATTATCCTAGTTGCAAAGAGCCGTAAGATCATTTTCTCCTTGGGGTTGGGCAGTATGCAACAATAGGTGCTGAGGGAAAGAAAAAGCATTTGGTTATACAAACTAGTAATGTTACCATTGTACCCTGACCATGAATGCAACATGTTAATTCTAAATGAATTCCCTCTTGAACAGAAACGATGTCAATTGAAATGCTTGGGGATGCTTAGAGCCGTCAGTGTTTGTGATTCAACAATCGTGCTCTAGCCTTGAGTCCTCATTCATTGTATGTTGGTTATTCTGAGTAAATAGCCTCGTTGGTCTGAGTGTCCATCAGCTCTCATTGTTTAGACTGATGGATGACTAGTATTTCACTATCTATCTCTATTTTATAGACACCTTTTACACTCGCTGAACACATGGTGACATACAAAAGGGGTATGTAAATCAAAACCACAATTGAGGAATACATAAATAAGACACTAGCTAATATGTCAATAAAAATAAAGCACAGATGAGGTGAAGGAGAAAACTAGGCTATGGCACTTTTCTTTTTAACTTGGAATGGAGAACCATTGAAATCTTCACATGTGCTGAGGTACTTCTTATGGTTGAAGGCCAAGTGAGAAAAGTATCTTATTGCTATATGCAACTACTATAATGGCAGTGATACAATTTTGCTCCGGTGAGAAGAATTCAGAAGGTTCACTAACAGCGAGAAATGACTCTTCTTGGGCAGTATGCAACAATAGGTCATGCTCGTCTCTGCTAGCTCGTCTCTGCTAGCTCGTCTCTGCGAATTAGCCAACCTGGCTAGCACGCTATGCAGCGCTAGTTTAACTAGCCCGGTCTCGAAAATCCACGTAAGACCGGATCAGTTCATCAACAAGTCTGTGAAGAGAGGCAAGCGGTGCTTGACTGAAGCAGACACAGGCTGCAGGAGGCCTACAGAACCTGGCCACCCCCTCCGCGTAGTCACCGGCGACYCYGTTTGCCGGCCCTCGACTTCGTCTTCGGCCTAACAACACCCTTGCCAATATGTCCTCCAAACACCGGCTTCTCGGGCATATCACTTAAATAGGTTATGAAGGAAAGAAAAAGGAATGTGGTTTAACAAACTAGTACTGTTACTAATGTACTCTCACTATCAATTACAATTGTTTCGTTCTAAATGAATTCCCTCTCGAACAGTGCTAATAAAAACAATGTGAATGGAAATGCCTGGGGATGCTGAAAGTCTACCGTGTTTATGGTTCAACAATCCTGCTCTAGCCTTGAGCCCTCGTTCACTTTTTGTACCGTGTTTTCACCTCCCCAGCCAGACCACTCTCAGACAGTCCTAGCAAAGTTCTTGCTTGAGAAATTAGTCTATGCTAAGAAGCTATTTTAGTTCATCGCAGTAAAGTACTTAATTGTTACCCAGCAATGATTTGATATTGAGATAAAAACGGCTGCAATGGACCTTTAAACAATGTTACATTTTAAAAAATCCTGGAAGGTATAAAGGTATCACTAACATGTAGTAACATGTATAAAGAACTTAGTGATGTTGTTTAACTGAAACATATTTTCAATTGTTTTATTTTGGGGTTTTTTTTACAATTGAAACTTGTTCATACCATGAATCATTGCTSCAATATTCACATCAACAGCATGACGTCACATGACCTCCACACAGTAGGAGTCCTCAGTTACCAAGGTTATCTTTACCAAGAGATGGACAGATAATATCTGAATGATATGTTCATATTTAGAAATGAATTGGGTTACAGTATGTATATACACACACARTGACACACATTGATACTCAGACAGATGAGGAAGTGTGTCTCCTTAAAAAAAAAAAAAAAGGCCCTACTTTACCTGTACTGTAGCAGGACCAGAGAATGCTGGGAAGGCGAGGTCAGCGGTTCATCCGTCAAAGAGGCTCCTCGTTGATGGATGGCACTTCGAGCACCGCCGTACCCACCGTAGCCCTAACCGCCGAAAAGGCCTTTTTGTAATAAATAAATAAACAGGGCACATCAAAGGGATTTTCAAAAAGAAAAACAAAGCCAGCACGCACACGTTTGTTCGCAAACACACACACTCACACATGCGAAGAGAGGAAGAGAGGGGGAAAAACTCAAAGGGCTGAAAATGTACACATAGTTTACTCTCCGATGACACCCAGCTTGAAGAAAATARCAGACCAAACAAAACAGTGTGGCGAGAATCGTGTTTGATTCCATATTCGGTTTGAGAGGCGGCTCAAAACAAGAAATATGGTCGAAACAGTTGGTTGCTGTGTTCTCTTTTTCATGAAACGTAAAGGTACTTCCAATCATCTTCATCCCCAATACTCACGTCTCATATTGATGAGGTCAGCAGAGGACAGGAAGGAGCTACAGGTCACTATTTATCCCAGTGGATAGAAACAATCACAGCACAGTAGGCTACTGTAATAGCTCCATGTTGGTTTACTAAATCAAAACCGTATTCCCAAACACAAATAAACACAATATCAAAACAGAAAATGTGTGAACTGGGGTGGTCTAGCGGTCTAAGCTGCTAGCTGCCTCTGGAGCACATGTATAATGTACCGCTGCCAGCTTGGGTTCGATTCCGGCCTACTGTTCTTTCAGCGCTCTCTCTCCCACCTTTCACCTCTATCTCTCTCTATCCAATAAAAACACAACACAGTCTTTTATTGTTATTATTATTCATATGGACCCGTTTCCTTCTTTCTGAATAAAGATGTGGTTTCAGCGTTAGTGGTGTTGAGGAAATGGTGTGTACATTTGATGTGAGGTCACTTTTTTATCGRTGCATACTACGGCCGTGGTTTTACAATTATACCGAAATGATGGTGACGTCGCTATAGAAGTTGTGTGAACCTGAAGCCTCAATGGTTGGTTAAGCTTAAGTAAATGTATTTTTGGGTGAAAAGACAGTCTGTCAGATTGTAGGTGAATGTGTTGTTCTCATAGTTGGCTTTGGGGTACCATGGAACCTGTGTGCCAGGTTTGTGCTCTTGGTTTGGTGAGCTTGGAGAAGCTCAGTTAGGGCATGCTGTGTGTGTGTGTGTGTGTGTGTGTGTGTGTGTGTGTGTGTGTGTGTGTGTGCGTGTGCGTGTGTGTGTGCGTGTGAGCCCATACACATATGTGTGTGTCAGTGTGAGGCCCCCAGCACGCTCCTAAGAGTGGTAGAATGGAAGGCCATACCTTCCATCACTGTAAGCCTATTGGTATGGATCAGCATACTCTCTACAGACTTACTCTGTCTCTTCCTCTCTCTTCCCCCTTCTCTCTCTCTCTCTCTCTTCGCCCTTTCTCTCTCTCTCTTCCCAATTTTCTCTCTCTCACTTTTCCCCCTTCTCTCCCCCCGCCCCCCTCTCTCAAACACGTACATATTGTCGCTGTCTGATGAAAACCAGTTAACTCAATTTTAGCCTTTTTTACATTTATTGAAAGAAGTAATTCCCTCAATGCACTATGTAGATTTAATCCCTCTAGGACCAATAACATCTATTCAAAATAGCTTCTGAAGTTTCACAATTGTATGTTCGTTAATGGGAAAATATGGTCATTTTTTTCCATTTCATGAAAAAGTTTCTGTTTTGGAGATAAGAGTCTTTCATCAGACAGCCGATATTTTGCTCCCATAGATCTAATCTTGCTCTGTTCATTCCCACCCCCTTAATCTATACATTTCTTTACACGTTTACTCTTGTCTCTCCATCTCTCACATCATATGTATATCCCTCCCTTTACCTCCTCTCTCTGTCTTTCCCTTTGTCTCTCTCTTTCTTAATCAGCCGACAGTGGACCTACCTGTAGTCAGTGAGCCTGGCTCAGTTTAGTACAGTTGAAAGAACACATCAGATTTCTCCTGCTTTCTCTGAGTCCTGATAGTAAGGGTTCTCTTACCTGTTTGGAGCTAGTGAGGCGTCCCTCCTCCCTTTAAATGAACTTCAGAGGGGGGAGATTGACAGAAACACAGAGAGAGCCGGCCCGTTTGACTGGCGGRCCTGTCAAAGTGCACCCAGAGGCGCTCCCCTACAATCTTTTCCACTATACAAGCATTTCGCTACACCCGCAATAACACCTGCTAAACATGTGTATGTGACCAATAACATTTGATTTGATTTGACTCCTTTCCACTCGCTGCCTCTCTGAGTTGATTTGGTATTTATGGTACAGTAATGACCGAAGCACTCACACACACACACACACACACACACACATTCTTACCTATGTATAGAGACCTCAAGGTTTTTTTAAACAATCTTTCTTTAGTTGTTATTCATCTCTGTAAGTGTGTGAGATACAGGAGGGTGATAATACAACTACTGAGAATGTATGGCCCAGGTTCCTGAAGGATGCAGCATAGTGGTGATAATGACTGGGAAGTGGCTATCACTGATAGCCCTAATATGATGTATGATGACATTTTATCTCATGTTTGTGCATACAATGACTAAACTTAAGAGAGCGACCTTGGGGGCTCACCGGCTGACATCTTAATTCACTCTGAAGTTCTAATCTCTTCCTTCAAATGACGTGCGTCTATATTCCATTTAATTAATATGCTTATAAGCAGTATGTATTATTCAAACATGCAAATGAGGCACCGTTAGAAAACATACTTTTTGACACAGCTTTCTTGGGTGGAAAAGTGAGGCTTGGGAGCAACAGCCCTTCTGAAACTTTTATTCTCTGCAAATCACGAAGACAAAAAAAWWWAWATATTTCTCCTTCTTTGTCCTTCTCTTACTTTACTTAGGGTGTGTTTGAAATGCAAGAGAGTTGAGAGAATTGAAATAAGGCACTTCTAACAATCAACGGTGATTTACAGTTCAATGACACACACCTGAGGACTTATAATTATGTGCAACACTGAAATATGTTCCCCTAAGACACGACTATGAATATATTTAAACCGACTTAGTTAGATATATTTTTCTTAGGAGGTTTTACTGGTTTGGTCTGAGGTGTTTGGAGTAGGCAGCCATCTTTAGACCAGTCGACCATAGGAGCTTTTTATGGATGCGGCCGTCTCTAACAAGGGTGAAAGAAAGAACCTCTTATGTTCACTTTTGGGTTGAGTTACTTTTGAGAGGCTGGTGGTCGCTGAACTGAGGCTTCACTGAGCCGGTAACCACTACACGAGCCCTCAGTCCTCTCATGGGCTTTTTAGGAGCAACTATGGCCCTGTTCAGACCTACAGATGTAGGATCTTAATTTGAGCCAGTTTGCTACTGCAGGAAAATAATCTTGCAGCAACAGGAAATGTGAATTATTATGTGGATTATAATTAATGGACATTTTTGTAGGAGTTGATCAATTCTTCGTAAGGGAGAATCAAGTCTGGAATTTCAAAGTGGAAATTACAAACTTCATAAGCCTTTTCAAACCTCAAATGTACTACAAGTTTTACATTTCCTGCATTGCAGGATAGTTCTTCTGCAACAGGTTGATCAAAGTAAGATCCTACATCTGTCTCTGAGTTGATAAAAAAAAAACACTGCTATCCTGGGTTGGTTAGGAAAACAGAGCCAAATTGAATGAATTATTTTAAAGACAATTATTTTACTTAAAAATATAAGTTACATAATGAACAGTAAAAACACACTATGATAGTACATAGCCAAATAATTGTTACATTTCATGGCTTTGTCAGACTGTCTTAACACAGTGTGGTTCCAGTAACACGATTTAGCAATGTATCTGTTATTGTCGTGATGCTGTACTGTTTGTGTGTATAGTTATATACATAAACTGTATTAGATTGAGGCCATTATTTTAGGCCGGAGAAATACACCAGGAATCTGCCTGGTACCTGAATATCACGACTGCACCTCCTCTGTTTAAACAGCACTATACTGAGCTTCTTATTTCCCCTTATATATACAATAAAAAATATATATTTGCTCACTTAAAAATACTGATGATCTAGGTGGTGCTGTTTTTACATTTTTTTTWACCTTTATTTAACTAGGCAAATCAGATAAGAACAAATTCTTGTTTACAATGACGGCCTAACCTGGACAAACCCGGACGGCACTGTCTGCGTTCTGTTTATGAATCTTGCCTACAGGGTTCAGTGATTCAATGTCACACCTGTTCCATTGTTACATGCATGTTAATGTTCTGTGTTCTGTTCTAATATAGACATAAATAATCAACTTTATTTGGGCCTCACATGGCAAGTGCACTACAAAGTTGTGTAAAACAATTGCGGTTGATCTTTTTCTATGGATTTGGACACAAACTTTATTTCCATTCTTTTCTCCTTTTCCACTGTTTAGTGGAACTTCACAACACCCACGGTAAAAAGGAAATCATAACAAACACAAAACAAATCCACCCAACAAACCCCATCTGCATTCTATGGTATCCCAACGCTACGATATTTGGGCTTGTTGCAGATATCGAACAGCATTGACAAGTCTTTTTTTGTTCCTTAAAGGATGTAAACATTTGTAAATGGATGCTCCAAAGTGTCGAGCGGTATCAGGTTTCCTCCTGTCCGTGGGGGTTTATCGAGTGTGTCTATGGTTGATCTGCTCTCTAAATCCTCCCATGACCTCTCCCTGCCTGGAGCCAGCCCCTAGCCTTTCTTGGCTCCCTGCTGTGCACTCTCCCTCCATCCCTCCTACCTCTCCATCCTTTCCTTCCACCTCTCCCTCCTTCCACCTCTCCCTCCCGCTTTCCATCTCACCATCTTTACTAATACCTTTTCGTCTCTCCTCCCATTCCCTTTATTGTCCTCTTTCTATTTAACCTTATCATTCTCGCTCCATCTACCTATCTCTCTATCTTTCTTGCCACCTGTCCATCTCTCCTTTTGACTTTCCCTACGCCTCAGTCCATCACGCTGACCTATTTTTATCATGTAATATTTATACACCTATTGTTTGTTTTCTCAGTCTCTCTATGCCTCCCCGTGTGTCCCTGTCTATTGTCTGTCCAGCGGCAAACTGCTGACAGGACAAATGGAAAGAACAGCTGCTTTTTCTCTACTCAGGGTTCTATCGTAGSGTTTTTCCCTTTATTTCTAAAATGTTCACTTGCCTTTTCCCATTTTTGAGAGGGGACTAAACAGCATGCTAATGAGTCGTCGAAGACACCCTAGCCTCCCCCACTCTCTAATAAAGCCCACTTTCTATGGTCCATTTTATGTGTAGAGAGGTTGGGATGCCCAGCTGAAGATGTTAGAGTTTAAAAGCTGCTCCAGTGTTCCAGAAGTGTTCAAATATACATGAGGTGTGCCATCCTTGTTTGCTTACAACATCCTTGTTTTTAATCTGCAAGTCAAATCCACTTGATGATGTGCAGGCTGGCTTTGTGAATCTTTGTTTTTAGTGAATCTTCTAAGTGACTATCATCTCCAAATACATGGCAGAGCAATGGGCATAGACTGAATCTAAACTCCAAAAACCTGGCACTACATAGGGCTTTGGTGGTGAATGTGGTTTGTATTCCTCTCATAGTTACCAGAAAGCTTCACTTTATGGGTTGAGTGACACAGACAACATTGGTGCTATGGGCCAGACGTGACGGCATTAACCGGGAGACTGGACAGACTTTGATGATGTGGATGTTGTTTGGAATGAYCAAAGTAATGTGTCACAGCAACACGTAATTCACACAAGCATGGGGACAGTACTGTGAAATATCATTCACCCATAAACAAATAACCCAGAATATGAGAGCTAAGTTCAGAGTTGTGTGTGCGTGCTTACATGTGTTTGTCAGAGGGCACTGTGTCACATAAAGTCCCCATGGAAAGCAGGTATATGCATTTGAAACACAAACGTGTGAAATACCACCGCCCTGTCTCTCGCTCTCTCTTTCTCTTCATCCCTCCRTTTCCAGCTCCCTCTCACCATTGTGCACTCTCTCACTTTCTTTCACCCCTTTCTCTCTCTATCCATCACCCTCCATCTCCCTCCCGCTCTATTTCATCTTATTAAAGCGCGTGGATTGTCACCGTTATTTCGCAAATATAGTCTGACAAAGAAGAAGTGGGAATTTTGACTGATTGAACATCAAAGAAGCAACYTCTCCGCCTTTTCTATTAGAGCCCATTAAGAACAGAGGAAAACATCCATTTCTCACACATCAATGGCGGCTTCCTAATCAATTGAAAAAGACACTTGTATGGGGATGCAAATCGTATCTTTGTCTTATTAAAGCTTTTAGAAGATGCATGTCGGGATTTAATGTTATTAAATAAAAGAGGCCGTTTTTTAAAGTTWATTTTTTTATCTAAAGATGCAGAGGCGTTGGTAATGGTCTAAATCAAAGCCAAGGGACTCTCTTAATTACCAGAGGAGTTAGCCTATCCTTATTAATATTGATCAAATATACCGGGATCTGATTTCTAGGCTTATGATGCATTTGGGAGGTTGGTTAATGAACGGAAATAAAACATGGGACTCATTCCACTGTGTGAAGAAAAAGAACGGACCCTGATGGAACAAGGGTCTGCGTTTTCATTACCGTTATCACTAACTATGCTGGTCAAAATATAAAGACAGAATGAAACAGCCACCTATCTGTGCTGTGGTTTATGAGGACTGACCTGTGGCTTCAATGGCATTAAAAGGCATGCTTGTGTGGGGTATTTGTGTCTCCCTTTGCCCTTTGCCCTCTTTTTGTTCAGGTAATGAATTGCTATATCCTAATTGCAATTTGTAGCTTTGGAAGAAGGCAATTGCYTCAAAGAAGATTCAAAGTTGCTGCTCAATGAAACAATTTTGATGGAGTGCACAGCTCGAACCACCCAAATGGGCTTTTGTCCTCTATAGGCTTGAACGCACGAAACACACTGATTCATCAGCTGACAATACAGGCAGTACATCACAGATCACTGAATGCACATTTGAATTGTAAATCGGCAGGAACACTTTCAAACATGTTAGTAGACAGTAAGCGCACCAGTTATCAGCCATACAGCGAAACGCAGGAGCAATCTTACTGCCATGTTGAATCGTAGTAAGAAATAGATAGGTGGTGACCAAAAGAGACTTCATGCCCTTGGATATATTCAATACACCTTACAACACCATGAAGGTGTATAATTCATTAGGTGTTTATTTCATTGAAATTCTTATCAAAATCCTCCAGCTATAACTTAGGCAGTTTTATCCACCCATGTAAAAAGCATTGATTGGTGTTAGCTTGAAGCCATCATTAATACATTGCACACAAACTTGAGGCCAATTGATTTTCCTGCATTAATTTCTTAATTAGCGTCCTGGTATGGAAACRGTGAGGGGTGCTGATAAAATCACTGGTGGAATTTAGACCGATTGGAAAGAGGGCATTTGGAGGATATGGGGAGCAATTCAAAACAGTAAACCAGGAGAAAATACACAGATGTGCTTAAAATAGATACGATATGGTTGATTTTCATATACTTTAAGGAAAATAACAGATTTGTATCAGTTTGACCTAGGGCAGAAGTAATCAATATTGCAAATCATTATGCCCTTAAACTAATGCCCATGATAATAACTCACATCACACCAGAACTCTGTAAACTCTCGGATTACGTCATATAATCCATCATTTTGAAGAGTTTTGTTCTTTTGTTTACCTGCATTTATTCTCCTTTATAGCTTCCTTACMGTATGCTCTGTGTCACTCTGCATAGGAGAGTCTGTATACTGACTAAAGTAAAAAATACAGTAAATTTAAAGCCCTGGCTTTTTATTTCACTATTTGGATTTAAAAAATATGTACATCACCTCACCCATTGGGAGTGATTCTAATGGTCATGATCCAGGGGTCCCAGGGGGACCTCATTTTGCCTATCTGGTTTCACCAAAAACGAGTTCATGTGTCTGCTGCATCCATCTTGTTTTTTTGCCAGGCATCAACCATAACCCTGCGCCCTTTAACCTCGAAACCATTCTCTGCCTCCGTCAGTGTATAAGCTTTGATCTTGCATTCAGCTGTATCCCTTCACCCACCTGCTGTTTATGAAAACACAAACTGAACAAACACGAACCGGTGGAACGTACTGTAGTCACAAGTAATTGATGAGAAACCGATTTCATTTGCATTATGAAGCATCTCATTTGACCTAAGGTCACTAAGCCATTGTGGCAATATTGAATACCTAGTGAATGTAGTCCTACAGCATAATGCACAATCGTGCCCCCTTCCAAAGCAATTACCGATATTAACCTTTTACTGCAGTGGGCTAAATCGGGGTCACACAGAGTGTTTCTTGGTAGTCTTGAACAAATCTACTTTGAAACCAAAGTATACACCTCACACACATGGTTATGGGCTTTAAAAAAAGAAGACACCTGTTCCATGTCAGATATAGAGTTGATATGTAATACATTTTGAGTTTGCATCTCAATATTACACTTTATATACATCACAAAAGACTGTGTTTCAAAAATAAAGTAATCTTTATTAATTAGGAAATTAGGAAAAATATGAAGAACATTCCACTCATGAGACCAAAGAGGGGCCCCTTAGTTCCAGTGAAGGGAAATCTTAACGCTACAGCATACAATGACATTCTAAACTATTCTGTTCTTCAAACTTTGTGGCAACAGTTTGGGGAAGGCCCTTTCCTGTTTCAGTATGACAATGCCTCTGTGCACTTAGCGAGGTCCATACAGAAATGGTTTGTCGAGATCGGTGTGGAAGAACTTGACTGGCCTGCACAGAGCCCTGGCCTCAACTCCATAGAACACCTTTGGGATGAATTGGAACGCCGACTTCGAGCCAGGCCTAATCACCCAACATCAGTGCCCGACCTCACTAATGCTCTTGTGGCTGAATGGAATTAAGTCCGCGCAGCAATGTTCCAACATCTAGTGGAAAGCCTTTCCAGAAGAGRGGAGGCTGTTATAGCAGGAAAGGGGGGACCAACTCCATATTAATGCCCATGATTTTGGAATGAGATGTTTGACAAGCAGGTGTCCACATACTTTTGGTCATGTCGTGTATAAACATTGAACTTGGATTTACTGCTATTAGCTCATCGAAAAACATTGAATAACACATGCATACATGGCAAAACAGATCAAAAGGAGAGATACAGGAAAGCATCAGGAAAAAACTAACAACAATAACAAAAAGGTTACATGTGTAACCCTGGTTTAAAAAAAGCCTTTTCATTTTTATAAATGTTTTACCGGTCTGTAACGGGTTACCTTCAGACAAGTCTTGGTGAAGCTTGTAAGCAAGTCTTGTGAGAGTCTCAGCTTTTGATAGTGGGTAGCTTAAACTGTTGGTGCTTGACGGGCGTTTCTATGAAAAGCACCATTTTTGGGATGTCTCATGTATTAACAAACACCTCTGCAGAACGGCTACCTTGCACTGCAGGTGCGGGAGGCCGACATCGGCGGCTGCGGTGYATTGAGACACAGCATTGGACTCTGCAGCTAGAGACTTCTGTTTAAGCAGAAGTCTCTAGCTTAAACAGACAGATTGTGATGGTGATTTTTGTATTATGCTAATGACATGTCCACATGGGCGCGGACATCGAGGCTAGGGTTAACATTCTGGGGACACAAAGTCTGAATCTATTCAGTATTTTTGTGTTAGAAAGGTTTATTTTTTTCAGTACTTGCAATGTCCTATTCAAAGAGCACCTGCATACAATCAACTCTGGAGCTATACAGCCACTACCCATGTGAACCCACCGCTTGTACATAATTTGTTTCTATATATAAATATGATTGGAAAACAATTCCATGAACCGTGAGAAAAAGACAGAGAGAATGATAGAGCGAAAGGAGGGAACGCAAACGTGATGTGGACAATGGGTAAATATCCTAAATAAGCCCTTTCTGAATGGAAATCTAATTCTCAGACCGCCCACCCACCACCACCACTACCCCTCTCAACATACYCACACTTAATTCAGCCACAAACAGGGCAAACTGCTTGCTCTCAGTCAGTACAGTTGTAATTATGGGCCATTCTTCTGAATGTCATTGAAACATTGTTCCTGGTCTTTCTCCTCCTGGCCCTAAGACCTGCTGTTGCACCCCCCACCCCCCTACAAAAGTAGAGGTAGTGTGGTCCAAAACACAAGCACATCATTATGAGGCACTTCCTTTTAGTCCGAAACACAAAGCGGYGGGTCAGGATAACAGTTATTTTCCACATGCCTCCTGTGCATCTCTTTTGATACGGTTGTTTGTGAGGTTTGTGAAAAGTGAGAAACAAAACAGGCCAGTTCTCTGTCAGTTTTCTTTGTGGTAATGTTTAGTGCCACACCTGACCTGCAGTCAGTAGAAGCCAAATGGCACAAGCCTTGTCAGCATCATTATAAATACCGCACATATTTGTTTTAAAACTAGACAAAACCACAAATTTGAGTCACTCTCATGCAAAGTCAATGCTCTCATGTTCTTACTGAAGACCAGCAGAATGTGCTGGTGGAATCATCCAATTTAGCACTAACAAATACAGTACCAGTCAAAAGTTTGGACACACCTACTCATTCCAGGGTTTTAGTTTATTTTGTACTATTTTCTACATTGTAGAATAATAGTGAAGACATCAAAGCTATGAAAAACACATACGGAATCACGTAGTAACCAATGGACATTAGACCGGTGGAAATCTGTCCTTTGGTCTGATGAGTCCAAATGTGAGATTTTTGGTTCCAACCGCCCTGTCTTTGTGAGATGCAGAGTAGGTGGAGTAGGTGAACGGATGACCTCTGCATGTGTGGTTCCCACCGTGAAGCATGGAGGAGAAGGTGTGATGGTGTGGGGGTGCTTTGCTGGTGACACTGTCAGTGATTTATTTAGAATTAAAGGCACACTAAACCAGCATGGCTACCACAGCATTCTGCAGCAATACGCCATCCCATCTGGTTTGCGCTGTGGAACTATCATTTGTTTTTCAACAGGACAATGACCCAACACACCTCCAGGCTGTGTAAGGGCTATTTGACCAAGAAGGAGAGTGATGGAGTGGTGCATCAGATGACCTGGCCTCCACAATCACCCGACCTCAACCCAATTGAGATGGTTTGGGATGAGTTGCACTGCAGAGTGAAGAAAAAGCAGCCAACATGTGCTGACCAAATTTGAGAACACCTCCAAGACTGTTGGAAAACCATTCCAGGTGAAGCTGATTGGTAGAATGCCAAGAGTGTGCAAAGCTGTCATCAAGGCAAAGGGTGGCTACTTTGATGAATCTCAAATATAAAATATATTTTGATTTGTTTAACACTTCTTTGGTTACTTTATGATTTCATATGTGTTATTTCATAGTTTAATGTCTTCACTATTATTCTACAATGTAGAAAATAGTAAAAATAAAGAAAAACCCTTAAATGAGTAGGTGTGTCCAAACTTTTGACTGGTACTGTATATGGATCTATGATGTAGGCCTCCGTAGTTTTCACTTCTCATTAAGTGTCAAYCAGCATGAAAACACAATAATACCAAACACAAATCTGCTGTGTTGTTGGCCTACTATTGAACTTTACCTAACGTTTACAAGCCAGAGGTGGCTTCCCACTGGGCACTGACGTCAGTTCAATGTCTAGTTTTGAATTACATTTGGTTGAGTTGTCAACTAACGTGAATTCAATGTGAAATAAACAAAACATATCAACATGCCATTGGATTTAGGTTGCAAATTGGGTGAGAAAAAAAATAAAAAAATGCCTTACGTTGATGACGTTTTGCAAATCCAAACAGTTTCCCACGTTGATTCAACATCATTACATAGATTGTTTTTTAAATGACATTGAAACAACGTTCATTCAACCTGTTTTTGCTCAGTGGGTTGGCTCGCCATCCAGGTGACCACAAGGCTTGACAGGCCCTGGCTGTGTTCCGTAGCTCCAAGGTCCTGCAGTCCTGTCTCAGGTGGGTTCCATGTTTAGAGAGCTCTAGGTCTGCCCCACCCTCTGATTAATGACTATCACATCCATTTCTGAAAAGCCTGCTGTTTGTTTTGGATGAAGGAGGCAATTCACTTAATTTCTCTAATATGGTTCTCACGATGTACTGTTTTGTAACAGTGGACTGGTTGGAGACAGTCCGGTGTTGCCAGCAGCCAATACCTACAGAGGTAGAAGTAGTGCTACAAAACCAGAATGTTACCATCAATCATGTRAGTCTGACCTGTTACTTGAACTCTTCTTCATATTGTGCTTCTCACTTCTAAACATTCTAATGCCTATAGTTTGTACAGTATCGAAAAAGTCTGAAAATGTGTTCACTCACTACTGTAAGTCACTCTGGATAAGAGCTTCTGCTAAATGACTGAAATGTKAAATGTAAACATTTACAGAGTGAGTATATATGTTGGGGAATTAATGTATAGTTTTTAATAATCTAATCAAACTACAGCCYCTTCGTTAAACAGATTGTTAAATAAATTGTGGCATGGCAATAGTATTGATTGTACAGTATAAGACAAACCCATGCTTATTTTTGTGACTTACTCTCCAGCATTAATAATTGCKGAGGGMGRGTGGTATCTGGCCAATATACCACGGCTAAAGGCTGTTCTTATGTGCGACGTAACGCGGAGTGCCAATCAGCATTCAGGACTCGAACCACCTCATTTATAATCTCTTTTCTGTTCTACTCAGCTTTCTGAGTGGTATTGTATGTTTGTACTGTACACTGGCAGGAAACATTAATTAACCACCTCTGCAAACACATTTTGGTAGTCCGATTAGCTTTTAAAATAATTATGAAAATACTGTACATCATAAAATAAAAGGTCCTTTGCATAATCAAATACATTAAAACAATTATTTCCCCCATTATTGTATTTTACACAATGGGGAGAACCATTAGAAACACGTTATTGTGGTTAACCATGTCATTATTCATATGATATAATGAATCTGAACTGTACTAGAGAAAAATGCTAAAATGGTTACCGGAGCCTTCACATACAATAGGGCTAATTTGTAATTGACTAAATGCAATAAAAGGTTAAATGCCAAGTTCCACTTGTTAAAGACAGAAAACGTTATATTGTTTTATTCATCTTGCTCAGACTGGATCTGGCATGACTCAAACTGTAGTTACCCTTTAAACACGGCTTTAAAATGCACATATTGTTACCAATATGAAAACAAGTGGGTAGGCAGACGGTTAGTGCTATCCGGGATCTTTGGGACGTCCCTATCCTAAACGCTAACCCTAACCTTACCTAACCCTAACACTTACCTTAACCATTTGAAATGTAAACTTCAATGGGGTAACGTCAGAGTTGGGACGTCTAAAAGATCCCGGATAGCAAGGACCATAGACAGACCCTATAATATACTAATTGTCCCCAGACCCATTTCAGCCTGCACGGTCGGGAATAAAGAGGCATTGTGGGTAATTAGCTGTAGGCTCACATAGTTTAGTATGTGTGCAGGACTATCTTGCCTGAGGTTGGCTGTAAGGACCACTAGGACMATAATAGCTCTTTCRACTGTAATATCTAGGAAGGAAGAGTGGTTGATCAAATACTGGGGTGTGTATTGATATAAAGMGGTGAGAATGTGATAGAATTGATATGTCCTTTTACAATTTATAAAATTCCTCCATTGTGAAATTACTACATAACTCCAGTTGATAGGAACACCAATAACAACACTTAATTTTTGTATTTAATTTTTACCCCTTTTTCTCTCCAATTTCATGATATCCAATTGGTAGTTACAGTCTTGTCCCATCGTTGCAACTCCCCTACTGACTCGGGAGAGGCGAAGGTCGAGAACCATGCTTCCTCTGAAACACAAKCCTGCCAAGCCGCACTGCTTCTTGACACACTGCTCGCTTAACCCAGAAGACAGCCACACCAACGTGTCYGAGGGAACACAGTCCATCTGGCGACCGGAAGTCCGCTTGCAGGCGCCCGGCCTGCCACAAGGAGTCGCTAGAGCGAGATCGGACAAGGAAATCCTGGCCGGCCAAACCCTCCCCTAACCTGGATGACYCTGGGACAATTGTGCTCCGCCTCATGGATCTCCCGGTCACGGCCGGCTGTGACACAGCCTGCGATCGAAAATGGGTCTGTAGTGARGCCTCAAGCACTGCGATGCAGTGCCTTAGACCACTGCGCCGCTCYGGAATGATATAATATACACTGAGTGTACAAAACATTAGGAACATGACATAGACTGAACAGGTAKATCCAGGTGAAAGCTATGATCCATTAATGAAATGTACTTAAATCAGTGTAGATGAAGGGGAGGAGACAGGTTAAAGTTGAATGTGCAAGCCAAAATATTTAAAGTGCCTTTGAACGGGGTATGGTAGTAGGTGCCAGACGCACCGGGTTTGAGTGTGTCAAGAACTGCAACTCTGCTGGGTTTTTCACGCTCAACAGTTTCCTGTGTGTATCAAGCATGGTCCACCACCRAAAGGACATCCAGCCAACTTTGACACAATTGGGCCAGCATTCCTGTGGAAAGCTTTCGACACCTTGTAGAGTCCATGCCCCGACGAATTGAGGCTATTAGGAGGTCAAACGGGGCTGCAACTCAATATTAGGAAGGTGTTCCTAATATTTTGTTCACTCAGTGTATAATAATAATAATAATAAAGTAATTCATCAAATGCCCATTAGATTACATACCATCCTGTTTTTGGCTGAGTCACACATCTGCCTATTAAAAGGTCCCTCAGATTAGACTCAATGGGACAGCATCAGAGGCAGGTACCCCGCTGCAGGCACGATAACACGCCACACAACACAGTGAACTCTCAGGCACCTGCTGAGGTAATCCAGGGAGAGGCAAGCTTGGAATTCCACTGCTTTGGGCTGTTATGTGTGGGCTCCAGGTCTGTAGAGCTTGGTGTGGTGGGGCGCCTCTTTGCTGCATACACAGACATACATGATTATCTAAGAAGAGTATCCTTATATTCCCTCCTGCCCAGCCAATGTTTCCTTCCTTCCTTCCTCAATAATTTGATAATATTGTGTAGATTTCTACCATATTGCTTTCAGCTGATCCAGTCATGCCAGATCAGTGATCATATTGCGCTTTTAAAACAGCCTGTTTAAGCGAGTTGATATACAGGTTCATTATAGAGCCCTTATCTCTGGCATGCAGCAGGTCTATGTGGATTTTTTTTGTCAACACAGTATTTTGACCACTGAGCAGAAGACAGACTAAAAACCAGTATATTATGCCATAAAAAAAATAAAAAAAATCCTACAGTTGTATATTTTGTTTTTCTGGAAGAAACATTTAATAATTTATTAAACATCACTTTTATGATTATTAAATGGAATATTGCTTTTCCAGGCTGCATTTTGGAGCCTTACAAGTGGACTACTGAGTCACACACATGCTCTCTCTAAAGTGGTCTGTCTAGAGCTGCCAAATGAGAGGTGTCAGCTATAGGCCTATTTCATAAACTGCTTATATTTTCTAAAAAATATATATATACACATGCCTACCAACAGCATTTTAGGGGTCATCAACATATGAACCCTATAGGCTGAAGCAGAGATATACACTTTAATAATTACATTTCAGAATTAACAATGAAGAAAATAGTGCAAAACAAAACATGCTAAACCCTCGTTTTGTTTCTCTGCCTAATTTATTCAAACACTTCAAACACTGAGCGAAGAATGACTTATTTTGAGTTCCAGAGGTTGCTGTTTTTAAACAACACTTTGAGACGAAGGTGTGAATACAAGCAGCGATAAGTATTGAGGATGATCGTAGACCACATTCAGGTAGGCAGTTTTATATTCAATAAGTCTTCGTCGTAAAAAAGACTAGATACTGGCCTTCTAGCTAGGCAGCCCTACAACCAGGCTGCTGTCAATTGACCGTGACCTGATTGACCACCTGGTGTAGAGRTGTCAAGGAGTCAATTAAGCATATTCATATTTAGACAGGCGACATAATTTGACGCAAAKAGTAGGTTTTAGTGTGTTATTCATTAATTGTCGTACAAAAAAATCTAGCCTATCGTCTAATTAAAATGTCTTTAGTCCAGCACCACTCGATGTCCATTATAAATAAACCTACTCCATAATTATTTATTTTTTCGAGAGCCGTTAATAATTTGCATCAATGACACAGATGAGCTGAAAAGTTTATTGGTGGCATTTTTTCCTGTGCTTTAGAAATCTGTCAGATGGAGAAAAGAACACAGCACAAATGTACCAAGCCCCTGTTATATTATTCAGAATGAATAGGCTACAGGTTAGTCCTAAAACSCCGGCCTCATTAGCCCCTCTGCCTGTATTCTTCCCAATCGTGTGCAGACTGAGAGCACGTCTGTGCGCCCATCATTGTGTCCTTTGTATTTCAAAATGCAAATACATAAACTATAGATGCAACCTAATTCAGGATATAGTCTAAAATATAAAATTAMGCAAWATGTTYTGAGAAATGTACAACAAAATGTCTAATAATATCAACATAATCATAGCTAGCATTACATGGGCTAAAGAAAAAAGGAACGGGCTCAAGATGTCATAGTAATCGAAATGGTATTCATACTGCTTCATGTAACCTGCCCCTACCCTATGAAGCAAATGTTGATATAGCCTAGATTGATTTAAGTTTATCCTGGAAAGCATGCGCAGTAAACTTTTGGCCCCTATGTCGTGGCTTTTCAAAATTGCTACATTTTGAAACTGGAGAAAATAAGGATGTGCTCTCTATTCATTTTCAGTGGGAGACCGCCCATATATTGAATCCGCATTTACAAGTAGGCTACTTCTGCCTATTTTGCTATTCCAGCACAAAAGCAAACGGGTGCTTCACTGTCCTGCGTTCCTCACCCAAACTGCCTTCTCTAACTGCACACTCGTCCGCCGGCTTCCTCCAGGCTTTTTTTTTTTCTCTCTCCCTATTTATAAAAACGTCACTTCAAGTCCCTCCCTTTTTGAATCTCATTAGTTTCTTGTGTGTTTCTCCCTGTCAATAATCCTGAATCCAGACTCTCTCTATTTCCATCCCTCTCTATCTGTCAATCAGCGCCGCCTTTGAACTGAAAACCACTCCGACCAACTTCAACTCACTCAATCCGAGCGGCTCAGCTCCATCTCCGGCTTCTTTTTCTGCCAAGATTCCCCTTCTTTTTAGTTTGTACTAACCGCCAGTGCTTGGAAAACGCCAATACAGACTCTAAACTTTAACTCGGATTCTAGATCACCAAGATCAAGGGTTTAAAACTTTGTGTTTTTGCCCCCCAAAATTGCTCGGGAAAATGCCGCAGCTCAACGGCGGTGGAGGGGACGATTTGGGTGCGAACGATGAAATGATTTCCTTCAAAGACGAAGGGGAGCAAGAGGAAAAAATTTCGGAGAATTTATCAGCAGAAAGGGATTTAGCAGATGTCAAATCTTCTCTTGTAAATGAATCAGAAACAAATCAAAACAGCTCGTCGGATTCGGAGGTYAGTGAAATAATCGTAATCGATTGTCCAGTCGGTATTTTGCAACCATTTACTTATTGTGCGCGAAATGTGKAGTGAAACCACGGTATTTAAGACGTAATGATTTCCCTATGTGTTTCTTTAATACAACCCCTGTGTTTCGTTGCATTTCAAGGCGGAAAGACGGCCTCCGCCTAGATCTGAAACTTTCAGGGACAAAACAAGAGAAAGTTTAGAGGAGGGTGAGTTTCTGCTTTTCCGTTCACGCTCTTGTCTCTTAGATTTTTACACAATGGCACTATATGAGCATACCGAATGAGTTTCTTCTGGAATCTCAGATGCATCAAAGTTTTCAAGGCACTTATAAAAGTTATTCTTTTCCCCCGCCATGTTAGCTGCGAAAAGGCAAGATGGAGGGCTGTTCAAGAGCCCACCGTACCCGGGCTATCCATTTATAATGATCCCCGATCTTACAAGCCCGTACCTTCCGAATGGATCACTTTCTCCAACAGCACGCACAGTAAGTTCGTTTATTTACACCTATACATTAGTGGACACAACCCAAGTAGCCCCTAGAGTAAACGCGCATTGTCACCCAGCTAGGTGTGTTTAGTTGTTAAATGTAGACAGAAGTTTCACAACTTATYAACTGTACAATGGCATGCATGTCGCTTGCAACACAGTGTTCCTGCATGTTTCTCTGAAGCCGATAGCATTCTATAGGAGCTCAATGCGTTTCCATCACCTCAAATAAAAACAATTGTATGCAAGGTCATGTGCATATGATGAATAATCTATTTATTGTTCACCTGTGATCAAATTATAATACAAAACATAAACATTKATTTTAATAAAAACATTTCAGTTTATAGTGGACAAGAAAAAATTATTCTTGTTCTTCTTCTTGTTATTGTATTATTATGTGAGTTTCAGATAGGCTACTTCTGGCTTTGATTTWATACTGCCCCCTAATATAATGTTGTACTGTGCCTTGGCTACGTTGTTTTCACAACATCATTGAAAACCTTTTTTACTTTAATGCTTAAAACTCATGACCCATTTAAACCTTCTTAGTACTGTATAATAACACCTAACACAGGTACGTTTAGATAAATATATCAGCATAAAGGAAACTCAGAAAAGCATCGAGAAGGAACCTTATAAAAACAAAACCAATGTGTTGATTAGTTTATTTAATTTGCATCTGTCTAACGGCAGTGACATTAGCTGAAAGAGGCCTGTCATTGACAGTTACTTTGAATATGCAGACATGAATATTTTTCCCTCAAACATTTAAATCTAAAATAATTGATGTATAGGCTGGAAATAATGTGAGAATTTTACATGCCACAGTGTTGTAGCCTGTGTACTGCTTGCATACCACTCTAGCTTGTAACGGGTAAACCATCGCTCTTAAAAGCATGTGCCATGTAAAACGTTATTTATGAATKAATTCATCTTATTTATTAGAGGCAATCAGCTTTGCTATAATTATGCAAACTTACTCAATTACTCGCCACCTCCAAGTCCCACTGGGCAATGCTTAAGCGGGATCATTTTCTAAACCGTTTTTATTTTATGGTTGCAATTACAAGTCATCGCTTTAGGACATGTCATCTAATTTTACAAGGTTAAGGCAAAAAAAATAGGCATTAGGAAATACGAACTTACCCCCATATATGCCTTTTGGTAATGAAATTAATATTTGTTTCCTCAATTTAGTGCATCAGGCACACCTTGAAAATCAACACACATGTGATAGGCAATGCAATGCATCCTTTTGTGTCAGGCACATTTTAAGCATGTCTTATAACATGTCTACAAAATAATTGCATAGCAATTTATTTTATTTAAAAAAAATGTTTTTATACATCTTATTGAATTATCTTGCTATTTGTATATTTTATGATTTGGTCTTTTATTAAATGTGTGTCTCGTGCATATTTGAGACCAATTGCCATTCTTTACCTTTAACACACACACACACACACACACTTTAAGCTGGCTTCTAGTTTCAACGTGGCATGGGTTAGTTTCTTTTTGTTCACTATAAACCCAGGTCCAGCACTAGCACACGTAACTTCCACATTAGAATGTGCTTATGTACTAAGCTGATAAGAATAAAGTCATGGAATGCCCTTGCACTGTAAGAAGATGCTGCTGCACATGTCTCAATCTGATCTCGGGTCTGTGTACAGTCTTCCTCCTATTGCCCATTAGTTCAGAGGTAATTCCTAATCAGGAACGTTMTCATATTAGCCTTTTTGGTCACTGTCATTCCCCATCACCTACCTGTATGTAGGATAAGATCATCTGCAAAAATAACATTTCAGAAATGCCTAGCGAACCGTGTTTGCTTTGTAATTGGTTTACAAAGCAAGGCGACATTGCACACGTGACATCATTTTATTGCACAAGTAGAACTGCACTATAATTGTGCTTTATTCTTCCCCTGAGAGTACGTCATACCTTTTTAGGCTGATGATGGTTTACCTACTGCACTAACCCAACCCTCCTTTTTGCACCGTGTGTGTCCAGCCGTTAGAGCTTTGATGTTTCGTGTCCGTTGTATTCATAAATGTATAGCATCAATAATTCACCTGGGCATTGATTATCTGTCTTTCTTCCTAACTAGTAACGAAGGCTGCGGAATATGACTAGTGCTGTGTCTGTGATTGGAAATGGCTAGCTCACTCCATTGTTATGTTACGGTTCTTTGATATAGCAGGCGTTGTCGGTTGTCCAATTTTCTAATTTAATCGATTTCCGGTCTCGTTGGTGCAGACGGTGKAATACTATTATTTTTGTAATTCATGTTTTGGCATGTGTGTGGACATTTTTGTTTTTTTGTTTCCATACCTTTAGGCATTTATTGGTCCAATGTGATACGATTGTGACGTTAGTGATGCTACGGTCTTACCACTTGAGTTCTCCTTTTTGTCAGCTGGCAGTGATCTTAACATTTCGGGCATGCCTTTCTATGCTTCCTGTGATTCCGTTACTGCATGTCTTTTTGAAGTGTGAGTGTGTGTGTGTGTGTGTGTGGAGGTCACTATAATTTGTCTGACCTCAGAGAGCTATAATGAGCGAGAGTTTGTTTTTCCAACCACCTAAGTCTAAAAAGCTGTACAATTTGGGATCATTTAGCAGTTTGACATGACGTTGTGCCCAGGGTGTTAGGCCTCCTGCCCTCTTCTCCTCTCTCTTCCCCTCATTCCTCAAATCCTTCCCCTCCCTCCTTTTTCAACCTCACACAAAGGTCTGCTGGTTCAGTAGGAGCAGGATGAATTGGTGAAGTGGCCTGGCCAGCTAACCCCCGGTGCCATACTGTTTCTTGCACATCTCGCTCCCTCTCTCTCTCTCTCTCTCTCTCTCTCTCTCTCTCTCTCTCTCTCTCTCTCTCTCTCTCTCTCTCTCTCTCTCTCTCTCTCTCTCTCTCTCCCTCTCTCTCCCTCTCGCTCTCTGCGATTGTGCAGATGCTAATGCTAACATGGGTCTTTCTGAAAAGGTGATGGGTTAGCTCCAGTGCTACGGGCTAACGTCACACCTCAACAGGTCTGCAGAGAGGCGAGAGAGCGGAGTTGCAAGAACTCTGGCATAGGGCTGCAGGGCCATAAATCTACTGGGTTTATTTACTGCCTCTCAGACTTTTGAATGTTAAGATATTTGACGCCACCCCTGGCCCCATAATTCCCGGGGCAAGCAGGCTTTTGGCTGGGGTTTTGGGTTTCGTTGTATAATTACGATTAGTTTTAAAAAGGAACAAAAAAAGAGAGAGGGAGAGAGAGAGAACACAACACCAAGATTCCACTAGTCTATTTAGAGTGGGAAGAAAGACGCTCCCGAAACCCGTGGCGATTCCACAGCAAGCTTGGCGAGAAGCGTTGTGTGGTTAGCTATACCAATAGCTTTTTTTCTCTCTTTTCTTTGTTTCACTTGTATTGCTGCACCACTATGTCTCCTATTGTGGTAGACCCACCTATTTAAAAAAWAATACTACTTGCCTTCACAATTAATGACATGCCATTTTTACATGTTTTTGGAGGGAATGGTGGATTTGTGGCAAGATTATTGCAATTAACATCCGGTTTAGTAGTTGTAATTGCACATCAGCCTGGAAATAGCGRCTAGCGTAATCCTTTGTGTTTATGTAGATGTGATGGTATGTCCAATATTTTAGAATTGACACAGACAGTATCTTTTTAAATATGTTAGCAGCATATGCATAACAATGGTATATGATGTGGATTATGTGTGTTCTGGTGCAGRTCTGAATGGCTTGTCCCTGCGAGGTGGGGAAAGATAGCTTCATGTGGATTTAGGGGATAGACCCAAACCTTATCAAATCGGCTTTACATGTTAATAGGACCTAATTGCTATCCGCAGGGGGTTCATGGCACTATGCGTCCACATTTTGTGTTTCACCTCGCAAAACGCACTCCGAATTTATTAAGGTTGTGATCCTTTTGTCCTGCAAATCACTTTTGTTTACAAAGTATAGTGGAAGCAGGACCCGCTCTCTCTCCCCCTCTCTCTCTTTCTCTCAATCTTTCCTCTCCCCCRCTTCCACTTCTCTGTTCCTCTCATCCCATGCAAGGAAAAGAAAACATCTTTATTTTTCTTGAGCTTGATAAACACATAAAAAGTGCAATCTGTTTTGGATTTGAGGGAGTTAAGTTGGGGAGCAAAMTTTGGCACCATTAAACAAAAATTGGGGCCTGCTAGACATTAGCGGCGCACAGCACATTCTCTCAGCTTAATTAGTCCAAACTGTAATTGTTCATGGTCTGCCAATAGGAGTAATGCTCAGGAAAAGTGGAGTTGCACTAAATCGGCCCACGGCTTTTAAAACAATAAATCACTCGCATATTTGTGCCGTGATTCAGATGGAGTCTCGACCTCTCCCATCTCGACATGTGGTAAATTGTAAAGTCAATGAATCGCAGATGTAGAGAAAGAGGAGGAGGGGGGGTTAGAGAGGGAGAGTACAGTAAGGTTTTGTTAGCGCCTGGTGAATGAATGGAAAAGATTTGCGCTGTAAATATTTACAGAGATTTTTTTTTTTTTTTCGTTGGCAGGGCTTAATTGTCTTATGCTGATGATGTTGGCAGGCTGAGCTGTGTGAAAGCATACAAAACTCTCCATCGGTTGGTTTGAAACGACACACAGGAAGAATAAGTCAGTCCAACACGTTTGTGGGCGTGTTTTTAATTTGGTTTTTAAATACTGGGATGGGAGTWGTTCCCTACTGGTTGTGAATAAAGTTTGGGTATAGTTCTTGCGTCTTTTGTCCCCTTCTGTTTACCTATCAAACCTATGCGATGGGTCTTTGTGTAATAGAACTCTAAATCTAAGGTTATCAAAAAGGTGATGGATTTCATTCAATTGTAACAGACCAAGAACTGAAATATACAATGTTTCTTCCTCAGTAGAACTGCAGCTGGTAAAGCAAATTGCATAGACTACCGACAAAACACTTTCACCCCTAACCTTCCACTTCCCTATCGCTGGGCCATACCGCTGTATGCTATTCTGTTAAAAAAACAGCATTGGCTTAGCAGCTGTGGACTGGTGCTCTCCTCTTCTTCCCCTCCWCTCWCCCCCTCTCTCCCTATCTCRCTGTCTCTGTCTCCCATGCATTTCCATAAAGCTCAACACAAAGATCTCACTGTACATCTGGAATGCAACTTTTGTCATCTGTTAAATATAGTCTTGCTGCCGGCCCACAGGGCTCGGGGCTCTCTGAAACATGGAAATCTAACGATTGCCTATCTGTGGGTGTGTGTTTGCATGTGTGTCCCATATATGTACGGCACAGTATGTGCATGCAATATGCACTCATATATTTGATATTCTATGCTCCCTAGATCCGGCACATGTAAAATGCATGGATGCTCCCTGAATTTCAAGGGGCAGTTCTTATGGTTCTTTGTTGTACTGTCCTTATACCTTTAAATTGTTCTGATACAWATGCACGTGTTGGGTGCGTCGGATGAGTTAGCCCCGGACTGCTAGTCGAGATGTCAAGGCTTACCTTGCAGGCAATGACTCCTTAGATAGACCATCTCACCCCTTTATTCTGTAATTCTACTGAAGCTCAAAGATTTCTTTCTCTTTCCATCAATTATAGAATCAATATAGTTTAGAGCAGGTTGTAGCAGGGGGTTGTATTCCTTTACAATAGAGCTGGGGTTTTGCACTGCAACCAGTACAAAGATACCATTTTTGGGGTATTTGGATCCCTATTAGCTGTTGTAATATCAGCAGCTCCTCTTTCTGGTGTCCACAAATAGCTCTGTGGTACATCTGTAGTATTGATTGTCTGTCTAATGATCATTTCATGATCATCCTACCATAGACCTTTTTATAGGGAAAACCTGTATCATTAAGTGTGTTGCATTTTTCAAATGTATGTGCAAGGTATTTTACTGTATGTTTTTGGGGGGAAATAATTATTGATGCTATTATTGATAACATTTAGACTAGGTATATTTCTTTTTTTGTCTGTGTGCATATTTCCATAAACTCATTCATTCAAGCCCAGCAGCGAAAGGAGTTTACCAGCGGCGTGGGAGAGAATGCGTTGGGTGGGGGGGGTTAAGAAAAGCGGGAAATGCGTCCAGCGATGTGTGTATGTGTGTGTGTGTGTGTGTGTGTGTGTGTGTGTGTGTGTGTGGGGGGGTCGCACAAAGGCCGGTTGAATAGGGCGCATAATTGCTGTTAATGCTGGGCAATGAGAGCAGCGACAGTTCCTGGTTAATGTCCAAATAATAGTGCTTCCAGGCCTCACATTTATCCCCCCCCKAAAAAAAACAGCGGGACTAGGAGAAGAGGGGGGGGCAAGTTTATTGCCGAGCTTGACGGACAGGCCATGTGTGTGGCTTTTCCTCTTAATGAATCTGGCCAGTTCTCTACAGTATTTACCTCCTCCTGTGTCCACGTCTCATCATCAAAATGTCCGCCCTAAAAGCGTTGGTGGGCGAGAGGATTGTGTGACTGTGGGGGAATTTGGTGGTGCCAGGCATATGTTTGGATTGGAGTGTGTTTGGGGAGGGTCAAAGTGCAGAGTGCTTTCTGTTGGGAAAAGAGCTGCCTCTCTGACCCTTTTATGACGAGTGATAGGAGTGGTTGAGTTTTCCATTGGAGTGTCTGTGTTTGAATGTGCTCGTGCGCGCATGCGTGTGTGTGCGCGCGCGTGTGTGTGTGTGCGTGTGCGCGCAGCTCGCACGCCTGTGTGTCTGCGGTTTGTGTAACACTATCACAACCCCTAATGATCATGTTGGGCTATATAATAACTAGCCGTGCCAATGTGCAGCGATCACCTGTGGTAGGCCAGCCTTTTATGGATGCGGTAGAACGCTCTAGAATGTTCCATTGTGCGGAAATCTCACTCAGGAGAGCTTGGTGTTTTGGGAGAAGTGATTATGAATAATTGCCTGCAATGTTTGGAGAAAATATGTGAACCCTTTAGGACTTATTCATCCCTGTAGCATCTCACCATTGTTATAAACTACAACAAACTTATAAGTGTATTTTTAACTTGAAAGGGAAAAGAAATTGCATATATAAAGTCATTGTCATTACAATATTAGGTCCTGCGTTAAAAGATGCAGCAGTCTTACCAGTGTATCCTGTTATGGTTATTATCTGCTGTATTTAATGTATTCACAAATGTCAAGGGTTTCTGTATTTGTAAGGAGCATAGATCATTTGACATCCTTGAGATGGGTCTGTCTGTCCAGTTTGTGATTGCAATTTTTTGTTTATTTGGATAATCTGGACCCAAACCTTTTAAGATGTGAGGGACCGTTTTGTATTAAACGCATAATTGAGAAGGGAAAGGTGATAAAACTATGCATTTTTTATATTCTAATTAAACTCTTAATTGTTGGAGGATAAGCTCTGAGGAGTGCTGTGTGTGTGTGTGTGTGTGTGTGTGTGTGTGTGTGCTGTCTCTTATACACATCTAGATGTGTATAAGAGACAGGTGTGTGCGAGCACTAATGAGGTGATTGTTTGCTTTTTTGCTGTTAAAGGTTGGTTCATAACTGCTTGAAAAGCTGAGGGAGTTTTAGAGCCACAGCAGAAATAAATTCATCTGCTAATCTCCAGATTATTGTGGGATTTAGAACAAAATGTTGTGGAGATTACTGTATGTAAAAATGCACAAGGCTAATGAAATGTAAGCCCTTTGCACACACGCAATGTGGAGTACTGAGAGAGCGTCCGGGTCTGTGCACCAATTTCCCAAAAGATTAAGAGCAAATTTCCAGTGTCCACTCTTTTGCTGCCCATTAGAAATCTATTTGCACACAATAATATTGCCCCTCTTAAAAGGACAGCTTTGGGTATAGTAGATAACATATCATGAGAAGTACTGGTCACATGGGCACATGCTATAGTGYGCTCCTAGTAGGCTGTAGAGTAGATTGAAAACCACATCTCATTCTGTTGTGGGATATAATTGTATGTTGTGGTCTGTGTGTTTGAGTAGGTGGGGGGGGGGGGTCGTTTGTGTGAAAAGCATAGGTTTAAATCTCCCTAATGCACTCTACTCCACTGAGGAAGGGGGTCAGCAGTGTTTAGGGTCAATTCCAAACGTGAGGAAATTGACTCCCAGCACTGAGTGAATTGTCAATTGGCTCCCCAAGGGGTCAAAGTGAATTGAGTGTCTGTTTGGACAAGTGGCCCGAGGTGGGATGAGTGGCCTTCGCTGTCAGCCAGAGGGGATGGATGCGGACTGAGGACCAAATCAACTGAAAAGCAGAGGGAATTTTGCCCTGTTGAAGTGGAGGACAATTGGATTCAGCAAGGTTYAAATAAGGTTTGGGTTTAAATCATGACCTGTTGTTCACAGTCATATAGCACTAAGATCGATATCTACAGGGAAAAGGAAGTCGACTCTGATTTTCTATATTAGGCCTATTATAGTGATATAACAGGTTTCATTGACAGTCAATTGAAAGGATTTACATGATGTCATAATAATGGAAGATAAAAAGGAAGATTTTTGAGACCTTAAGTGATTTCTGAAATATTGAACGTGGTCSACATAATCGACAGTAAGCGTCTCGGTCGCCATCGTGTCATTTTGCGGGGGTGGACAATGAGTTGTCATGTGACCGGCCCTTGTGACGTCTGTCACGGTGCCCTTTAGATAGAGGAGTTTTTTTAATCTTCCCCTTTACTTCCCCTCTATCTTTATGGAGCACCGTGCTTTGCATTTTTCAAATACCAATAAAGATAAATTGCTGGCTTTGTCATAACAGGTGGTGTTGAGTGGRAAGATTTCAGTTTTAACTCTTGATWTTCTGGTTAGCTCATCTGGCTATGCCCAGGTGACTACCCTACCATTGTATGTGACCAAATAAAACCCAATTCAGACATCACACTGGTCAACGTAAACCTGTTATGGCCATTATGTATTTAAATATGTATTTATCTTTGGAGGATGACCCCGAGGACTTTTTGACTTAACACTGAGTCTCTCTCTGGTCTGCCCTGCACTGAGGRCTCAGTGGAGAGCAGCTGCTCTGGTAGGGCCAGACGGCCGGAGGAATTCTCTGCTGTTTAAACAGTGGGTCGTCTCAGTGCCGGCCTGAAGGACCGGAGGGGAAGGAAGTTCCTCTGTGTTTACATAGCTGAATTGTCCTGTGGGCCCCAGTGTGTCTAATGCACTACTGTTCAAACACAACACAAGTGTAGAGACGAACCCCACCAACACCAGTGTTCACAGCTATGGCGTGGTCTGTCTGTGTGTGGTTGCTCACCACCCTCATTTACCAGATACCACAACCATGGCCGGCTGTTGTTTCTTCAACCTGGAGGTTTGCGTGATTGATATGAAAGAATTGCGAGGTTTGAGTTGAGAAAGAGTGGGGATTAGATAGATAGCTCCACCAAGGCCTTGCCTACTGGCCCGCCAGACATTGACATACAGTGAAGTCATCAGACTAATTGTTGTTCGTATTACCTGTTATGATCCGATGACAAATCTCCCTCACTCCCGCCATTGGAGCGGAAAATGTAGCCGCTATTGGCATGATGTTAGCAAGTGCGTAAACTGCGTTTCAACAAGATGGATAAATGCAATTATTGGCCAGACCTGAGGAGGGGGAAATCCATTTAAAGCCTGTAACGCTAAGCAGAGGTCATGGTTAATTCATTTGGCCAATTTATGGGTGATGTATGAGTGTCGGGGCACATTAGTCAGGGYGGGGGAGTTGGGCCTCAGTGTCCGTCCGCCTGTGTGTGTGTTCCGGGGGGAGGTTGGTGTTGAGAAGCGCCGCTGTAGAAAAACACAGTCTCCTTGGGACAAGACTCCCGTGTTTTCTCCTCCTCCCTACCCCCTCCTCCCTCTGCCTGCCATTTCGGCAGATAATACAAATGGGCCCTCGGCAGGGAAACGACAAAAAGATACACTGAGTGCAGAAAGCGGGACTGCTGTGCAAATGAGGCGGGGAAAGGGGCGGTGGTCGGCCATGTGGCAGAGTGAGCACCGGCAGCATCTCCATACCAGGGGCTGCAGCACTCAATCAGGCTCAGTCCTCTGCCCCAGCACCCAGCTTGAACCCTAACCCCCCCCAAACTCACTATATAGCGCACATAAAGTATATTATGGGTAAAGAAGCACTAGTAATGGTAATAGTAGAAGGATTCACAGTAGCTGCAGCAGTGTCAGTTGTAGCTGTTGTTGGACTGTACAACTCAATTACACACTCTCTGACCCAGCTAGACTTTGATACTCTCAGTGAACTCAGGGGAGTTTACAATTAAGTTACAGTTACAGCGTGGATTCCGACGTTTACTCCAGGCACACAAGGCTCAGGGCCTCAGCCCCAGGCAGTCTTACCTATCTGTGCTTCTCACTGTTCCCTTAAAAAAACAACGCACTGTACAGGTAACTGCCAAAATAAAGGAAACACTCTGAGTAAATGAGGGATACAAACTATACTGAAAGRAGGTGCTTCCACACATATGTGGTTCCTGAGTTAATTAAGCAGTAAACATCCCATTGTGCTTAGGATCATGTATAAAATTACTGGGCAGGCCATTATTTTGCCTATCATGGCTATGCCCCCATAGGATGACAATGCCCCCATCCACAGGGCACGAGTGGTCACTGAATGGTTGATGAGCATGAAAACGATGTAAACCATATGCCATCTCATTCACCAGATCTCAACCCAATTAAACAGCAATGGGAGATTCTGGAGCCTGAGAACGTTTTCCACCASRYTCAACAAAACACCAAATGATGGAATTTCTTGTGGAAGAATGTTGTCGCATCCCTCCAATGGAYCTCCAGACACTTGTAGAATCTATACCAAGGCGCATTGAAGCTGTTCGGGCTCATGCTGGCCCAACGCCCTATTAAGACACTYTGCTGGTGTTTCCTTTATTCTGGCAGMTACCTGTATGTTACACAACTCTCATAGAAGTGTTTATTTTTTAAAACAGTGGACCAATCGTCTTGTCTCTCTCACAATCTCTAGCCTATTTAAAATGGAAAGATTTGGCCTGCTCTGTACACAGTCATTGTCTCCCGAGAGAGAAACCACTCGACAGTTACGCAAGTCGAGCGCTATGCAAAAAAAAAAAAACGGTGGTCACAGCAGAGACTGCGGGAAGCAACATTTTACAGCTCCAAGCCACAGATTGAATCTGAGAGACATGAGGGCATCTCTAGCGATGGTATTGAGGCTTTGTAAGTGGTCTGGATAACACTTACGTGCCTCTTGGTTAGGATATTGCAGCGCCTGTAGTCTACTGTATGTGTGTGTGCTGTAGTCAGGAGATGGGGGTTCGTGTTTTTCACCTGACTTCCAGGCAGCTTTAGTTTCTGTGGGAATGCTGGGACTTGTCAGAGACAGGTGTCAGAGCTGCCTGCCATGGCGCTCACCCTGCCACACACACAGCAGCTGGGAGAGCAGGAGTCCATGGCCGTGGCGAGGGGGTAAGGAGACGTCATTCGGTGGACTTCTTCACCCTAATCTCAGCAGGGATCAGTTGGTCTGAAACTACTGTAGTCCCATTGCTTAGTGTTGTTAGTAAGCCACTGGATGCTACTACTGTGGACCAGTATTGACATTTGATTGTGTAAGGATGTGGGTCAGTTTGCAGTATAGGCCTAGTGATTGGAGCTGTAGACTCAGGTCCTTCCAGCTTGCCAGAGCAGAAGCTGGTGGTCCTGTATGACTCAGTCGGTAGAGCATGGCGCTTGCAACGGCTGGATCGTCGGTTCGATTCCCAGGGCCACCCATACGTAAAATGTATGCACGCATGACTGGATGTCGCTTTGAATGAAAGCATCTGCTAAATGACCTGTATTATTATAATATATTATAATATATTAGTTAACGTGTCTGCTATTCCCCCACACTATAACGCCGATATCATGGCAGAGTTGGAGATTACAACGGGGAACTCTTTTTTTCCAGGGCCACAGAGTGGATGTGCATGAGAGACTAACTCTGCCCACCAACCCTACTCCTCCTCGTCCTGTAACTTGGCCTGCGGGATCGCTTTGCGGACCTCCGCATTTTCTGAATCGCTCTGGAAGAATCCCTCTTTCTCAATTTGACATGTGGTTGGTAACATCCAGCCATCCTCCCTCCTTCCCAGTCGCTCACACACGCCCTCTTGAGAGAACATCTGCTGACCGCGCTCTATAGGCCAAGGGAATTCCTCACCCCGACTCAAAGAAACTGCTTGGAACTTTTCTATCTGTTCTGAGGGTCGTTTTACAGCAGAGGTCGTGCCACTCGACGCAACTGTTCCCATTTAGCGGGGAGCTGTCGGTCTTATTGGGGTTGTGAGGGGGACAAATGTTTTTCACAGCCATTATATACGGATTCAGAATTGTCCTCGTCTGAAAATGACTCAACCTGGCGAGTCAGTCTCAGCTTGACCGAGTCAGTCTCAGCTTGACCGAGTCAGTCTCAGCTTGACCCGTATATATATCCCCCTGGAAGTTCCTGTGCTGGTTTAGCCCATGTTGCTCCTTTCTAATCGAGGAGAAGAGGTGGGAGTCACCATAGTGTTCTTGTTGGGTTGGAAAACGTTTGTGTTGCATTGATCTTCTCCTTGTCCCTGTGATGGTTAGGGTAGATTAATAGCCCTCCTCCGGCCTGTTGGGCTCCAGCCCCCAGTGGCATGAAGCTCCGTATACATGTCGAAGAACATGACACCCCAGGGTGCAACCAATCAGGGCAAAATATATACCCAATGACCAAACGGGCAGCCAATCAGCCAGAGGATTTACAACCRGAAAGACCAAAGCATTTATCTCTCTTGGCTCGATTAAAGTCTAAGTTCGAGTATTTATACGAGCATCGGTGCAGCAATATTTGTGCTATTAAGTTCTAGCCTAAACTAACCAGGATTTGTGTCTTCATTGGTTTTGGCCGTGACATTTAGTAYTAGTATCAATATCAAATCAATATCAGTATCAATGTTGGTTTCAAGCATGTCTGAGTAGCCAACACATTCGAGCTGATTGGCCAGAGATTGAGATGCTTGGGGAGCTGTGATCAGAGACGCTGGGAAGCCAACCTCTAATTATTCACAGAAGCCATTGGCAGGAAGAGCGAAGCATCGGCAGGTTGGACACTGAGCAGAGCTCGCTCACTGCTGGGTTTTCAGGAAAGGAGCCGAGCCTCGGGATGTTCCCCAAAGACAACTGCTGGGCCCAGAGAAAACCATCAACCAAATGTCTTCCCCCTCTGCTTTTAAAGGCCCAATGCAATCAAAAACGTGCTTTACCTCTGTTTTATATATTTTRCCACACTGAGGTTGGAACAATACTGTGAAATGTCAGCCAGTTTTGGTGGGATGGAGTAAATGGCCACTTTAAAATGTGCAGTTTTATAACACAACACAATGTTGGAGGTACTGTGCGTGCAATTGGCTGCCTCCAATGTCATTCTATAGAATTTGGCCGTACGTCCAAATTGTGTAATAAAGCCCTTTTGTGGGGGAAAACTTTTCTGATTGGCTGGGCCTGGCTCCCCAGTGGGTGGGACTGGTTGCCTAGTGGGTGGGCCTATGCCCTCCCAGGCCCACCCATTGCTGCACCCCTGCCCAGTCATGTGAAATCCATAGATTAGGGCCTAATGAATTTATTTCAATTGACTGATTTCCTTATATGAACTGTAACTCTGTAAAATCTTTGAAATTGTCACATGTTGCTTTTATATTTTTGTTCAGTATAAATTGCTCTTGTTATGTGGTTTACCAAACTAGGGTGTTGGGAGCCGACATGTTTTTCATAGGCCCATGATTTTGGTTCCTTCATGAAAAATAAGGGTCTGTTTTCACTGGCCCTGWATATAGTATTATAGATAGATAGATATTTTTGAAAACTAACACCGCCCTGCGCTTGTGTTCTTCACGCTGTTTTGATCTCTGTCACAGATGCTTGGCAAGAGGCACATCTGCTCRCCCCACCCCACACTTGTAGCACAAATCCTGTTTTGTGGTGTTTTTGTGTGCCATAATTGAGCAAATAACATCAGTAATGATTCAATTGGGCATAAAGTAATTGAGAGGCGGCCTGCTTGCCATCTGTCTGGTGAGATTACTGTTTCTGTGTAATTAAAAGTGTGACCTTGTGGCCATGGTGAGAGGTGCCAGTGGGCAGTCAGAACCACAGGCCTGGACTGGGCTCTTTTCTTTTAAGAGGGGATGGGGGTAGTGGCGGTTTAGCAGGGCGGTAAATATAGCACAGGGCAATAGAGTGGAGCTAAAGTGGCATTCTCCTTTACATGGGATGTGCCCTGTATACACACAAGTACTGGTCCGTGTCAAAGCCCCAAAACCTGCCACAATTTGTAGGGGGAGAGAGGAGCCCRACAAAGTCGTGGTGATCCTTGTGTGCATCCAGTGTAACCACGAGAGGGCGGAGAGGTAGGGGAGATGAGGGGGATCTGTTTTTGCTCTGCTTTCACGTGTGGTTTTGTTTTGACTCCTGGGGTTCAGTTTCCCTTGGACAGTGTCCAGAGACTACAGAGCCTGCWTTTTGCACCCCTCCTCCACAACGTGAAGGGGTCTGTCAGACCTGGAATTGGATTTGAGATTTGATCTTGTTGCATGTAGTAAACAGGGCATTATAGACAAGGAGATGGGGTTAATGACTGTGTGTGTGTGTGTGTGCGCGCGCGCGCGCGTGTGTGTGTGTGTGTGTGTGTGTGTGTGTGTGTGTGTGTGTGTGTGTGTGTGTGGTGTGGTATGCATATTCTCTGCACCCTCATTGTGGTAACACACACTCAGATCAGGAAAGGAACTAAAACAACTATACCATGATTACACATAGCCTACACACACACTCACATACAAAAACAGGATGCATGGCTGAAAAAGACATTAGACCATGTTACCAGTGTGGGCTGGAAGCCGTCTTGCAATACTTCCGCTAAGACGGTGAGGGGAGAGAACAAAAATAACAGTTTTAATTACTATGGTTTGCTATGGTGCTGCCACAGTGTGGACGGCAGGCCCGGGTGAGGTGGCACCGGCCATAGGGGACCGAGACTGGGCGAGCCTCCAGGAGAATTACAGGGTGCTCAGGGCAAGAAATAGATCTGGCGGCCTCCACTACCTGCCACACCTTCAGCTGTCTGCCTGCTCCACTTCAACTGTCTGCCTGCTCCACTTCAGCTGTCTGCCTGCTCCACTTCAGCTGTCTGCCTGCTCCACTTCAGCTGNCTGTCTGCCTGCTCCACTTCAGCTGTCTGCCTGCTCCACTTCAGCTATCTGCCTGCTCCACTTCAGCTGTCTGCCTGCTCCACTTCAGCTGTCTGCCTGCTCCACTTCAACTGTCTGCCTGCTCCACTTCAGCTGTCTGCCTGCTCCACTTCAGCAGTCTGCCTGCTCCACTTCAGCTGTCTGCCTGCTCCACTTCAGCTGTCTGCCTGCTCCACTTCAACTGTCTGCCTGCTCCACTTCAGCAGTCTGCCTGCTCCACTTCAGCTGTCTGCCTGCTCCACTTCAGCTGTCTGCCTGCTCCACTTCAGCTGTCTGCCTGCTCCACTTCAGCTGTCTGCCTGCTCCACTTCAGCAGTCTGCCTGCTCCACTTCAGCTGTCTGCCTGCTCCACTTCAGCTATCATCCCTGAGCGCTGCTGTTGCATCTCTTCCCACTTTCCACTAACTATTGCTTCTCCGGCGATAATTGGAGAAAGGTACTCCCACATACGAGGCCTGTTCCTTCAAAGTATCTTTGTTTCACGTAGTCAGTGTTTCAGTCAATAGACCTGTGTAGGGGTAGGCCTAGACATTCACCATATGAGGAAAAAAAACATATGTTTTCAGTGTAGCAATATTTGGGCTATGTTTCTAGATTTGACGTCTTTTTTTCCCTTTTCAGTGTTTTGTTGTACTTTCTACCTCTCGGGTTATATGTGTCTCTTCTTCTTTACGTCTCTTCCACTCTTCCTCTCCCCTTGCTCTCTCACTCACAGTGTATGCTCTGATTACCTCTCCAAACTGGCAATAAGTTGATTGCTTTACAGAGATGATGTAAGCCCTTGCCCTAGGGTACATCAGGTTGGATTTCTCCTGCTTTATCTTGTAAAGCCTAAATTAACAGCTGGTTTGGTTTGAGTTCTTCTGGATCTGACTAAAGGATTAGGCTTCGTTCTCATGTGAGTCGATCTAGTTAGATTTATTGCAGGTCTATCAAAAAAGATCAATGGGAGTCCTTTTTGAAAAGTAAATCCTTAATCGTTCTTTGCACTTAGGTGTCATCATTGGGACTTTTTTTCTCTCTCACACGCCCCCCGTCCTATTCCCCCCGTCCTCGTCTATCCTCCTGTCTTTTCTTCCCCCTAACCCGTCATTGATAGGGAGGAAACTAGCGATCTGCCTTGTCGATGGATGGTATTCTGCGGTATCACCCGATGGATTTTTCTCTTGCTCATTAGCGATCCATCACGGCGAGGCAGACTGAAGCCGAGATTTAGCAACACAAGCCCTGATCACACCTGAAACATGCCCCACCTGCTAATTTCCTTTTTATTTTCAAGTTCATCCACCCATTTCTGGTCATGGCCAGAATGTAAAATTTACGTAAAAAGTAGATTTTTTTCCTTCATTTTAGCTAACCCTAACCATTTTCCTAAACTTAACCTAATTATCCTAACCTGCTACGTTAATTCTCCTAACCTGCTACGTTAATTCTCCTAACTTGCTACATTAGTTCTCCTAAACTTAACCTAATTATCRTAACCTGCTACGTTAATTCTCCTAACCTGCTACTTTAATTCTCCTAACCTGCTACGTTAATTCTCCTAACCTCTACATTAGTTTCCTAACTGTTACATTAGTTCCCTAACCGCTACTTAGTTCTCCTAAGCGCTACGTTAATATATCCAGACTGCTACATTAGTTCTCTTAACCTGCCTACATTAGTTCTCCTAGCCTGGCTACGTTAGTCTCCTTAACCGCTACGTTAGTTTCTCGTAACCTGGCTACGTAGTTCCCTAACCGCTTCGTTACTTCTCCTAAGCTGCTACGTTAATTCCCTAACCTGCTCAAAATTCTCCTAACCTGCTACGTAATTCTCACTAACCTGCTACAGAAAGTCAAAAACTGTATGCCCTCTAGCCATGAACCCCATTTCTGGCTCTTCCCCACAGTGCAGCCATCACTCAGGTTTGCTCTAGTATGGATACAGAGCCAGAACAGTTACTTTTCAACCATCTGGATACAGTTCATCTGGTGTTGCCATCCTTGCCTTGAAATCAAGACTAGGGCATAGGTTAATATAGAGAAAGTGGCATGTTGGATTGTTATTCTTGTAGAAAATCCTTTAGTCATAGGGAAATGGTTCATTATGTTGTCAAGGGGATTGTCTGCAATATCGAATGATCTACCTTTTGTGTGCTGCATTTCTCTATGCTATATGCAKTATTTCCCAATGAAATTCAATAACCTAAACTAACAATTTTCTTAAAGGTCAATGAAAGCCGGAATGTCTTATAGATTGGACATATTGGTGCTGTATGCGACTGAATAGCAGCACAGGTCTTTTCCTTCAACTATCCTTCAGCTATTCATTTACATTGGGAAGGGCCCCATCTGTTTTGTGTTTACATACAATACCGTAGCACTTGAGCAATGGGATACTTTTGTAGTTCTTGTCGACAAGTTCTATCATAATGTATACATGCAGCCACTCATAACCTAGGCTTACTTGTACTCAGACACACAAAGATGTGGAAATACACTAAGTCCAGAGGACCTGGCAGCTGTTGCGAAACAAGATCCGGACATGTTTTATGTCCCCCCCCCCTCCCCTACTCTCTCTCTTTCTTTCCTCTCTCTCTCTCTCTCACTTTCTCCTATTCCTCCAACAGCGGGCTGATTATGTCGTACCTCCATTCTTTTTTTCCCCACTCCTCCCTCTCTCAAGGCCATGTCTCTTAAGGAATCTGTAACTTGAAGAATGGGGCTGTGGCGGTGACCCAAAGGGTAGATGAACAAACCTGGCCGACGTTGATACTGGCTGGGCTTTTAGATGGACGTAAGACTGCGTACATGTGTCTGTTTGTACGCTATTCCGTGTGCTAGTTGATTTATAGATGGCAGGATGGTGACCTGCATGGATGGTAGAGTTCTCTCAAGGATGGCTCCTCCCATAGAGGAAGCGATGAAAGGATGAACATGTTTTCCACCCTCCTCATTCATCCTCAACGGTGCACCTCCATCCTCAACGGTGCACCTCCATCCTCAACGGTGCACCTCCATCCTCAACGGTGCACCTCCATCCTCAACGGTGCTGCACTACCCGAGGTGTCCTTTACCTCGCACCACTTTGGAGTTGTCAGCTTTATTAGATCAGATGTGTGTGTGGTTCTGTGTGTGTGTGTGTGTGTGTGTGTGTGTGGTGTGTGTGTGTGGTGTGTTGTGTGTGTGTGTGGTGTGTGTGGTGTGTTGGGTGTGTTGGTGTGTGTTGTGGTTTGGTATTGAAATGAAAAGCTTTGGGGCCGGATCATCTCAGTCAGGTGTGTCCCCCGAGTATGAGCTGCATGCAGGACCCAGGCGTGAGGGGTGGGCTTGTGGGGGAAGACTCGACGAGAATCGTGGAAGAAGGGCTTTGCGTAGCCGCTGACCTCTAATCCAGCCTGAAGCCGGCCTGGGGTGTATGGGTTGTGTGCACTGGTGGTGTGGTGTGGGTGGTTGGTGTGTGCTTTGTATGTGTGTGTGTGTCTGTGTGTGTTGTTGTGTGTGTGTGTGTGTGTGTGTGGTGTGTTGTGTGTTTTGGTTTGTTTGGTGTTAGTTGTTTTTTCTAGCAGGTTTGTCCAATTTCAGCACACCTCTGCTACAGTAATTTGGCCCAGCTGTGTGGTGTGTGGTGTGTGTGAGTTGGGGGTGGTGGGTGTGCGGTGGACTTCTGTGAGAGACACACAGCATTTCATCCCACCGTGTTAACTGTAGTCCTCACTTTAACAGCACACTGATATTATGAGAGAACGACACACGCCTCACCCCTTGATGTTGGAAAGCAATGGGGGGTTGGGGAAGCCGGTTGGTCTGCACTGCTGATTGGGATGCGGTGCATGGGTAACAAACACTGCCAGTACCCCCCGACCCCCTCATCAGTATCAAACCAATGCCTATTTCTCTGATTCAAACACACATTATTATTTACCTCCCATTCTAGCTAAAACAACCAGAGTCAAGCAGCCAGTTGCATCCCACCGTTCATCTAAGAGTGACCTTTACTATTTAGCCCACACATCTCTTCAAGCTTGCTCTCTCTTGCATCTCCCCACACCCCGTCTCCCTCTACTGCTCTCCCTCTCTCGCCTTCTCGTCCGTCTCCCTCCCGCTCCTCACTCTCGCACCTCGTCTCTCATCTCCCCCGTCTCTCCTAGCTTTGCTCTCTCTTGCCTCTCTCACCACTCCGCTCTCCTCTCCTGTCTCTTCCCTCTCTGGCCTTTCCTCTGTCCCGTCTCCCTCCCTCCTCTCTCTGACTCTCGCACCTGTCCTCTCCACCGTCTCTCCCTAGCTGCTCTCTCTTTTTTTTTTTGGCGAGATTTACCATAATCACAGCTGGGCCAAGCTAAGAAGCCTGGGCTTCCCCACGCCACACTCCAAAGCCTTTGATCCTCTTGCTTTTGGAGGTAACATCAAAAGGAGAGCAAGAACAGGCCAGCTACTAGCTGTGAAGTCACATGTTCAATGATGGCTTGCTGAGGGCTTCTTTTCTCCCTCCCCCGCGCTGCCACTGCTTCCCCCCAGCTGGACCGCAAACACACAGTTTTAGCTTCAGGTTGTTTCTAGAGATGTTGTTAACCTTTATGGGACCTATCTGGAACAAAACGACGAAGCAAAAAAGAACCTTTATGCAATCTGTATACTACGTCACTATAGGTGTATACATAGCTTTATCATATAAGTGATTTCCGGTGCCAGGATCTAGCTTTTTTCCCCGAAAATCTCCCAATTATTGCCGAGGGTGCTTTCAGTGCTGGCCCTCGTTGACATAAGAGAGGACATTACTTCGTCTTGTTGCTACGCGCGCATGTTCAGGTTGTATTCACTGCCCCCCGGAGAGAAGCTGTCCCAGAATG
>NC_036858.1:8975330-9002830 GCF_002910315.2 Salvelinus sp. IW2-2015
CTGGCAGCTGTTGCGAAACAGTAATCCGGACATGTTTTATGTCCCCCCACCCCCCTCCCCTTCTCTCTCCTTCTCATTCTTCCTTCTCTCTCTTCTCACTTTCTCCTATTCCCCAACAGCGGGCTGATTATCCTGCTCGATTACTCTGTGTTTTATAGTTATTACCTCATTTGTTGTGGATCAAATGAGTGATAGAGAGCCAATAGAGTTCTGAGAACATGCATTAAGCAAGTTGGTAGAGCACTAATGACCACAGCAGCAAGCTTGGAGAAGCCTAATGTACTGACTAAAATGTCACGGAATTTGACTGTCATGACCTCGTAGACTCGCGTGTGGCAAATCACGTCACCGCACACAGCCCTCACACCCACATGATGTGATTACTAAAATTACAGTACAATTGTTCAGTATAGCAACACCGTCACTGATGAACTCTCTCAACTCTCCTATTCTACAGATGGACTGGAATGCTTTTCGAGCCAGACCGGCAGCCTCCCAGCATTTGATGGGGAGTGCATAATCTGGTATTTTATCTGACCTGTTCAAACGTCAACTATGACAGTACTGCTCATAACATGCCATGGCTAAACATAACATTGACTGGTGGTATAGTCGTATCACAGACGAACATCTATGGAGCTCATGCCAGATGCATTGATGAATCCAGACTGACAGACGGCTGATACTTATTCTCTGAATGGAGAACCTGCCACTGCTTCACATGTGCATGTGCTTGCCTCTTTGGGGTTTTTAGGTTGACTTCTCGTATAAGCACTTCTGACATCTGATGCTAAACAGTGCTTTATAAAAAACTTTGACTGATTACCACATTACACATTACAAGACAACTTACATGTTGTATTTTTTTATTATTATTGAATGGTATAATCAATATGGGGGGGAGAAAGAGACAACCCTGTGTATTCTGCACCAGGATCAGGAACTCCTGTTGTGTACGGTCACCATCACAGGAAGTCATGCCACTGACATGTTTGCCAAAAAGTGGCCCCATTACCACCAGAACACATTGCCGAAGGCCTCAGTACCTGTATCGGCTGGGAAGAAACGGAAACGTGCACGTCTGTTTAATTAGCATTGTTACTTGGCTTCCATAGTATTCTGTAAAAACCGTTATTTGTATTGTAGATGTACTCTGTTCTACATTAAAAGTTTTCAAAACACTTAGTTTTAAACATCTGCGTAAACTTCCGCAATTGCATGATTTTATTCTCGCTAGGCTACTGACTACTGACCAATGCTTCCGCTGCATCCGGTGAGTATTGTCACTGTCAACGTCCGTGAACAGAGTCCATGTGGCGGAGAGTTATGGTATGGGTACGCCTAAGCTACAGACACTGTCAGTTTTATAATGCAATTTGAATGCACAGAGATACCTGACAATATCCTGAGCCTTAGTCATTCTGCCATTCAGCTTGCCATACTCATGTTTCATTATAATGCACAGCCCAAGTTGCAGGCGATCTGTAACACAATTCCTGGAAGATGGCACAACTGCCCATTTCTTCCATGGCCGCATACTCACCAGAAAGTCACCGTTGAGCATATTGGGATGCTCTGCATCATGGTCGACAGCGTGTTCATTCCGCCAATATCCTTCAACAGCCATGAAGAGGAGTTGGACAACATATCCCAGGCCACAATCAACAGCCTATCACTTCTATGATAGGAATTCGACCGCATGAGGTAAATGGTGTCACACACACTAGATTCTGACTGTTTCTGATTCCATGCCCCTACTTTGTTTTAAAACGTATCGACCCAACAGATGCAACCAGTCTTCCAGTCATGTGAAAACTCAATAATTAGGGCTAATTTATTCATTAAATTGACTAAATCCTTATATGAACTGTAACTCAGTTGAAATTGTTGCATGTTCATATATATGTTGTTCAGTGTAGATTAAAACACCTACTTTACCTACTCTGTTCCCAAATTACAACCTTTCCGCAATAAACACCTCAATACCCACTACATTTCAAACAAAGATACCAAATGTTGGGCTTAGTGCCAGTGCACTCAACTTGGAGAAACAAACTTCGGCCCTCAACTTTGCCAGAACAGATAAATGCACCAGCTCTTATAAACCCCAGTAGAGACCTGTAACCATCAAGACATACAGTCAATTAGCAAAGCAACAGTAGAAACATCACAAATCACACATTCAAAGTTAACCCTTGTTCCAGTCCACAACATCACATTAGTGCCTCACCAGCACTTTATAACAACAGCTCACTTTCCACTGTTCCCCCCTCCCCGATTGACACATGGGGCGTCATGGAACAGACAGGCAGGTTGCACTCATGGTAGAAAGAATCACCATGTATACTGTTGCCATGCGATGAGTGTCGACAGCTTAGATTTGTGAGGATTTTCTATTTGAGCTCAGGATTGACCCCTGAGTTGACCCTGACTCTCTAGTTCAGTCAAGCCGGAGGGGAAGATCCTCATCCTCATTTAAGACCTGCTTCCTGTGTTGAGAGCTGAAGAGGGATGTGACAGACAATGTCTGCATCCCAAATGTACCATGTGCGCCCTTTCTAAAGTAGTCCTATTAGGGTAACGGCATAGAGCCCTTCGTCTAAATGCAGCTGTCCACTCATGTATTGGATCCATGATGGTGCATTTGAACCATGCCACCACATCGTTAGGTATTGTATGATACCACTCTATACCTGACCCAGTTAAAAAGACGGAGCAAACAGCGTATCATCCTCAGCTAGAGCAGTTAGTCCAAATCTATTTATAGCCCGTACCCCTTCAAACATTTCACCCAGCTGCGACCCCCCTAGCACCAGAGTCAGCCACTCCAAATTGTTTTTTTGCCATCATATGTAAAGACCTCCACACACACACTCATACCATTTTCAGTACGTGTCCAAAACATCTTTCAAGCATTCCTTACATCAAGACCTCTCCGATTGGATGCAGCAGTGTACCCAAGTGGCGTTGGGAGCAACTGCTGCACACACCGTTACCCACTCCACTATGTTCCCCTTTCATGAACTCGTTACTTAAATATATTATCCTCTTCATCGTTGCTCCTTGTTGCAGACAAAGATCTGTCTTCCTTAATTGACCTTCATAATACGTTAAGCGACATTTTACCAGCGAGCGTTGTCCAGGTTTCCCGCCAGTCTTGTTGACTCACGTCAGTGTGTAACGCATATATTCACGTGTCTTGTAGGCGAAGCAGCAATTGTTCTCAACAATCTTCTCCATGTCACTGATGCATTCATGAACATCTCTTCGTTATGAAGCATCCATCTGTAATCGCTTTTTTTGACCTTCTTCCCCCTCCACCATTGTTCCCACCATATCCACGCACGCAGAAGAATTAATACTCCTCCCAATCAATATGGAGCTTGCCTTCCTAGCACCCTCGTAGTCACCATATAATGACTTATTCTAGCCCATCTTAGAATGGATCTGTTGCTTTTTATTCTTACTACTCGAAAGTCGTACTTTTTTCTCACTCCTCAAAAACGTTTTTTCAAATGTCTGTTACTCTAAATGGTCTGCGCAAGAGGAATGTTTCCCGCGAGAGCTTAACGGCTTAATGTGAATTATGTTAATTAGTTGAGCTAGCTTACCTGTATATAGACCAATGTTAGTTATTTCACTTAACACTAGATGCTCTAATTTTTTTTGGCAGTTGAAACGAGGCACTCAGCGAGAAAAAAAACCGTCTACCCAAAGTAGTATCACCCCGTTGAAAATAAAATGTTACTTTGAAAACTGTGAAGTTTTATTTTTTTTATTTATAATTTTTATTTAATAACAAATAATCACATTTTTTATTTTGGCTTACACAGTTGGGAAACCTGTTCTACGAGTAAGGAAAATGTCACATGCAATTTCACCAAATCCATACCGTATACTTACCTTTGTATGATTGTCATTCTATTAGTGAAGAGATGCAATTGAACCAGAGCAGAGATGAGGGGAAAACTCTTACTCTGTTAGTTCATTATCAGGTGAAGTTTTTCTCCATCCCTCTTGTATCACTATGTGATTCACCACCGGAAACTGGTAAAATACTCGCACCTGCAGTCTGAACAACCATAATGAATATACGACCTCTAGCTCCTTTCATTACAACTGTCCATGCTTAAGAGTAGTTACATTCCCTATGTGGGGAATAAAAACAACCTCTACAGGAGACTGCGAATCAAACATGAGTTGAGTAATGCTATACCCATTATGCACAATTATGCTATGTTATTCCATTATGCACAATTGTTAATTCATGTGGTGTAGAACTAAGGCTGCATTCTTCAATACTTAATAGTTTATTTTACAAAGACTGAATCTATTTCTGCCAGAGCGAGTTGGCTAACCACAATAGCAACAAACGAAGGAAAAACAATACACTTTAGTCTCGGTCAAAACGAGGAACAACCGTCTCGATTAAAAATAATCCGATGATATTTAAGTTACACCAATCCACATGCTGAACACGATAGCTGATCACACAGCCATCGTAAACGGAACAGACATAGCCCTAGATTTCAACAAATGAGATAGCAGGTCTGGACAGTCCTTATTCGACAGGTTGCTGCCTCCAAGAGCTCATCATCACCAAACTCAGTCATCGATGCTTTTGTGATGTGCTGTCAATCAGCTGTCCTTAATATGATTCATTACATCGACTTTCCACCTTTTTAAAGAGTCTCTTTTCTTGTAAACATGCCAGGTGCCAATACTGCCATCATCATCCACATGCATGTAAAACTACCAGATAATCTTTTTTGTATCGTCTCTATTAATTCAGAAACAACTCTGCTATTTAGTCCAAAGTATATATATTTTTTTAAGTTAAGACACGTTGTGATCTCTTCTTGTGTAAAAATATTGCTCAAATTGTTTCTTGTGCAAATTCAGAAAATTCTCATTCATTTTCTCTTTATGGTCTCCTCACCTCCAACCACACGTATCATGAGAACAGGGTGAAATCCATGTGAAATAATTAATGGCTAAGGAAGAAAAGAGTGTTACTAAAGAGCTTAATAATTTGTGGTGAAAAACATACCATATCTGTATGCAGTCAAAAAAATAGCTCACACCTAAAGCAGATTCCAACCAGCTATTAATACTGAAAAATGTATTTGTATGACATTATCATTTCAAACTGAGAAAACAAAAATATCTACAACAGTTTCATGCTCATAGTCGTTGATTATTATCAAGTGTGTAGCTTGTTTTAACAGTCTGTAAATTGCTAATCAGTTCTTCTAGTGCTGTACTATACAGCCCCAGCAGTAGCAGTCCCTCTACTCTGCAGTACGATGTGGCAGTTTCCAGCCTGACTTGCATTCGTAATGTACACTACATTGGAAACACTCAATTTGGCAGTGACTTTGGATGGGTTTCTGCCTGTAACAGCACATATTGACGAACATTAATCCTCTACACCCACCTCTACACTACCACTCATAGAGGAAAGCTCTGCTAGAACCTCAAAAGGCGTTCTTTCGGGGAGTGCCCATAAAAACACTTTGAAGAAACCCTTTTTGTTCCACGTCGAACCCATTTGTTCCTGTCAATGCCTTTTGAGTTTCCATGCAAACAAACAAAGTTTATAATCTAGAATTAAACAAAGGTTGACCTATGGGGCAGCCAAATAACTATTTCTGATAAGTGTGAAGGGCCTACTAGTACTTTACTTTTGTCACCTTAGCATACATCTTATTTCCGAGCTGACTTACGAGGAGTGAAGCATACATTTTCTACTGTTTTTTCCCCTCATCGAATCAAACCCCTCACCCTCGAATTGCAAACCTCCAGTGATGCTACCAACCGAAGCCACCGGATCCCTCCTTCATGCCTTATAGCTCCCCAGGTGTTAGAAATAATATACATTGGTATGTATATACATTATCTACTTAGCCTTATTTTAATACTTTAATGGGTACCGCTTTACATTCCAAAAATCAGCCACGAGTTACACTCAGCTTGTACTTAAAATGTCCCAGCAAGGTAATCAGAGCAGGTATAATGTAAAAAGCCATAGCACAGCCCTCGCCTAAGGATATTCTGATCTCATTTTTGGCCAACTCATAGGTGATTATTATATATCCATTTTGCCTCTTTTCAAATAGAGGAGCAACCATTTTATTCCACCTGATAGACAATGCCAAGGTCGTTTCTTGATCCTCATAGACGGGGTAGGCTGGACTGACTCACCAATCTTCACTGTGGCCTCACGTGCTATCGGTCTTCTATATCGGCCTCGAGGCCCTACTTGTATCTGGACAGTACAGACTATTGCCTTAGATCTCGTGTCTCTCGTTTGTTACGCCATGACTTCTCCGCTTGGTAGCTTAGTTGGAGACTCGTTCATTCATTGGTCGATTAGGCAGTGTGGCTGGTGAGCCTGCATTGGCACTAGGGTATAAGATGTAGCTCCCGTTTCAAAGCGATAATGGCGTCTCCAGATAGAGCAACGAGTATAATAATAGTTGTGGTGTATTGTGGGTCGATATGTTTATCATTCACACGCTCGGTCCAAATATTCACTCGCTTCCCTCTACATCCCTTCGTGCTTTTCCACACCTCCTTCTCCACCTGACCGACAACTGTTCTCAATAAGCGACCTACACAGTCTCGGTATTGAGTGCTTGAACATCATCTCTGTGCATAGTCAGTTGGTCTCTGCGACATAGTCCAAGGACCAGTTCCTTATTCTCACCGAGTTCAATATGTCCTAGATAAACTCGCCGCATTGTCAAACCAACTATTCCGCTTAAACTCTTATAAAATAATTGATAATGACGAATGACCATAATGATTTCTCACATCAAATGAAACAGGTTTACATTTAAAGGGGTAGGAATGCTATGCTAACTGCATTCATATCATATGGCTCAACGTGTCCCGCTGGCTTCATCTTCTAATAGCATATGGTAACATTAAACTATATGGCTGTATTAATTGGGGAATTCCTCAATAACCCTTGGTAGCCCTGGCACCAATCTCCCCTCCCTGCCTGCCGTGTGCATCTCGTTCCATCTGGAAAGATCAATCTCAACGTGCACCTCCATTCCTCAACGGTGCACCTCCATCCTCAACGGTGCACCTCCGTATCCATCCTCAACGGCCCAATGCACCTCCCGCGGTGTCCTTTACCTCGCACCACTTTGGAGTTGTCAGCTTTATTTAGATCAGATTGTGGTGGTGTGTTGTGTGTGTCTGTTGTGTCGTTGTGTGTGTGTGTGTGTGTGTGTGGTGTGTGTGTGTGTGTGTGTGTGTGTGTGTGTGTGTGTGTGTGTGTGCTGATGTGATATCACCAGCCTCAGATAATGGTTGTGTGTTGTATAATATGTGTGTGTATGGACTTAGAATTATAAAGCTCTTAGTGTATGAGACGCCTCAGAAGCTCCAATACGTCGTTATCTGTTCAGGTGGTGTCCTCCTCTAGTTAAAGTGGCATTAGCATAGGCATTGTGTCCTGCGACCCGACCACACTGCGGCTTTCATCTCGCTGGCCCCCCACACACAATGTAGCTTCACATTCAACACACTATTTTATACAGAGTCGTAGCGGGAAATGGCTGAAGCCATGACGCGCTAAGCTGGCAGCGCAGGCGATATAGTATTCTAGACATTTCAATTTCAAAAAGACCCTTGAGAGTGTCACAGAGACACAACCTGGGATGGACTTAAGGGCGTGTAGTGGGCACAGAGGCGGGATGGTAGGTTCAAGGCAGGTCAAATATGAACTCGACGGAGTATACGTGGAAGGAAAGGGTTTGGTGACTCCTTCTGTAACCAATCGCGGTGGGACTTGGCTGGACTTGAACATATAATCGCTATAGCCGTTTGGAAGGGAACAAGGGAATGGTGTAGTTTGGATAGGTGATGGTGACTCCCGTGTGGTGCTGTGTGTGTTGTAGAGTGGTGCGGTGATTCTGTGATTGTCGTGTTATATCGTGTTGTGTGATGCTCTCAGTGATAGTTGATGAGCTCGATTGTAGTGCTCGCTCGCTCGTGATAGTGTGTGTGTGTTTGATGTGTGTGTGTTGTTTGTTTCGATGTTTGTACGGTTTGTATGGTCTTAAGCAACGGGTTTGCTCAACTTCAGCTTCAACCTACATTGCTACAGTACATGTGGCGGAGCTGCTTCTAGCTGGGCTACGTGTGATGTGTGATGTGTCTGTGCTGATGTGTGATAGATGCTACTCTCTCAGTGTTCGTGTGGTGTGTGTGTGTGTGTGTGTGTGTGTGGACGATTCTGTGAGAGACACACAGCATTTCATCTCCACCGTGTTTACTGTAGTCCTCACTTTAACAGCACACTGTATATTTATGTAGAGACGACACAGCCTCACCCCCTTGATGTTGGAAAAGGCGATGGGGGGTTGGGGGTAAGGGGTAGGTACTGCACTGCTGTTTGAGGGATTGGGTGCWGGGTAACAAACACTGCCAGTACTCCCCCCCCACCCCCTCTCAGTATCAAACCAATGCCTATTCTCTGATTCAAACACACATTATTTTAACCTCCCATTCTAGCTAAAACAACCAGAGGTCAAGCAGCCAGTTGCATCCCCACCGTTCATTAAGAGTGAAACCTACTATTTAGCCACATTCCTTGCAAGCTTGCTCTCTCACTCACCCCGCTCTCCCTCTCTGTCTCTCCCTCTCTGCCTTTCTCTGTCCGTCTCCCTCCCTCTCTCTCTCTGACTCTCGCCCTGTCTCTCTCCCCCGTCTCTCCCTAGCTTGCTCTCTCTTTTTTTTTTTGGCGTAGATTTTTACATATATCACAGGCTGGCAGGCTAAGAGCCTGGGACTTCCCCACGCCACACTCCAAGCCTTTGATCCTTTGCTTTGGAGGTAACATCAAAAGGAGAGGCATAGAAAGGCAGCTACTACTGTGAAGTTCAATGTTCAACTTGATGGCTTGGCTGAGGGCTTTTTTTTCTCTCCTCCTCCCGCCGCTGCACTGCTTCCCCCCAGCTGACAGAAACACACAGTTTGTAGCTCAGGTTTTTTTCTAGATGATGTTAACCTTTATGGGACCTATCTGGAACAAAACGAGAAGCAAAAAAGAACCTTTATGAATCTGTATCTACGTCACTATAGGTGTATACATAGCTTTATTCATATTAAGTGATTTCCGGTGCCAGGATCTAGCCTTTTTTCCCCGAAAATCTCCCAATATTGCCGAGGGTTGCTTCAGTGCTGGCCCTCGTTGACATAAGAGAGGACATTACTCCGTCTTGTTTGCTACGCGCATGTTCAGGTGTATTCATCTGCCCGCCGGAGAGAGCTGTCAGAATGTGTTAAGGGGAGGAGAACGTCTTCTGTTTAAGCTCCCGTGTTGACACACCTTTGTGTTCACTCACTGGAAAACAACTCAGACCTGCTCTTATGATGAACGCCTAGCTTATTATCATCATCTGTGTATATAAAAAAAGAAAAGAAGATCCCAGAAAATTATTTCAGAATGAGAATATAGATCATATTGGAGCTTAATGGTATAATGTAGTGGGACTCTATGGAGCTAGGGTATATATAGTGTGTCCTCGCTCTGTCTCTCTCTCTCTTTCTCTCCCCCCTCTCTCTCTCTAACTCTCTCTTTCTCTCCCCTCTCTCTCTCTCTAACTCTCTCTTTCTCTCCCCTCTCTCTCTTTCTTGCTCACACACATGTTTGGCGTGTCATTAGCCCGTCTGCTGTAAAGCGTGTTATTGGACAATGATGACAGGTTTTTTAGTTAGTCTCTCTGTCGGGCTTGGGGTGCATTATCATGGTAGGTTGTTTTGTTTTGGGAGCAATGGATGTGTCATTATGAATTATGATTTTTTTTTTTTGGTTCAGTTTTTTTTGTGTTTGGTTATTTTGATTTTTGTGTGGGATGTGTGGTGTGTGTGTGTGTGTGTGTGTGTGGGGGGTGGTGTGGTGTGTGTGTGTTGTGTTGAGGGTTTTGTTGGTGTGGTGTTTTTTGTTGGGTGTGTGTGTGTGTGGTGTGTTGTCTTGGGTGTGGGGGGTGTGAATGTGGGTTGGGCAGGTGTGTTTTTCGTGTTGTGGGCTGGATGTTGGGGTGGTTTGCTTCTGGCTGTGCTGTGGTTGTATATGTGCTGGCCTTGGTCAGTTGGTTGGCTGTGTGGATCATGTGGGTGGCTGTGGTGCATATGTTGGTGTGCTGTGGTTATTGGTAAGGAGCTGGGTAATGGTTCTATACTGCATGGGCTGTGTGCGATAATTTCGCAGCCTGGCTGTTTGCAAGCCCAGCAAATAGAGATTAGCATAATGGAAGCTGATCAATAGAATGGCCTAGCGCTTCGTTATCCCGACGTATTATCCATGGTGTGGGATTTATGTCCCGTTTTCATGGGGCAACTTCGGAGAGAATATGAAGAAGGGTGTTAACAAAAGTTTGGTGGTATTCAAAAGAATTTGTTTTTTTTCACTTTCCCCTATCAAAAGTTTGCATGTTAAAGGTTGGCTGTACAAGGGACAGGTAACACAGCATAGAGTTGTCCACGCTTTCCCCTATCTTTTCTCTCCCTTTTTCCCCCCTACATTTCCCTTTTGGCCGTGGAGATTAACCCTATAGGAAACTCCAACAGGGAAAGTTTTGGTAGAAGACCATAATAAAAGATTCCAATCAAGTAATTGGCTTCTGTGTGGCCACGTTTGTTGTGTCCTCTTGTAAAGGAGGGGGGTTTTTCAGACGTCAGAACAGATCACCCAGTGGATAAGCTATGCAGTAATTAGCCATGAGGTGTCCCCCCTTGTGTGTTCATGTGTGTGTGAAGAGACAAGTGGGGTGGGGTGGGTGGGAAAGGGGGGCCTTGGGTCAGTTGATTTGGTGGTGAGGGGTGGGGTACAGAGGGGCAGGAGAAACACCCGCGCAGCCCGGCCCACGTAGGAGGCTCCTTGACCCTCCCAGAGTCCTGTTTTCACAGCAACGTCCTCCATTTTAATGAGCTCCAATAACCACATCCTTATGACTTATTTATTCATCATAAACTGGGTGGTTCGAGCCCTGAATGCTGACTGACTGAAAGCCGTGGTATATCAGACCGTATACCACAGAGATGACCAAACATTACGTTTCTTACCAGTGTATAATAGCAATAATGCACCTCGGGGGTTTGTGGTATATTGCCAATATACTACTGCTAAGGGGTGTATCCAGGCACTCCGCGTTGAGTCGTGCTTAAGAACAGCCCTTAGCCGTGGTATATTGTCCATTTACCACACCACCTCTGACCTTATTGCTTAATTAAGCCCCGACGGTGAAGAGCTAGTCTCCCAATGCTATAATGTGTGTGTTTTAAATGGATGGAAAATATTTGAATCACAGTCAAATGGATGGAATATTTCCCTCTATCACAGTCAATAAGATCAAATTTCCCTCAGGAACAGTAGATTAGTTTCAACTAGGCTTGATGTTTTCTCTAGGATACAGTATATTACAGAGTATTGTAGATTTACAGATTCCTCTGACCACTGGGAGGGTTTCTGCTGTAGTGCAAACTGTCTTCACTGTCTTGGCGGTGTAGTAAGGCTCTATGCCTGTGTCCTGAAACCATTCTGAATTTTGAGCTGGAGCCCTAGTAATGGGCCGCATGAATATGGAGTCTGAACTGCTCCACGGTGTGTSTGTGTGTGTGTGTGTATGTGTGTGCGTGCGGAAGTGTTTGCGAATGTGTAGAAAACCTTTTGTAGGTTGTGTGTAGAAATGGTCTGTGTATGTGTGTGTTATTCTTTTGTGTTGTTTGAGGGTATGTAGGCGTAGCTGTGGATTTCTGAGCGTTTAGTGTGTGTGTGTGTGTGTGTGTTGTGTGTGTGTGTGTGTGTGTGTGTGTGTGTGTGTGTGTGTGTGGTGTGTTGTGTGTGTGTGGTGTGTGTGTGTGTGTGTGTGTGCGTGTGCGTGTGTGTGTGTGTGTGTGCGTGCGTGCGCGCGCGCGCATGTTCTCTAGGCTTTTAGTACTTCACAAGGTCAGTGTATTTTTCTCCTAAAGGAACCTGCGTTCTTTGCTTTATACTCCAATAGAATCCTTTTCCAATTTGACGGCCATGGAAGTGTATAGTACCGTAGTTACCTAAAAGTTACCTAACAGGTAAGCTTCTTGTTGTGTCAGGGTGACATCCATCTGACATCACAAGGACAATCATCATCAGCCTCAACCCATTCAAGGGGGCTGCCATAAGAGGTTTCAGGGCTCTGGCTCAACCTTCAACTTCTTAGTTTATACTTTTAATATTACCACAAGAATTTACACACAACGTACACCTATTACCCAACTTTTCTTTTGTAACACAGAACGAGCGCCTTGCGTAAAGGGCTCAGGCACACCTAGCCCTGCTGCGCTAGCATGCTGAGCCCACGTAACCGCTATGTAGGTCAGTGTGCTCGAGAATCCACCGGCGGAAGCAGGACTGGGATCTGACTTGAGCTTCTCACCTCAGCCCTGATCTCACTGTGCTGCTCTGGGCTACTGTGGACAAATAGTACAGTTATCAAGCGGATGCGTTCATCCAAAGCCACCTGCAGTTTACACTTTCTGTATGTTAAGCATTCGCTGGAATTGAAACGATTAGAACCGTTCTCCGAACCACGGTAGATCCAAGAGACCCTTGGAGAGGTTTGTTTTAAGTATAGACTGAGGAAGATGTGGAACCACAGTCTTGGGGAAAGTCCCAGACACGGAGAGAGTCAGAGAACTAGAGACTGAAGCTGAGATAGAAGCAGTAGCGACCTGAGACCCGGGCAAGCCGAGCCTGATGTTAAAGATGCTTGTGCTGTTTGTTAGCGTCCCTGGTCTGTCGGAAGAACAGCAGGCCCCTGCAGTCCTCAGCCTCCCAGCTCTATTTATAGAAAGACCCAAAGATACTCTTAATGACACCGCGAGGTAGAGCCAGGGGGAGTTAAAGAAACACAACACTGTTTACTTTCTGAGTCTGTAGGCTGGGAATCCACCAACAGTCTGGAGTCACACTGGGATGATGTCATATCCCTGGAGAAGATGTGAGTGCCCCAGTGTGTCTGTGACTGGGAGTGGGATCAGTGCTTGACTTGGCCAGGAGCTCACAGGAGCTGAGTACCGGCACCTCAAATGTTCTACTGCTTGAGCTCCTGTTCCACTTATAGAATATTGTCTCTAAAGTATTGTGGAGCTCCTGGAGCTGAAATACTCTAGCTCCCACAGTCACTCAGTTTATTTATCATTGGTTCAGATTATTTTGTCTTTCGAACAGACATGTTAATAATAGAGCACTTTACTGCTGTTATTAACTTTTGTTCAATCCTTTTTGGATATTTTCTGGTTGTTGAATGTGTGTTGTGCGTCTTTTGAAACTTGTGTTGCAAGTCCGTGTTTTAAATAGGGCATGTGTCCTCACCTGTTAAGTATAAAGTGTAGGAGCAAGACCACACATATCTGGTGAATCTGTGTTTGAGACCAGAGTTAACATCCAGAACAGGACAGATTAGGAAAGGGTTCAGGGCCACATTTTGAGGAAACAGTGAAAATAATTTCCAAAATAAACCTTTTTTTATGGAAGAGTGCAAAGCCTCAAAGTCTTTTGAAACCAACACAGCTTTGGCCTCGTTGTTTTCAGACAGTTTGTAGAATACGTTTAGAGGATGTGTGGAGGGGTGGGGGAGGAGGTTGCGGTGTGGAGTGGGGGTGTAAGAGGTGAGGAGTCAGGGCCTTGTGGAACCCCCTAGCGGTTCTYGCTTTGGAGTAAATGCAGGCCCAGCAGACCCCTTCCCGCCCCAGGGCACACAAACCCCAGGCCTTCCCATATTCCACTGTTATTTTCCTGGTGCAAAATGCCTCGGGCTATCAGAGCTGGTGGGGCTTGTAAAAAAAAATACAAATATTTACTCATAAAATGTGTATTAGAAGAACTAAATCAGTCATGAAGAGCCCTRTCGCGTCGACTAACTTTCTCTCAGCTTTGGCTGGACTTTTCCCCCTCCTCTACTGCCCTTCGCTGTTTGCCTGCTTATTTCACTCTTCTTCCTCCCCATCCGCAGTTTTCTGGAGACAAAGCCTACATACGCACCCACCCACACACACACACACGCACACACACACGTACGCACACACACATCCTAGAGATTGGGAAAGGGTCTCTCTTTTGACCTGGGGGATTTCAAAGAGTCTGGATTGCATAATTCTTCTTTCCCCCCCCCCCCTCAATTACAGAAAATGACTGTTCCCGCCCCAACAAGTGGGTGCATATTTTAGCCCTGCACCTGTGGCCTAGACAAAGGAACCCACAAATATCAACAAGGAAACATATTCGCCCATCGTTTCCCAGTATAATTTGAATCTAGCAGCTGTCCTTAGGAGAATGTGAAGTTAAACAATACACCTTCTTAGACCTTCTAGTCTTAGTCAACGCCAATAAGACTTGACGCTGGGATAGTGGGATTGACTCTTTTGAATAAAGCTCTTTTATATTTGTTGTTTGATTTGGTGTTATCTGCGAGCTATCATTCTGATCCCAGGCCCCTGTCCCCAGGGTGTTATTGGACATGATGAGCGTGTGTTCAGTAATGTGTGTGTGTGTGTGTGTGTGTGTGTGTGTGTGTGTGTGTGTGTGTGTGTGTGTGTGTGTGTGTGTGTGTGTGGTTGGTGTGTGTGTGGTGTGATGTGTGTGTGTGGTGAACATGCCTGTCACTTTGTGTTGAGTGTATGCGTATGTTGCTCCTTGTAGCCTACATGTCAAAATCTGTGTGTGTGTGTGTGTGTGTCTGTGTGTGTGTGGTACACAACCACTGCTCTTGTGTCTGTCTGGCGGTGGCTGTGTCATGGCTGTACTATGAGGCATGGCCACAGCCCATGGCCACAGATGGGCTGGAGATCTGCCTGGGGTCTCCAGAGCAAGACCCAGGCTCCATATGTAAACCGGAGCTGCTCGCCTCTCTCTCCCGCCGATCTCCCTCTCACGTTGTTTACAGGGCTGGAATGCCTCTAGACCCCGTTTGGCCTGCGACCGGGATTCACTTKATTCTCTCTCGCTGGTCTGTGGGGAATATTTACAGTGTTCCAAGCCACTTTGGCACATTAGGAAGCCTGTTTGTCTGATTGGGGGAAAGCCTCTGCTCTTAATCCAAAAGTAAATTAACAAACCGGTCTGCGCCGAGGCTTGGATTGGATGTGATAAACACGTTAGATGGGGTTTTAACAACAACAGGTTTTACACCATCGACCGTCTCCACAATTCAGGGCAGCTGACTCGGTTTATCGCTAGTAAAATTGCATAAGATTATTTTATTTGGTCAGTGTTTTGACGCTTAGCTTATTCATGAAATTCGTACATTTTGGGAGAGCTTTAGTAACATTATGCATTAGACTAGTGTTAATGACATACAGTATGTATCAAAGTATTTCAGGTTAAAATGTTCTAGTAGTCCTCTCGTATTCCAAGTCAAATATTCAGTACTATCGCCCAATTGGTGGTGTGGACGTGGAAGGATGTGTGAGCACTCACAATGCACTCTGTTGTCTCCCGCTGTGGCCTCCTCCTGTATAATGGATGGCACTGGGTTAGCCTCAGCTTGTTTGCATTGTGATGACTGGGTCTCATTCAGCAGCTCAAGCCATGCCAAGCTGAACTTCTGCATCAGTCACTCAAATATGGCAAGCAGACAGTCCAGCAGTTAGACCTTGGTAGTGAAATGTGGGGGCTTGGGGCTATTTTRTAAGACCACTTCTCTATCACTAACTCTCACCCACTTTCTAACCAGTGTGCTTGTCGCTATGGGAAATCTCCAGGCGGAAGAGAGAGAGTTCATCCCTGTGTAAGGATTTAGAGGACTCCCTTGTCTTTCACTTCATCAGAGACAATTGAGTTATTCAGTTCCCATTGTTGGTCCGGTGAGCCGAGGAGGGGCGAAGGGTTAGGAGGGGGGGGACGCCCCCTCCCATGCACAGTGTGTGCTCTGAGTGGCTCTTAGGGGCGGGAGATGCTGGGGGTAAGGGGAGGTAGAAGAGGTAGGGGGCGAGAGAGTTATCCTCCGGAGCAATTTGTCACATTGGAATGGCTCTTGAGTTACCAGGGAGGCCCTCCTAGCAGGAGAGTTTTTCAGGGGGGGAGCAGGGCGTCAGAGAGGGGTCAGGGGTCACTGCCTACTCAAGCCCCGGCGGCGCGTCCGTCAGCAGGCGCTGGGAGGAGGGAGGAACGAGGGAGGAGGGGAAAGGGGGAGGAGGTGGGGTCAGAAAGCTTGCCACTTGCCGGGGCTCCGTTTTCCTTGGCATGCTTGTAAAACCTGCAGGAGGGATTAGCATGTGGGAACATTTGCAATAGCAGCCTGAAGTGGAGCTGCCTGTCAGGGCATGTGCCCCCTGTTTCTCCGTCTCTCACCGCTCCAGCACCACACTCTGGGGTGTCACCTTTCACCCCCCCCCCCAAACACATACCACCTCAACGGACGTCCCCTCACTCAAGGCCTCCCTGTGGTTGTGTGGATATTTTTGMGCATCTGGACAATAATACTAAAATTGGACAATCATTTGGTTAGTCTAGTCTATGAGAAGAGTTTCCAATGACTGGAATCAGAATTAGGAACGTGACATCCTCTGGCACCAGTACACTCTTCGAAAAAAGGTGCTATCTAGAACCAAAAAAAGGTTATTCGGCTGTCCCCGAAGTGTAGCACACTTTCAACAGAGGGTTCCAGGTTTTTTTCTAGATCAAAAATGGGAGTCGCCCTGACCGTCTGTCAAGCTTTTATTTTGGTGGTTGTGAGTACTCAAAAGATTATATCATCCKAAAAATATTTAGGGCCATTATCTTTTCTACATACTACATACTACATACACTGGGTTTTTCCATCCATACAATGTATTTCTAAAAAATAAAATACAATAAATACAGTTGAAGTTGGAAGTTTACATACACTTAGGTTGAAGTCATTAAAACTCGTTTTTCAACCACTGCACAAATTTCTTATTAACAAACTATAGTATTGGCAAGTCGGTTAGGACATCTACTTTGTGCATGACACAAGTCATTTTTCCAACAATTGTTTACAGACAGATTATTTCACTTATAATTCACTGTATCACAAGTCCAGTGGGTAAGAAGTTTACATACACTAAGTTGACTGTGCCTTTAAACAGCTTGGAAAATTCAAAAAAAATGATGTCATGGCTTTAGAAGCTTCTGATAGGCTAATTGGCATCATTTGAGTCAATTGGAGGTGTACCTGTGGATGTATTTCAAGGCCCACCTTCAAACTCAGTGCCTCTTTGCTTGACATCATGGGAAAATCAAAAGAAATCAGGCCAAGACCTATAAAAAAAAAAATGGTATACCTCCACAGTCTGGTTCATCCTTGGGGCAATTTCCAAACGATAGTACCCAAGTATAAACACCATGGGACCATGGAGCCGTCACACCGCTCAGAAGGAGACGCGTTCTGTTTCCTAGAGATGAACGTACTTTGGTGCGAAAAGTACAAATCAATCCCAGAACAACAGCAAAGGACCTTGTGAAGATGCTGGAGGAAACAGGTACAAAAGTATCTATATCCACAGTAAAAATAGTCCTATATCGATATACCTGAAAGGCCGCTCAGCAAGGAAGAAGCCACTGCTCCAGAACCGCCATAAAACAGCCAGACTACGGTTTGCAACTGCACATGGGGACAAAGATCATACTTTTTGGAGAAATGTCCTCTGGTCTGATGAAACAGAAATAGAACTTGTTGTCCATAATGACCATCATTATGTTTGGAAGAAAAGGGGGAGGCTTGCAAGCCGAAGAACACCATTCCAACCGTGAAGCACGTGGGTGGCAGCATGATGTTGTGGGGTGCTTTGCTGCAGGAGGGACTAGTGCACTTCACAAAATGATAGCATCATTGAGGCAGGAAAATTATGTAGATATATTGAAGCAACATCTCAAGACATCAGTGAGGAAGTTAAAAGCTTGGTCGCAAATGGGTCTTCCAAATGGACAATGACCCCAAGCATACTTGTGGCTTCAGGACAACAAAGTCAAGGTATTGGAGTGGCCATCACAAAGCCCTGACCTCTCCTATAGAACATTTGTGGGCAGAACTGAAAACGTGTGTGCGAGCAAGGAGGCCTACAAACCTGACTCAGTTTATACCAGCTCAGTCAGGAGGAATGGGCCAAAATTCCCCCAACTTATTGTGGGAAGCTTGTGGAAGGCTACCCGAAATGTTTGACCCAAGTTAAACAATTTAAAGGCAATGCTACCAATACTAGTTTAGTGTATGTGAACTTCTGACCTTATGGGAATGTGATGAAAGAAATAAAAGCTGAAATAAATAATTCTCTCTACTATTATTCTGACATTTCACATTCTTAAAATAAAGTGGTAATCCTAACTGACCTAAGACAGGGAATTTTTACTCGGATTAAATGTAAGGAATTGTGAAAAACTGAGTTTAAATGTATTTGGCAAAGGTGTATGTAAACTTCCGACTTCAACTGTATATACACTGAACAAAAATATAAACGCAACATGTAAAGTGTTGGCTCCATTTTTCATGAGCTGAAATTTAACCCAAAAAAATACCTGACATTTCCCATACGCACAAAGCTTATTTCTCTAAAATTTGGTGCACAAATTTGTTTATATCCCTGTTAGTGAGCATTCCTCCTTTGCCAAGAAAATCCATCCACCTAACAGGTGTGTCATATCAAGAATCTGATTAAACAGCATGGCCATTACACAGGTGCACCTTGAGCTGCGGACAATAAAAGGCCACTTTAAAATGGGAAGTTTTTGTTGCACAACGCAATGCCACAGATGTTTCAAGTTTTGAGTGAGTGTGCAATTTGCATGCTGACTGCAGGAATGTCTGTTGCCAGAGAAAGGAATGTTAATTTCTCTAGGTCCAACCGGCCTCACAACCACAGACCACGTGTAACCACGCCATTCTAAAATGGATTAAATAGATTTTTTCCCTCATCAATCTACCCACAATACCCTATAATGACAAWGCAAAAACATGTTTTTATACATTTGAGCAAATGTTTAAAAAAAAAATTTGGGGAAGAAATATCACATTTACATTTACAAGTATTCAGACCTTTTACTCAGTATTTTGTTGAAGCAACATTGGCAGCGATTACAGCCTTGACTCTTCTTGGGTATGACGCTACAAGCTTGGCACACCTGTATTTGGGAAGTTTCTCCCATTCTTCTCTGCAGATGCTCTCAAGCTCTGTCAGGTTGGATGTCAGGTTGGATGGGGGTTGGATGGGGAGCGTCACAGCATAGCTATTTTATTTTAAAATAAAGGTTAAATAAATAAAATACAATGTTCAGTGTTTCTCCAGAGATGTTCGATCAGGTTCAAGTCCGGGCTCTGGCTGGGCCACTCAAGGACATTCAGAGACTCCCGAAGCCACTCCTGCATTGTCTTGGCTGTGTGCTTAGGGTTGTTGTTCTGTTGGAAGGTAAACCTTCGCCCCAGTCTCTGGTCCTGAGCGCTCTGGAGCAGGTTTRTATCAAGGATTTCTCTGTACTRTTCTCCTTTCATCTTTCCCTCAATCCTGACTAGTCTCCCAGTCCCTGCAGCTGAAGAAACATCCCCACAGCATGAGGCTGCCACCACCGTGCTTCACCGTAGGAATGGTGCCAGGTTTCCTCCAGAAGTGATGCTTGGCATTCAGGCCAAAGAGTTCAATCTTGGTTTCATTAGACCAGAGAATCTTGTTTCTCATGGTCTGAGAGTCCTTTAGGTGCCTTTTGACAACCTCCAAGTGAGCTTTGATGTGCCTTTTACTGAGGTGTGGCTTACATCTGGCCACTCTACCGTAAAGGCCTGATTGGTGGACTGCTGCAGAGATGGTTGTCCTTCTGGAAGTTTCTCCCATCTCCACAGACAAACTCTGGAGCTCTGTTAGAGTGACCATCGGGTTCTTGGTCACCTCCCTGACCAAGGCCCTTCTCCCCCGATTGCTCAGTTTGGCCCAGGGGGGCAGCTCTAGGAAGAGTCTTGGTGGAGGCCACTGTGTTCTTGGGGACCTTCAATGCTGCAGACATTTTTTAGTACCCTTCCCCAGATCTGTGCCTCGACACAATCCTGTCTGGGACCTTATATAGACAGGTGTGTGCCTTTCCAAATCAGTCAATTGAATTTACCACAGGTGGAAACAGGATACACCTGAGCTCAATTTCGAGTCTCATAGCAAAGGGTTTGAATACTTATGTAAATACGGTGTTTCTGTTTTTTATTTATAATAAATTAGCAAACATTTCGAAAAACCTGTTTGTCGTTATTGGGTATTGTGTGTAGGATGATGAGGCATTTTTTTATTTAATACATTTTAGAACAAGGCGGTAACGTAACAAAATGTGGAAAAAGGGAAGGGGTCTGAATAATTTCTAAATGCACATTTTTTAAGCGTCCAGGATTTCAACGGCAGAAAAGTCCCTGGGGTTCTACATGGAACCCAAAAGAGTTCTACCTGGAACTAAAAAGGGTTCTCCAATGGGATAGCTGAATAACCCTTTTGGAACCTATTTTTCTAAGTGTGTACGGTGTCTTCAGAAAGTGTTCACACCTCTTGACTTTTTCCACATTTTGTTGTGTTACAGCCTGAATTTAGAATGGATTCAATTGTGATTTTTGTTTTTGTTTGTTACTGGCCTACACACAATACCCCAGAATGTAAAATTGGATTTKATTCKAAATTAAAAGCTGAAATGTCTTGAGTCAATAAGTATTTAATCCCTTTGTTATGGCAAAAACGTAAATACGTTCAGGAGTCACATAAGAAGTTGCATGGGCTCACTCTGTGTGCAATAATAATGTTTACTGTGATTTTTGAATGACTACCTCGTCTCTGTACCCGACACATGCAATTGTCTGTGAGGTACCTCAGTCAAGCAGTGAATTTCAAACACAGAATTMMMAAAAGAATAATGGGCAAATGTTGCACAATCCAGGTSTMCAACGCTCTTAGAGACTTACCCAGAAAGACTCAAAGGTGCTTCTACAAAGTATTGACTTTAGTGGTGTGAATACTTATATAAATTAGATATTTCTSTATTTCATTTTCAATAAATTTGCAAAAATTCTTAGAAACATGTTTTCATCTTTCATTATGGGGTATTGTGTGTAGATGGGTGAGAGAAAAATATATATTTAATCTATTRTGAATTCAGACTGTAACATAATGTAGAATGGTATGAATACTTTATGAAGGCACTGTATATGCTGTTCTGAGTTACCTCACWTCACTCTCAAGTGCCTCCGTCTCCCCGTCCCTTCATGGCAATTAATACCCAATGTGGGGGGTCTGTAAAAACCACAAGACCACAATCACTGGAGCTTTACAAGTCGRCTTTTCCACTAGGGCTGGGAWTTGCCAGGGACCTCACAATATGATATTACCACGATACTCAGGTGCCGATATGATATGTATTGCGATTCTCATGATTCTATATGTATTGCGATTTTTATACTGCGATTTTACTGTGATTCGATGTTCCAAAACATATTTCTCACAATATGTCTGCTGCAGAAGAACAAGAGAGAGTCATGATAAAACGAGTTTTGATCAATCATAGAAATACAAGTGCTGAAAACAAAATGGCTTCCTATTTAAAAAGAAGATGATGAACAAGCCTTGAAGGAAAAATAGTTTCGGTGCAGGTACAGCCAATTAGCGCAAAGTAATATTGTGATATTGTCAAAACGATACGATATATCATAAAAAATAATATCACAATATGTAACTAGCGATTCCACCCCTTGACGCACAAACATACCGTTGCAGTAAAAGCCTTGCGGGGGTCATAAATGAGTCGTTGTGGAGCCAGCCGGAGTTTTTGTTACAGGGGCTGAGGCAGAGGACGGGAGTCAGGCAGAGGACGGGAGTCAATAACTCCCTCCAGCACAAACCACAGCAAAGCACCCTGCAGTGAACCCTCTGCTAATTACCACTGATTTATCCACGGTCTCAGGAGGGTTTGTGGCACACACACAAATACAGACGTCACACACACACACACACAACACACACACACACACACCACACAACACACACACACACACACACACACACACACACACACACACACACACCACACACACACACACCAACAACACACACACACACACACACACACTTTCTGACGTAGTAACAAACACAGCAACACACAAGTGTACAGATTTCTTCTAGCACAGGCCCTTACATAGAGGACAGAGAGTAGCTCTGATTAGGTAGTTGAATAGGGCTACAGAAAGGAGCTGTCGGATAGCGGGCAGCAGAAGGGCCATAGTGATTGTTATTTAGAGCTAAGGATAGGGACACAGACGTATATGGAATGACAACGTTCCAACTTCTAGCTCCGGCCAAGTTTTTTGGACGGAATCCTAGCCCAGCAGTTGATGTTCCCTTTGCATCAGAGGCCAAGATACAAGGCCAACTCGACTTGTCAGAAGTTTTCCTTTGGGGGACCTGGTGTGGTATAAGGCGGCATACATTACGGTGCTACTTTTTATATCGAGTTTATAAATGGGGCCTGTGGTCCCAAGGTTAAGAAACGAGTCCGGAACCTCCAGTGTTTCCACTAGCAACTCTAACGACCCCCTTTCCCTCTCTCTCTCTCTGCTCTCTCTCTTGCTCTCTCTCTCTCTCTTCTCTCTCTCTCTCTCTCTCTCTCTCTCTCTCTCTCTCTCTCTCTCTCTCTCTCTCTCTCTCTCTCTCTCTCTCTATCTCTCTCTCTCTCTCTCTCTCTCTCTCTCTCTCTCTCTCTCTCTCTCTCTCTCTCTCTCTCTCTCTCTCTCTCTCTCTCTCTCTCTCTCTCTCTCTCTCTCTCTCTCTCTCTCTCTCTCTCTCTCTCTCTCTCTCTCTCTCTCTCTCTCTCTCTCTCTCTCTCTCTCTCTCTCTTCTCTCTCTCTATCTCTCTCTCTCTCTCTCTCTCTCTCTCTCTCGCCTTATTCTCTTGGTGTCAGTTTTCCTATCTGGTTGTGTTGTTCTCCCTGTACATATTTAGTTGTTGATCATGTTATATCAACTGTACAGGGTTTTATAGTTCTTTTTTATGGCATATTTTTCCATTCATATTTTGACTGCCCTCATTCCCATTAGTAGTGTGTCCACAGCACCACATGCAAATTCAGGGAACTCCTGTCACCGTTTGACGTATTGGTTTGAATACCTATTTGAATGTACTCTCCGTCAGTCAGCAGTATGGAAAGGTCAATGGTTCTTACACAGTGCGCCCTAGCATGATATTTAGTAGTTCTATTTCTCACACCGTACAGTAAGTGCCTGTTTGACCCTGTTGACCCCCTGGGGCCCTCTCTGAGCGCAGGCAGGCAGCTGAGGTGATCTCAGTCTGTGCCCCCTCCGACTTGGTAGACCTGACATTCGTAAGGCAAGAGTAGTCTATAGCAGGGTCACCCCGGAAGGATCACTGTGTCAAAATGTAGTGGGAGCATTAGCTATAGTCAAAGAGCAGGCACAGCAAATAGAGGTCTAGAAGGGAAAGCATTCGGCTGTGGGTAGTGGAATGAGTGGGGGGGGTATTATACTTCCACTATTGCATTATATGAGTACCCTTTTGAGAGTGTCCTTGAATCCTTTGAAGGTAAATAGTCAGTATGACCTGTTGACAAAGAAGACATTGGTCACAATACTTAAGATGCTAGGCTTCTTCTTTATGAAGTTCTTGCCGCTGTAAAGTTTGTCCTGCAATGGTTCAGACTTTGCTCTCCCTGATTCCTTAGCTCATAATTCAGAGCAACTGCTCTTCCTCCTGCTTCCTTCCGCGTTACAGTCCAGGAAACGAAGTATGGTTGACTATGTCACCAAAACGATTGGCATATCATCTGATTTAAAGGGCTCCACCCAGTTTATGAGAAAATTGTCCATGTATTTATCTACATCGTGTGTGTGTCTCTCTCACTCTCGCTCACTCCCACTCTCTCGTGTGAGTGTGTGTGTGTGTGTCACTCAGTCCTGATAAAGGCCAAGTCAATTATTCACTGGGACAGTCACTAGGTAGAGTCAGACCCATAACAGCTTGCCGTGGCTCCACAGTGCACCGTTTTATGAGGTTGGCCAATAAAAGTCATTCAAGTCACCTGGAATCCCAGAGTGGTCACATTTATGGCATTAAGTCATTCTAAACCCATAATCCACTTACAGTAGCCTTCACAGAAGCAGTGATTTAGCCTACCTCAGATTTGGAACGGTTCTAATTCTTGAACGGATGCCATAGAACACAACTGTACCCCCTTCAAACTGCTAGGACATGTAGTTCTCTTTTTTAATGTCTGTAATAAATGGTTTCAATCTAATGTCGTTTTTTGGGGGCGGGGACTAATATGACACCGAAAACGCAATGTTATGATTCCTCTCAATCCATATGAAGAGCGTGTACTTGTTCCTGAGGCAAAACCTCAGGAACAAATTTAAGTTTGTTTTTACTTTCTTTCATGTCATCTCTTTTAAAATGTTGATTCCTTTTTGTTAAATGTTTTTTTTTTTATTACTTCCTGCATCGTTAACGTGTTCTTTTTTTTCTTTCTCCACTTTGTTTCTTTCTCACCATCTAGTACCTACAGATGAAATGGCCCATGCTAGACGTTAACCACGGAAGTCTTCAAAGTAGACAAGCACTTAAAGATGCCCGGTCCCCGTCACCGGCGCACATCGTTGTAAGTAACACCCTGCTTTAGTCCTTTACATTTCTCTACCTCTTTTTCCCTCTAAGACGGAATGACAACCCTTCTACTGTATCCCGTTGTACACCTCTGTATACCCTCTTTTTCCAACACAAAACCTGTTGAATGGATGTCGGTGACTAACTGAAATACCTAGAGAGATGGCTGTCTTCCTGGAAATGACAGTCACTCACTAACCAGCCAAGATATTTTAAACCCGACCAACAGAGGTAGCTACTCATCATATTTTTAGAGGGGTGTCTTGCTTATATAAAGCATTTTGGGGGCTATAATAATTATATTGATTGTACTGATTGCGTAAAGCCAGTGGTAAGATCATGGGAAAGGCAAAGCTCACTTGGGATAAGCTGTTGGCTGTAGTGGAGTTGGCAAAGTGGCAGGTGACCATTGCTCTTTGGACGGCCACGCCGCTTCGGATGCAGTGTGTCGACACAAGGCCCCGCCCAGCCCTTACTGTACAGTAGAGTTTGGAGCCGGATAAGGATAAAGATATGAACCTTATAGGAAACCTATGGAGATGACCCATAACCTCATGGAAGGTTTATTCTGCTGACTTCATGAGCACGGTGTAGGCGGAGTTATAGCCACGTGGTTAAAGAACCCACGCTGCTCACATTCTGGCACCCAGGCTGGCTACGTGACTATTGGACCGTGATAGGGTCGTGAAAACTGAATCCTTGTTGTCTAATAGACCATGTTGAAATTTAAAAAGCCAGTTCTCTGTTATACTGTTCTGTTTCTCACTTTCCTGGCTATTAAGACAGGTCAATGGGACAGTAACATGGTGAGGAATATCAATCCGATGTGTGGCATGAATGTTAAAGGTGTTAACAAGGTGACTAAGAAGTGCCTTAGGCCAGAATCAGCATAGTGGGTAGCATTGTTTCTAGAGTTACATCACCAACGTTAATGTTCATACATGGTGTATATGCAATATTATCGGACATATACTTGGTTTAGGCTACGCTATAGACCCATTGGCCCGTATTCATAAAGCTTTTCCGAGTATGAGTTTTGATCTAGGATCAGTTTGAACTTTTGGATCATCGCAAAGAAGATTACATGGACACGGGGGAACTGATTCGAGATCAGTAGTCCTACTCTGACATGATTTATTTAGAGTTCACCACATAGCTGACCCTGTGTTGACCCATGGAGCGAACACGTAGTCTACATTTGTTTACCGCTTGAGTTTTTACGCAAAGACTTGAACATTTAGTGGCATAACTGTCAAGGCACTGTCTTCACGTACATCACTGTTGGTATTTGCTAAGTATAGACKGTTTTTATGAGCCACAATAAAAATACTATCAGAAATGGTTTCCAGTTCAACATTAATAGAAAGTTGGCAAGCCAGCCCTCTTGGTCTTTTGCCCAGTTTCGTTAAGTACATACAATTTAAAATAGGCTGTTTATTTGAAACAGAAACCTTGTCAAAAGTTATGCTAAGACAAAGAGATGGCGATGACAGTGCTCTAACAAACACAACAACCAAACTCAGTAGGACAGTCCCTCCTTATCCTCCGAGAGACGCCAGTGTTATTTTTATACCGTAAAGTTCAGGGGGCCCTACTTGGACGGTTATTTTAAGAGACATACATCTCCTCTGAAATCATTAAGCTGGTAGGAGGCAGTTAAGTTGCAGGTAAATACTTCTGTTTTTATTCCTCCATGAGTCATATGGCTGTAAATACTTATCACCTCACGTCTTCCATTGCTCCTTAGTACCGGGGGCTTGAAGAGGACTTTCCTAAGATGACATCCAACACACGGTTCCGGTTCAAATGCCTCGTGCTCAGAATACATTAGCGTCTCGTTGCGCCAGCAAACGTGTTTATCTCATTGTTTATTATATTATTTATTTTGATTGATCGGTACCATCTGTGATTTGTTTGATCAAGAACCGGGGGGGGGGGGTGTAAGATCAGAGGTGTTGCTGCACCGGCACACACTTGCTGTTAGAGTAAGTGATTCAATTGAATGTGAGATGAAGCTTGTTTTGTTATTTCCCCTCCCGCCCTTCCTCTCCATCTATCTCTGACTGAGGGGAGTTGGATTAAATGTTTCCCTGGTTTGCATCATTCCAGTGTTAGCAACGTATAGACAGATGGGTATGGTCAGAGATAACAGCACCTTGCGCCTTCGTGTCTCAGTCAGCGTGTAAATGTATAGATCGCAACCCCCTAACCAACATGGCCTATATGTTACTCTACGTGATCCCCTTATCAATAAATTGAGCAGTAAACAGTGGTTTCTTTTTGCTTTTAAATGGGAAGAACCTTGACCTCTTTGGCTAGGAATATGCTGTCTGCACTGCAGCGATAAGAGCCAGCCGATAGGCACCGAAGATAAGGAAGATAAAGTTCAAGTGACCCTTCAACAATCTTAGAAAAAGTCAGAGACAGTGAAACAGTAAATAAAACAAAAAGATCAAGTTTGAGACATACAAATGCTAAATTGAGCAGAGCGAGATGGAGTAGGACAAAGACAGATGGACAGATACACAGAATGAAACAAAAATGGACTATCTTGTGAAGAGTCTCTGTGTAGGTCAGTTTCTGGGGTAGAAGTGGGTGGAGCTCTTGAGGGTCAGCCATGAAGGGAATGGAGGAAGTGACCTCGCAAGAGCTTGTCGTTACGAGGCTGGGTGGTTTGCCCATCACCTCCACGCTCGCAAAGGGGGCACGCCAGGGCCTTTGAAGTGTCTGACCGCCCTGCGGGGCAGCCTCCAAACCGCTGCCGCTGAACTTTTAGACCATTGGCTGAATGTTATTATTTATTGATATGTCTATTGATGTGATTTTTTTACAGAAAGGAACCCAGGGAGAGACATTTTTG
>NC_036858.1:9005330-9007513 GCF_002910315.2 Salvelinus sp. IW2-2015
GTGTGCGTGTGTGTGTAAGCACTGACAATACTGTAAGCCTGTTCCGAGAATTGACTCATTGACCTTAGTGCAGAGTGACCTGTACACGACAGTAACTTAATGTATGAGGTTTCGGTATATGGAGAAACACACTAACCTAGGTGGTCCAGTAGGGTTTTGTGTGTGTATGAATGACTTTGCACAATGTGATTAGTGTGCACGTGTTGTCTGTAAACTGATGCATGAACTCTCCTTCCCTGTTTCTCTTCCTTTTCCCTCTTTTTTCCCTTTCCTCTTTCCATGCCCTTCATATCCTGATTTTAGAGTGATTTCAAATGTGATTTGGCTGTTAGCTGCACACCTACCGACATGCACAGGAAGACATCTTCCCATGTTCACCCTAGTGCACGCTGCAGTCTCCTAAGTCAATGTCTTTGAACCAGCAGCAAGAAACAGCCAAGTTACTCCAGTGTTAACAACTAGCCAGCCAGTATAACAGCCATGTAACCAACCCAGGGCCAACCCATGTTCTCATATTCTCTCTGTGTAATGTGTGTGTGTGTATAAGGAGAGTTAAGGCACCCTAGAGAAAGAAAGCTGAGGTACTGAAAAGGAAAGGAAATAGACGTTTTAAATAAATGAATAGCCTAGCTAGTGAAAAGGGGGGGTGCATTAGGCTTAAGTGAGAACACATTCCTTTGCATTCATGTCCCTGGTAGGCTAGGATGATGATGTGTGTGTGTGTGTGTGTGTGTGTGTGTGTGTGTGTGTGTGGTGTGGGTGTGTGTGTGTGTGTGTGTGTGTGTGTGTGTGTGTGTGTGTGTGTGTGTGTGTGTGTGTGTGTGTGTGTGTGTGTTGTCGTGTGCGTGTGTGCGTGTGTGTGTGTGTGTGAGCTGATATAATTGTGTGACTCGGCAACGTCCGTTCTTTGCCTTTCAGGGCCCTTCTGCTTGGAATTCCCCGGACAGTCAGATCTGAGCCTTCACCAATTTCAGTTGTGAGAACTTTGAATTCCAAGTATCTTGCTAGCTGGTTGATGATGCCAAATAACAACTGACAAATGATGATGATGATGATGATGATGATTTTTTTTAAATAAAAAGAATAATAATAGTCATTCTAATGATAGCCTAATCATGCTATGTTGTTGTGTTTTGCTGCTGATTGAGTTGTGCTGTTGCTGCATTGTTGTTGACTTGCTTTTGTTGCTCTGTAATGGGGCTGGGCAGATATTTTGGGGGATACTTATCAAGTTTCAAGTGCCTATTGACTTTTTTATCCTGGTTCTCACATAAATATGTACTGATGTCTTGTGCAACACATACATGCCTAGTTCTCTGACAACCCTGATTTCCAGAGATGGTTTAGAAAACTGTGAACTGTGTTTTGTAAGTAATTGGCTTGTAAACCCACTCTAGCGTTATGATAGTCGGTGTAGCCTAGCTCCGTTTGCTGACTGTGCTTGTAGCTAACATCAGATGGTTTAGAATGTTTACTCTCGAGTAGTATTACGCTCTCTGTCGATAGAGGATTGTATCATTTGCCTTTAAAACAGTGCCAAAGTGTCTTGATTATAAGGAAAACTCCACCCAGAAAATATTTTGGGGTAATTTGTTTCATTAGTCCGTTGTTGACATAGTCCCAAAACTTTCAAACTATAGAAATCATCTGCGGATGCAACATGCATCATACTGGGATGATTTATGTATTTTGAAATGTACGTATTTCGGGACTATGTCAACAGACTAATGAAACAAATACAAAAATATACTTTTTTGGTGGTATTATTAAAGTCTATACTGTTTGAACATGGTATAGATTGATGATTTCAGGTCCACAAAGGTTTCTGTCAGACAGTATAGTGTATTTATTCTGAGGTTTTTGGTAATTCTTTTTTCACATATTTATGAGATGTCAATCGTTTTCCAGTCTTTTGCTGAAGGACTGTATTCTGTGTTCGTGTTTGAATTACCATCCGGGAGAGAGAATCTCTTTCTGTTCTCTTTTCATCTATTTCTCTAGCAGCTGTCTTGAAGAGGATTCTCTTTATTATCGTCATCTGAATGCAGAGCCAGCGAGAAGTTAACTAGGGAGTGGAGTGTGTGAATCTCTCTCTCTCTCTCTCTCTCTCTCTCTCTCGTCTCTCTCTCTCTCTCTCTCTCTCTCTCTCTCTCTCATCTCTCTCTCTCTCTCTCTCTCTCTCT
>NC_036858.1:9010456-9045602 GCF_002910315.2 Salvelinus sp. IW2-2015
ATAAAGACAAGTCTCCTCCCTATGAATTGCAGTCCACCTGGGCTGTACAGACAATAACTCTGTGGGTTGGAAGCCCTGGTGGGAGAGCCTGGCCTCACTGTTAATGAGTGCCCCCAGGGTCACAGACTGGAGACACACTGCCCTCACTGTTTACGAGGGGAGACCTCTCTCCGTCTGTCTCTCTCCCCCTCTCTCTCTCTCGCTCTCGCTCTCGCTCTCTCTCTCTCTCTCGCTCTGTTCCTCTACCTTGCTCAGATAATCATCCTTGCTTCAGTCTGCAAGCTTTGGGTAGACTGAGCAAAGTCAGTGGTAGCATTATCACAGAAGAATGCAATGCTGTCTGTTATGGCAGTAGTGTTCTCGACCAGAGCCCCTTCGGCTCTTCTGTTGGTAGGAGACATGGCCTCACCCTTAGACAGGGGGCTTTGTACCTCTTCTGGCCACCCAACAGGCCTTGGCCCTGTCCATTGTCTCAAACCAGACGTTGCACTGTCATGCTGACATCATGACCATTTTGGGGGCCAAATGTGAGACTAGCTGAGACGTGTGTCAATCATGGGAACTGTGACAAGAATGGGTAATAGGGGTTTTCTGTTTCACTCAGTGAAACCCAATCTAGACAAAGTCATTGTTTCTCTACAACACTGAATGTCCAGTTGTTTACAGACTTCCCATTGACAGTCAGTGTCTGCTGAGCAGCCAACAAAGGAATGACTGAGCAAGCGACAGTGGAATTTATAGGGATTTATAGAGGAAAAATTCCATCCAGATTCTGACCTGTAATAGTGCGTAGCCTATTTTGTTATACCTTTTCCTTTATTGTTCGATATTTTTTCCTCAGGAATGCACTCTAGGCCTAGAGCACGCCACCATTAGTTGTCATCTGATTGCAGGAAGAAATGTGAATAGCGGCTTTTATACGCACATGAATAGTTGAGAGATCATTTGTCCTTTTTACCTCTGGGTGGTATTTAGCCATTATGTAGGCTAACCCCTGTAAACTTAGGCCACCCTAGGTAATGGGCAGATCTAGACTGTGTTTGTGTGCGTGCAAGCAGTCACACAGATAACCACTGTATATACTGTAATCCTGTTGAGAGAAATCTGTCTCCCACAGGGTCAAGCAGTCATAGGGTCAAGCACACAAGACTTATTGACTTTTGTGCAGAGTAGGCTAACCTGTACAGTACAGTAACGTTATGTGTGAGGTTTCAGGACTGTATATGGTGAAAACACTTTGTCATAACTAACTTAGGTGGTTCAGTAGTTTTTGGGGGTCTGTGTGTTTGTGTCTGAATGATTGTGTGTGAGTTTTTTTGTAAAATGATACATGAACTCTTCATCTCCTTCCCTGTTTCTTTTCCCTTTTCCTCTTTTTTCCTCCCTCTTTCTTTCCATGCCCTTCCTCTCCTGATTTTAGAGTGATGTAAAACATGATTTGGCTGTTAGCTGCACACCTACCTAATGCACAGGAATACATCTCCCCATGTTCACCCTAGTGCAAGCTGCATTTACTTAAGAGCCAAAGAAGGAGATGTCTTTGAACCAGCAGCGAGAACAGCTGAGAAACTCCAGTGTATAACAGTATAACAGCCATGTAACCAACCCAAAGCCAACCCATGTTCTCATATTCTCTGTGTAATGTGTGTGTATACGGATAGGCATGGAACCCTGGAGAAAGCTGAGGTAGCCATAAGGAAAGGAAATAGAAGGTTAAATAAATGAATAGCTTAGCTAGTGAAAAGAAGGCCTATTTCTTTTGGGAAGTGAAAACACACTGCTTTACATTCATGTTCCTGGTAGGCTAGGATGATGTGTGTGTGAGCTGATATAATTGTGTGACTCGGGAACGTCCGTCTTTGCCTTTCAGGGGCCCTTCTGCTTGGAATTCCCCGGACAGTCAGATCTGAGCCTTCACCAATTTCAGTTGGTGAGAACTTTGAATTCCAAGTATCTTGCTAGCTGGTTGATGATGCCAAATAACAACTGACAAATGATGATGATGATGATGATGATGATTTTTTWWWWAAATAAAAAGAATAATAATAGTCATTCTAATGATAGCCTAATCATGCTATGTTGTTGTGTTTGCTGCTGATTGAGTGTGCTGTTGCTGCATTGTTGTTGACTTGCTTTTTGTTGCTCTGTAATGGGGGCTGGTGCAGATATTTTGGGGGATACTTATCAAGTTTCAAGTGCCTATTGACTTTTTTATCCTGGTTCTCACACTAAATATGTACTGATGTCTTGTGCAACACATACATGCCTAGTTCTCTGACAACCCTGATTTCCAGAGATGGTTTAGAAAACTGTGAACTGTGTTTTGTAAGTAATTGGCTTGTAAACCCACTCTAGCGTTATGATAGTCGGTGTAGCCTAGCTCCGTTTGCTGACTGTGCTTTGTAGCTAACATCAGATGGTTTAGAATGTTTACTCTCGAGGTAGTATTACGCTCTCTGTCGATAGAGGATTGTATCATTTGCTTTAAAACAGTGCCAAAGTGTCTGTTGATTATAAGGAAAACTCCACCCAGAAAATATTTTGGGGTAATTTGTTTCATTAGTCCGTTGTTGACATAGTCCCAAAACTTTCAAACTATAGAAATCATCTGCGGATGCAACATGCATCATACTGGGATGATTTATGTATTTTGAAATGTACGTATTTCGGGACTATGTCAACAGACTAATGAAACAAATACAAAAATATACTTTTTTGGTGGTATTTTACTTTAAGTCTATACTGTTTGAACATGGTATAGATTGATGATTTCAGGTCCACAAAGGTTTCTGTCAGACAGTATAGTGTATTTATTCTGAGGTTTTTGGTAATTCTTTTTTCACATATTATGAGATGTCAATCGTTTTCCAGTCTTTTGCTGAAGGACTGTATTCTGTGTTCGTGTTTGAATTACCATCCGGGAGAGAGCATCTCTTTCTGTTCTCTTTTCATCTATTTCTCTTAGCAGCTGTCTTGAAGAGGATTCTCTTTATTATCGTCATCTGAATGCAGAGCCAGCGAGAAGTTAACTAGGGAGTGGAGTGTGTGAATCTCTCTCTCTCTTTTCTGAATTGTTCTCCTGTCGTCAGGAGCCATCCACGGACCATGAATAGTCAGGGCCTGTTTCATTTCTATATTACTACTTTTTCAATTATGGTTCCCTTCTTGACGTACCCAAACGGTCAGAGTTTGAATGGAGCAGGACATAATGGCTAGCCTTCATCTGCAGAGCTGACTGTTGACTGCTGCCAGATCAGTGGGCGCTAGGCTAGATTGTGGCTCATGGTTGCACGTTTAGCCTGATGACGGGAGTGAGAGGAACTGTGGGACGTGGGTTGTCATTGAGGAGCCAAGACAAAAACAAATTGTTGTCTCCTTTGTATGGACCCCGGATTCTTTTGAGTTGCCTGCTTGAGTTGCTCCGGCTGATCAATTGCTTGATTTTCCACGCTCCATCGGGACCGTGTCGGTAATAAAAATGTTACACTTGGAAAAAACACTTTCGGAAATAACCTTTAATGTTAACACTGTTTACAAGTGGAGAGAGATATCCCTCCCTCCCTCCCTCCCTCCCTCCCTCCAGTAAAAAGTGTCTGCCAGAACTTGTTTGATTAGGTAAGGCAGGAGCTCTGTTGGGTGTGTCTATGTCTGTGTTTCTTTGTGAGTGCGTCTTGAATATGTGTTTGTCTGCACAAGTGTGTCTGCATATGTGTTGGTGTCTGTGTCTCTCTGTCTAAGATGTAGATGTATGGTTGCCCAATCCAATTTGAGGTGTGTCTGTTTGTGTGCTACATTAGTGGTCTTAGTCAGGTCAAGTAAGGTTGTCAAGCACAGTTGCACATGACATCACAGACACCACGCCTTGTGACACACTGCAGGCGTGTGTGTGTGTGTTGTGTGTGTGTGTGTGTGTGGTGTGTGTGTGCTTGAGAGCAACTAGAAAAGTGACGAGAAGTGATGGCACTGAATTTTTTTAAAATAGTAAGCTAGCTTTGCAGTCAGTAGAAAATGTCTCATCAAAATTTGACTTTAAATAATGGTACAGTGTGCAAACAGATCGGTTAATTTGGCATAATGGTCTTCAGGAACCTGGTGAAACATCCCACTGCGACTTTTTCCAAATAATGATCATTAACATTAAGCCCTTTTTCTATATCCCCCTGCTTGTCCAACCCTCCCTCCCTCCTCCTCTGCCCAAGTCCCGCATCTGATTCTGTGGCAGCGCTGCTGTGAGCGATGGAGAGGGGGCGTGTACTGTAGTAGTCTTGAGGGCGTTTTCACAGGGAAACTCGTTTTGACAGAACTCCAGGTGTTCATTGTTGGAACTGCTATGGTCAACAGATTTACCAATTAGTATTGGCTGAGGGCATGTTGGGCGGCGAAGGGGGAAACGGGGGTATGGAAGAATTGAAATGGGGAGGTGTTGTTCGGTTGGGTAGAGTGATGGAATGAAATGGGGGGGGGGGGGGGGGTTCTTCTGAAGGGTCTTGTGGCTGTAGGAGGGAGAGGGAGAGGGACGCTGGGTAAGTCGATACGTGACCTCCTTTTCTCAGCTGAGGAATGGAATGACTGGTTCCAAGGAGGAGGAGAAATAGGAGGAGGGGTGATGGGAAGGCAGAAAAGGAGGGAAACATATTACATGAAGATTTAGGCTATAACTTTACAAGTAGCCTATAGTCCAGCCCTGATGCCTCCAACAAAGCATGAAAAGTTGTATTTRCTTGCTCTGTCAGTTATTGCCAATGTTACTGCAAAATTGAGACAATTGGATTTACCCTATCTCAAGTGGGCATCAGCACACYAAATTGATTGACTCAGGGGATAAAATCTCAATCTTTGGAGGGTGTTTTTACACACATCTGTTCGCCAAACCAATGATTTGTTTTTGTTGAAATGCTTCCTCCCTCTGTTCTCACTTTCTTACCAGACTGAATTGTGTGGGATTATACACAGCGTTATTACTTTGTGAAACTCTTTGTTTTTCCTTTAGAAATGCCTACTCCAGGAAGTTTTGACATGAGAGAGTAGGGTTAAGTAATTTAGAGAATATCCCCAGGGTCGCCTGTAGAATTTGGYGCAGTGTTTGCCTCCAAAGTACAGTATGTGTTTGTGTGTGCGTCATGACTCGTGTTAGCGCTCTATGAAATCACTGCCCGTGCTTACTTGGTCAGAAGGTTAAAGGAAAAGAAACTGTAAATAACAAAAATGATGATCCCTCTAGAATTAAAGTCTTAAAGATTTCTCATTAAAGGAGAATTGTGTTTAGTTTTTTTTTTACAGCAAAATCTCTATTCTTGATGTAAATTACATGTTATAGAAGGGTCCAGACACTTTTGCAATTTCACTTGTTTTTGAGAAACTTGCATGACATTGTGTCATTTTGAACTTTATTCGCAACGTTATATTCCATTTTGTTTCGACTCGAGTGACCATTCTAGCAGCAGGCTAGAGTAAACGTCTTGAGTCGCACAAAATGGAATATAACATTGCGGATAAAGTTCGTAACGACCCAATTTCATGCGTATAACATCTAAAGACCTGKATCACTATACAGAGAGATTTGCTGTTTCTAAAAGGACATATTTGGGTGTTTTTGGAGCATTTCTTCATGTTTTTTCAGAGTCCCCCGTACTGCACAACAGGAATGAGTTTCTCAAAAACAAGTGAAAKCGCTAAATAAGTATCTTGACCCTTCTAGCGATAACATGCCATTTACATAAACAATAGAGATTTGGTTGTAAAAAAGTAAACTTCTCCTTTTAAGGACTATGTATTGCTGTATCTGGCTGAAAGATGTCCAAAGGTCTGGGTCAAATAGCAGTGCACCCAAAGGAAGCTGGATGTACAGCTCTAAAATTCGACTCTAAAAGTATATAGTGCTACTGTCTGCTGTCCTCTTGAATCACATTCAATGGCTAGACTGGTACAGCATCCCTTGTGTCGGAGCACCCATCCCCTGCCTGTTTCTTTGCCTGACTGCAGTGGCCACACTTTGTTTGGAGTGAGAGATTTTGGGTGGGATGTTTTGAGAGGGGTAGTGCGGGCTGGGGGTCTATGGAGAGGCGATGAACCCCACAGCCCCAAATAACAATTTATTGCTACGGTTGAATGCACTGTGGCAGTCAAAGTTTAAAATCTTCTCTCTCTCTCTCTGAGTGTGTGTCTGTCTGTGTGTGTGTGTGTGTGTTGGCCAGTGGAATGCTGACTGTTTCCAGGGAGCACTTAAGCTGCCCTGAATTAGGTTTAGTTTCCCTGCTCGTACGGCGTGAGAGCGGGTCAGGGGGATTAGTTGAGAACACTCGGTATCTGATTTCTGAATAGTTTTCTATTGTCCTCAGTGAGTTTTTCAACCTGAGTGAGACTAACCTCCAATTTATTTGATTTTATTCTTCTCAGCAGTTTCAGTGAAGACATCGCTGAACTTTCTTTATTTGTTTGGCTGTGTTTTTATTTTCCACAGTCAGTGTAGTCAATGATCCCTGAGTGCCAAGCCCTTCTTTAGTCTCCTGAATCCTCAAAAAAGCAATGACAGACTATTTAAAATATTTTGTGGAAATTTGTGACAGTTCACACCAAGGCAGGTGATTGTATTTGCATGCTCTTGCATTCCTCTGCAAGTATGCACGTTTCTTATTTATTTATTTTTCTCAGCACTCCAAGAATCACCTCTGACTAAAGGGCTTATTAAAGTGCCACTTAAATCTACCTGAGCATACCACAAGTGCACTAAGTAAGGGGACATTCTTAAATCATAATTACCATACATGTCAGGGAAACATTGGCCAATTTCATTCAAGTATGGGTATGTTGTTAAGGAAAATCAATTATTATTGTCGCACTGGTCGGCGCTACAATAGTATGGCGTTGGTTGAAACTCAATATTAAATTCAAATTTCCTTACCATCATATCATATTTTTTAAATATATTTTTTTAACTTTTATTTAACTAGGCAAGTCAAGAACAAATTCTTATTTTACAATGATGGCCTACCCCGGCCAAACCCTCCCCTAACCCTGACGACCCTGGGCAAATTGTGCGCCGCCCTATGGGACTCCCGATCACGGCCGGCTGTGATACAGTAGTAGTGATGCCTCTAGCCCTTTAATATATGACACTAATGTCAATGAAAATTCTCAAATCACCTCGATTGGAGGTAACTCCCTGTCTCTCATTATTAGCCGTCACCGCAACCATATACCAGATTTTGAACAGGGTCGTTAGCATTGGGTAAAAAACAAACTAATTTGCCCCGGCCAAGCTCAATATCTAGGCGTTGGATAAGAACTAGACTAAAGTGTCCATAAAGTGACCATTAGACTTGCCACCTTTTCGGACTGAATACGTTTGTAGGGGCAACAGTTTTGATTAAATGCATACTTTATCACTCTCACGTGCCAATGACGTGCTACCTTTTTTGTAGCATTTCTGACAATGCTAATACACCAGGTCAAGCAATTCGGTGGCTCGGCAACAACACAGCTGCACCAGGATACCAGTCATAAGAAAAGTATAAGAACAAACACAGGCTACAGTAGATAGCTAGCGATATGGTGGTATTCAAGCTGAGCTTAATCAACAAATACAAACAGATATTTTGAGTAGCTAGCTAGCTAACATTAGCTTACTTGTCTAGCTGACACCAGTCAGCTGAACGCTAGCTAGCTAATGAACAAGCAAAGAAAGATAACTTAAACTCACTCACTTTTGTACATCGCCTTGGTCCGTACAATTGACCTTATTTTAGCGCCCCAAAAACGTAATACTTCCAGATCAACTGTAATGTCAATACCATTGTAAAGCACAATTTCTCCCCTTTCCAACAGAATTCATGCCGAGACCTCCACGCTGCCCGTTTCTGCATGATTCAAGAAGGCAATGAGCTCCGTCCGGTCTTCTAAAAAATGGCGGGTGGGGAAGCGAAACTAATGTGTGGTAGTGAGAAGGAGAGGAGATGTATGGGAAACTGCTTTTTTTCACTCTATCTGTCCAACTTATCACCTTATCGCCTCTAAAATGTAAATAAAACACTCTAAAGAGTTTATATAATGTGTCATTACATACCTATTTGAAAGTACGTGTCGAATTTGAATCTGGTTTTTAGGGCGGTGCTAAAGTGATTTTCAGAAGTAAACAGCGGCTTTGAGAATCATGATCGCTTGCAGTGATGACGCAAAAAATGACTAGGTATCCCCCCTTACCCCCGTCACTGTCCATTTCTTGTTTTTAAACGATGAGAGAAGTGCTACACCTGGTGGAGAGAGATTGTAAGACAGAAATAGTTGCTTTATGCGTGCTGTACGTTACGGCATGACACGTCAGTTTTTTCAACTTTTCTCCAATACTATAGAGCCATTACCATGTCGATCAACGCATGAATAGAAACGTAATTCACACCCCAGATTTTGAAGTCAACACAGTCGCTACAGTCCCATTAGTTTTCTTTGCAGCCTCGTTTGAATGTCGCGGTTGCGCACATTTGTACGGAATGGGGTGAGTTTATGTTAGCTAGCGATTTTTGGTTATGGAAGATTTATACACAAAAACAGCTGACAACAGCTGACCTTGACACAGAAGCTAGCTAACGTTAGCTAGCTCATATCCAAATGGGAGTCCTACATTTTCCCACAAAACATAGCTAGCTAGTACATTAGTTCAAAACCAACAAATTGTGACACTGCTACCGTACAATGCATGCGATTGGCTTTTGCAACACTAGCTAGCTAGCTAATCCATACTCCAAGTTTCAGTAAGGGTTAACCACATTTCACTCTCAGACAGGACACAACTCAAACTGTAACGTTAGCTGAGAAAACAAATTGCTAGCTAACGTTACATGTGAACAGTGCCCCGGTTGTGCACTGACTGCAGTGTGCAAATACATGCATAAATACATAAACTCACCAGTTTCTAACATCCGTAATACATTCCAGTACGCTCCATCTCCTGTTACATTAATGTGGATGCAACCATGGTTACGGATAATCCGGAATTAATCCTGAATAGTGATTAGTGAGAGGCACAAATATCATACCCCCAAGACATGCTAACTTCTCAACATTACTATAACAGGGGAGGTTAGCATTTTTTTTTCTGGGGGTATGATATTTGTGCATCTAACTTTCTCACTCATCATTATTCACGATTCAGTCAGGATTATCTGTAATCATGGTAGTATCCACATTCATGTAGAAGTGTATAGAAACTTATTCTGTTCTTGTTTACAATAAAAGTGACTCCAAAATGAGACAATACATTATCTACCATCATCCTGACTGGTTGCATCACTGCCTGGTATGGCAACTGCTCGGCCTCCGACCGCAAGGCACTACAGAGGGTAATGCGWACYGCCCAGTACATCACTGGGGCCAAGCTTCCTGCCATCCAGGACCTCTATACCAGGCGGTGTCAGAGGAAGGCCCTAAAAATTGTCAAAGACTCCAGCCACCCTAGTCATAGACTGTTCTCTCTGCTACCGCACGGCAAGCGATACCGGAGTGCCAAGTCTAGGTTCAAGAGGCTTCTAAACAGCTTCTACCCCCAAGCCATAAGACTCCTGAACACCTAATCAAATGGCTACCCAGACTATTTGCATTGCCCCCACTCTTTTACACCGCTGCTACTCTGTTATCGTCTATGCATAGTCACTTTAATAACTCTACCTACATGTACATATTATCTCAACTAACCGGTGCCCCCGCACATTGACTCTGTACTGGTACCCCCCTGTATATAGTCTCACTATTGTTATTTTACTGCTACTCTTTAATTACTTGTTACTTTTATTTCTTATTCTTATCCGTATTTTTTTTTAAACTGCATTGTTGGTTGAGGGGCTCGTAAGTAAGCATTTTACTGTAAGGTCTGTTGTATTCGGCGCATGTGACTAATAACATTTGATTTGATTTGATTTCCAATCTAGGTCCAAAAGGCTCCTTAACAGCTTCTACCCCGAAGCCATAAGACTGCTGAACAATTAATCAAATAGCCACTCACTGTTTATTATCTATGCATAGTCACTTTACCTCGGCTAACCTGTATCCTCACACATTGACTCATTACCGGTACTCCCTGTATATAGCCTCATTATTGTTTATATATAATTATATATATATATACAGTTAAAGTCGGAAGTTTACATACACTTATGTTGGAGTCATTACAACTCGTTTTTCAACCACTCCACAAATTTCTTGTTAACAAACTATAGTTTTGTCAAGTTGGTTAGGACATCTACTTTGTGCATGACACAAGTAATTTTCCCAAAATTTGTTTACAGACAGATTATTATTATTATTTCACTGTATCACAATTCCAGTGGGTCAGAAGTTTACATACACAAAGTTGACTGTACCTTTAAACAGCTTGGAAAATTCCAGAAATTATGACATGGCTTTAGAAGCTGGATGTATTTCAAGGCCTACCTTCAAACTCAGTGCCTCTTTGCTTGACGTCATGGGAAAATCAAKAGAAATCAGCAGAGAATTTTTTTTTTAGACCTCCACAAGTCTGGTTCATCCTTGGGAGCAATTTCCAAATGCCTGAAGGTACCACATTCATCTGTACAAACAATAGTAAGCAAGTATAAACACCATGGGACCACGCAGCCATCATACCGCTCAGGAAGGAGACGCGTTCTGTCTCCTAAAGATGAACGTACTTTGGTGCGAAAAGTGTAAATCAATCCCAGAACAACAGCAAGGACCTTGTGAAGATGCTGGAGGAAACAGGTATAAAAGTATATCCACAGTAAAACAAGTCCTATATCGACATAACCTGAAAGGCCGCTCAGCAAGGAAGAAGCCACTGCTCCAAAACTGCCATAAAAAAGCCATATGGGGACAAAGATCGTACTTTTTGGAGAAATGTCCTCTGGTCTGATGAAATAAAAATAGAACTGTTTGGCCATAATGACCATCGTTATGTTTTGAGGAAAAAGGGGGAGGCTTGCAAGCCGAAGAACACCATTCCAACCGCGAAGCACGGGGGTGGCAGCATCATGTTTTGGGGTGCTTTGCTGCAGGAGGGACTGGTGCACATCACAAAATAGATGGCATTATGAGGAAAGAAAATTATGTGGATTTATTGAAGCAACATCTAAAGACATCAGTCAGGAAGTTAAAGCTTGGTCACAAATGGGTCTTCCAAATGGACATTGACCCCAAGCATACTTCCAAAGTTGTGGCAAAATGGCTTAAGGACAACAAAGTCAAGGTATTGGAGTGGCCATCACAAAGCCCTGACCTCAATCCTATAGAAAATTTGTACGCAGAACTGAAAAAGTGTGTGCGAGCAAGGAGGCCTACAAACCTGACTCAGTTACACCAGCTCTGTCAGGAGGAATGGGCCAAAATTCACCCAACTTATTGTGGGAAGCTTGTGGAAGGCTACCTGAAACGTTTGACCCAAGTTAAATAATTTAAAGGCAATGCTACCAAATACTAATTGGGTGTATGTAAACTTCTGACCCACTGGGAATGTGATGAAAGAAATAAAAGCTGAAATAAATAATTCTCTACAATGTTCTGACATTCACATTCTAAAATAAAGGGTGATCCTAACTGACCTAAGACAGGGAATGTTTACTAGATTAAATGTCAGGAATTGAGTTTAAATGTTTAAATTGAGTTTAAATGAAAAACTGAGTTTAAATGTATTTGGCTAAGGTGTATGTAAACTTCCGACTTCACTGTGATATATATATAGTATATATATATTACTTTTTTAAACTTAGTTTATTTAGTAAATATTTTCTTAACTCTTTTTCTTAAAACTGCATTTTGGGTTAAGGGCTTGTAAGTAAGCATTTCACGTAAGATCTACACCTGTTGTGTTCGGCACTGTGACTATTGGGCACAAAATAATCTGAAACACAACCAAAACAAACAGGAAATGCATCCAACAAATTTGCTATAGTAAGCGTGATAGGTCATTTGCGCTGCTATCAATATGGGACCAAAAATACTTAACTTTTACTATTTTATACACATATACAGTGGGGGAGAAAACACAATATTTGATACACTGCCGCATTTTGCAGGTTTCCTACTTACAAAGCATGTAGAGGTCTGTCATTTTATCATAGGTACACTTTCAACTGTGAGAGACGAATCTAAACAAAATCCAGAATTCACAATTGTGTATGATTTTTAAGTAATAATGTGCATTTTATTGCATGACGTAAGTATTGATCACCTACCAACCAGTAAGAATTCCGCTCTCACAGACCTGTTAGTTTTTCTTTAAGAAGCCCTCCTGTTCTCCACTCATTACCTGTATAACTGCACCTGTTTGAGCTCGTTACCTGTATAAACACCCTGTCCACACACTCATCAAACAGACTCCAACCTCTCACAATGGCCAAGACCAGCAGAGCTGTGTAGAGACATCAGCATTAAATTGTAGACCTGTACAAGCGTGGATGGCGCTACAGAGACAATAGCACAGACAGCAGCTTGGTGAGAAGGCAAAACTGTTGGCACAATATTAGAAAATGGAAGAAGAGTTCAAGATGCGTCAATCACCTCGGTCTGGGCTCCATGCAAGATCTCACCTCGTGGGGCATCAATGATCATGAGGAATGTGAGGGATCAGCCCGAACTACACGCAGGACCTGGTCATGACCTGAAGAGAGCTGGGACCACCAGTTCAAGAAGAACCATTAGTAACACACTACGCCGTCATTGGATTAAAATCCTGCGCAGCCCGCAAGTGCCCCCTGCTCAAGCCACCGCATGTCCAGGCCGTCTGAAGTTTGCCAATGACCATCTGGATGATCCAGAGGAGGATGGAGAAGGTCATGTTGAGTCTGATGAGACAAAATAGAGCTTTTTGCTCTAAAATCCACTCGCCGTGTTTGAGGAATAGAAGGATGAGTACAACCCAAGAACACCATCCCAACCGTGAAGCATGGAGGTGAAACACATTCTGGGGCTGCTTTTCTGCAAAGGGACAGGACGACTGCACCGTATTGAAGGAGGATGGATGGGGCCATGTATCGCGAGATCGTGACCAACAACCTCTCTTCCTCAGTTAAGCAGCATTGAAGATGTCCTGGCTGGGTCCTTCCAGCATGACAACGACCCGAAACACACAGCCAGGGCAGACTAAGGGTGGCTCCGTAAGAAGCATCATAGGTCCTGGAGTGGCCTAGCCAGTCTCCAGACGCTGAACCAATAGAAAATCTTTGGAGGGAGCCGAAAGTCCGTTATTGCCCACCAGACAAGCCCCGAAACCTGAAGGATTCTGGAGAAGGTCTTATGATGAGTGGGCAAAATCCCGTGCTGCGTGTGGTGCAAACTGGTCAAGAAACTAGGGAAACGTTGGAGTGGCAAGATGAACTCTTCTGTTAATTGCAAACTAAGGTTTCTGTACCAAATATTCAGTTCTGCTTTTCTGATGTATCAAATACTTATGTCATGCAATAAAATGCAAATTAATTAATTAAAAATCATACAATGTGATTTTCTGGATTTTTGTTTTAGATTCCTTCTCTCACAGTTGAAGTGTACGTATGATAAAAATTACAGACCTCTACATGCTTTGTAAGTAGGAAAACCTGCAAAATTGTCAGTGTATCAAATACTTGTTCTCCCCACTGTAAGTGAATTTGTCACAATACTTTTGCTCCCCTAAAATGGGGGGGCTATGTACAAAAAGTTCTGTGATTGCTCACTAGTTCACCTGATGAAAATACCCTCAAATTAAAGCTGACAGTCTGCACTTTAACCTCATAGTTATTGTTTGAGTTCAAATTCATTCTTTTGGAGTATAGAGCCAAAAGAAGACAAAAGGCTTCACTGTCCATTAGTTATGGACGGCACTGAATATGAAACAGCTTTGCTTTTATACTTACAAGACCATCATGCTTGATTGAGCAAGCTATTTTGTCTTGTAGTAATGTGGTGCCTGCCTGTATTATAATTAAGCTATAAGGCACGAGGGGGTTTGGTATATGGCCAATATACCACGGCTAAGGGCAGTTCTTAAGGTGTCCGCATGCTTCCCAGCCGAAACAGTTCGGAAGAGTTTGTGCATATATTACAGCAATATTTTTTTTAACGTTTTTGTTTGTTTTGGACTTCGGTAAGGTTTTTTTCGGCTGTTTGGGCACACAACATTTTTGGGGGAGGCAAGCTGTAAGTCGGTAGCCAACATTTTACACCCCTTCGTTGGTGATTGGTCAACTGTAGGGATTCTTCAATAAAGTCTTTGTTGTCATTCAATGAGCGACAACTTGTTTTCATGCGCATTTTTCATTGAGAAATACTGCATGAACATCTTAGTTAGATGTAAATTCATGTGGCTAAGATCTCCTCTGCATAAAAAACTTCAAAATTCATGACAGATTTATTGAATTATCTTAGATTCATTCTGACTATTTTGAGGAAGTGTATACTGGCAACGGCGTTTCAAAATGGACAAAACAGGGTTTTTTTTCAAGCAAATGTCTTTTAAGGGAGTATGCGAGCACACGCACTCGTTTTGACTAGCCGAAGCCAGCAGAACTGTAGCATGCTGAAGCCTTTATTCACAACGCAATGCAGAGTGCCTGGATACAGCCTTTAGCCGTGGTATATTGGCCATATACCACAAACCCCCAAGTTGCCTTACTGCTGTTATAAACTGGTTACCAATGTAATTAGAAACGTACAAATATTTTTGGGGTCATACCTGTGGTATACGGTCTGTTATACCACGGCTTTCAGGCAATCAGCATTCAGAGCTTGAACCACCCAGTTTATAATATTTAATATAGAATATAGCTAGTGGATACAATATTGTTTCAGGCAACATTTCACACTGCTGATGGGCAAGCAGAAATGCCATGTGCACCAGACACTAACCAGACTGTAAACAAAAACACGTACAAGAGTTAATGAACCCACCATAATGAACCAACCCACTGTCATGCCCTGACCTTAGAGAGCCTTTTTATGTCTCTATTTTGGTTTGGTCAGGGTGTGATTTGGGTGGGCATTCTATGTTCTTTATTTCTATGTTTTGTAATTCTTTGTTTCTGGACGAGTGTGGTTCCCAATCAGAGGCAGCTGTCTATCGTTGTCTCTGATTGGGGATCATACTTAGGCAGCCCTTTCCCTCCTTCTGTGTGGGATCTTGTTCTTTGTTTGTGTGCAGGTAGTTTGCACATCGAAGCTGGTCGGTCGTTGTATTCTTTATTGTTTTGTCCTTTCAAAGTTTCACTTCGTTATTAAATTATGTGGAACTCAAAGAACGCTTCGCCTTGGTCTCTTCCTTCCGACGACAACCGTTACACCCACCATCAAAGTCCTCAGCATTGGGATATGTGTCAAAAAGCAAAACAGCAGCTTACTTTTCATACATTATTAACGTTATCTAAATGCATTATTTGTGTATTTATTCATTCATTTGTCTTGTTAACATCCTTTCAGAGTAAAATAAATAGCATGGATGCAGCCCGGCCCGAGTGGCTGTGTGACAGTTGTTTGTGTGTGTGAGATTTGAAATTAAAAACCCGTTAAGCGTTGTGATTGGAGTGAGACAGGCGTGGTTTTGCAGACACGCGACAGGCTGCTCTTTAGATGCTGATTAAGGGACAGTGAGGCGATGATGTCGTATCTGCTCAAGTTTTACCGGCCTGCCTCTTTGAACACTGCCTCTTTGAACACTGTCGCTCTGTTATCTGCTACATGCTCTGTTCCTCCGTAACAAGATGTCGCTACCCTTCCCCCTCCTCTTCATGCTTATTTATTTGGTGCTCGGCAGAAACCGAGAAGATGCGGCTTGTCCGCAGAATTTGTTGTTTTCGTCGACTTTGTTGGAAAGCCCAGCATTTGGGCCCTTTCCGTCACACGTCTTGCTGAATGGAGGTTTTAATTAGAACTTTTGGCACTGTCTCCATCTTGTGTTGAAATGGCAGACAAGTGACTGGCTGGTGGTGTGGCCGGGCGGGCAAGCTGATTGGTGTGTAGTGAGGCATGGATAAATCAACTGGCAGCCTGAATGGCTCAGTGGATTCTCACTGGCATTCATTGAGACCATAGCCGTTGTGTTTTTTTTATGGGATTCTGTCTTTAGAGAAGTCTAAAATAACAGACAAAAGACAGAATGCTTCCTTGTTTTATGAAGCATGACTTGCAGTGCTATGTACACAGAACTGATGTCCAATTTATGTTTGCAAATAAATGCAAACTTATGCATTAGCTATTTTTGTTTCTATCACTATCATGCAGTTTGTTGACAAGCTGCTAAAAGGGCACCCTTTTGACATGTTAGTCTTGACGGATGCTAAAACGCTGGTTAAGCTCTTGTCTTGACCGATGCTACAGTAAAACGCTGGTTAAGCTCTTGTCTTCTTGACGGATGGCTACAGTAAAAACGCTGGTTAAGCTCTTGTCTTGACGGATGCTACAGTAAAACGCTGGTTAAGCTCTTGTCTTGACGGATGCTACAGTAAAACGCTGGTTAAGCTCTTGTCTTGACGGATGCTACAGTAAACGCTGGTTAAGCTCTTGTCTTGACGGATGCTACAGTAAAACGCTGGTTAAGCTCTTGTCTTGACGGATGCTACAGTAAAACGCTGGTTAAGTCTCTTGTCTTGACGGATGCTACAGTAAACGCTGGTTAAGCTCTTGTCTTGACGGATGCTACAGTAAAACGCTGGTTAAGCTCTTTGTCTTGACGGATGCTAAAACGCTGGTTAGCTCTTGTCTTGACGGATGCAAAACGCTGGTTAAGCTCTTGTCTTGATGGATGCTACAGTAAAACGCTGGTTAAGCTCTTGTCTTGACGGATGCTAAAACACTGGTTAAGCTCTTGTCTTAACGGATGCTACAGTAGAACGCTGGTTAAACTCTTGTCTTGACGGATGCTACAGTAAAACGCTGGTTAAGCTCTTGTCTTGACGGATGCTACAGTAAAACGCTGGTTAAGCTCTTGTCTTGATGGATGCTACAGTAAACGCTGGTTAAGCTCATGTCTTGACGTATGCTAAAACACTGGTTAAGCTCTTGTCTTGACGGATGCTACAGTAGAACGCTGGTTAAGCTCTTGTCTTGACGGATGCTACAGTAAAACGCTGGTTAAGCTCTTGTCTTGACGGATGCTAAAACACTGGTTAAGCTCTTGTCTTGACGGATGCTACAGTGAACGCTGTTTAAGCTCTTGTCTTGACGGATGCTACAGTAAAACGCTGGTTAAGCTCTTGTCTTGACGGATGCTACAGTAAAACGCTGGTTAAGCTCCTTGTCTTGACGGATGCTACAGTAAAACGCTGGTTAAGCTCTTGTCTTGACGGATGCTACAGTAAAACGCTGGTTAAGCTTTTGTCTTGACGGATGCTAAAACACTGGTTAAGTCTTGTCTTGACGGATGCTACAGTAAAACGCTGGTTAAGCTCTTGTCTTGACGGATGCTACAGTAGAACGCTGGTTAAGCTCTTGTCTTGACGGATGCTACAGTAGAACGCTGGTTAAGCTCTTTTTGGCTACTGCTCCTTGCTGTAGCTTAGCGGTCACCAAATGATCGATCGCGCTCGACTGGTCGCTCTTCAAGGCGTTCCTAGTCAATCACCAAACATTTCTGTAGAAAAGCCAACTATAAAGGCTGTGAAAGGCTTGCTTTCCTTATTTTAATTTTTTTTTTGTGTTGTGCTGTTGGTGGTTGATTCAGAAGCCCTGCGCACCGGGTAAGCAAAGTGTTCCCATTTGAACCATTTAATTCTTATGAAAAGAGAAACTCTGCCTACCCGGCGGACTGGGAGATCTGTAGCTAAATAGAGTGTGCCTGCTGCGCTGGCCAATCGGATATCTCAAACCACCTACAGAGACTCCATGACCCCGGCCACAGAAAATGTTAATACTAGTCTACGTAAGATTTACAAACTTTTAAAACATGCTACTTCCGCTCGCGCTGCATCTGCAATGAATGACAAGACGAGTATATCGATAGCCCTGCGTTTTTATTATTATTAGCAGCACGTCGTGTCTACTTTAATATCGAGGAATATTTCACTTTCTCTGGTCATGCCGTGTTCAAAACGACTGGGAACTCAAGATCCGACTGGGGAAAATAGTTTTGAACGGTTATCCAACTCGGAATTCCAATTCGTAAACTCTGGCAACTGTCTAGACCTCCAACTTTCGAACCTGAAAATCACTGATCAAATCAAATCAAATTGTATTTGTCATGACTTGACCTTGTTTTTTCCCGAGTTCCCAGTTGTCTCGAAAGCATCATGATCATCAGATGCAGGTAGCATCAGTCCAGTAAAATAAAAAATAAAATGATTTGCAAATGTTTTCAATTTATGCTCATCTGTGCCTCGCAAGTGATCACCAACTGATCTATAGCTCAAGTTTTGAAATATAATATGGTCTGAGAAGAACAATATTGGCAGGCCAGGCATATAGCCAATATGCTGTGATAATGTATTAGGCCTACTGTACAAACCTCATTCTTACAGAACTGTTTTTATTAGGTTCATGTTTAAAAAAAAATGTGGAGTGGTAGATCTCTGCTTGCTTTTTGATTGCGAAAGTGGTCTTGACTTGGAAATGGTTGGTGACCACTGCTGTAGCTAATGCAGACCACATGTTCCGTTGCATCTGCGTAAGCACACCTGTTTAAACTATAGATGACCCTGCACCGTACAGCAGAGTCAGTCCTGGTATACTGTAGGTATAGCACGACAGACTAAAGGCAACGGAGTTGACAGGGGAGGATCGCAGTATATGGGGACTGGGGAACAGGGTATGATTTGAAGTCATTGTAATCCTCCTTAAAATTATGTGGGTTTGTGCCTGGCTGTGTGTCAAACTGATTCTGCATTTGTAGGGGAGGTGTGTGTGTGTGTGTGTGTGTGTGTGTGTGTGTGTGTGTGTGTGTGTGTGTGTGTGTGTGTGTGTGTGTGTGTGTGTGTGTGTGTGTGTGTGTGCTCTTATACACATCTAGATGTGTATAAGAGACAGGTGTGTGTGTGTGTGTGTGTGTGTGTGTGTGTGTGTGTGTGTGTGTGTGTGTGTGTGTGTGTGTGTGTTTGATTGTGTGTGCGCACTATCTGGGCTGGTAGTCAGTGCTGTGTAATTACCTGGAAGGTTGCCACTGAGAGGAGTAAAGCTGTGTCTTATGCAACATGGAGTCACATACATTACAGGCCATCTGGGTTTTAGTAACTACCACTAAGACGGATTGTGTTACCACTAACTCCAATTGTGTTGATGAAAGAGAGGTAATGACAGAGAAGCAACAGATAGAAAATGGAGATGGATGGAAAAGACGCTACTAGGAAATATGTGTCAAGATCCTTCATCGCTTGTACCGCGGTCTCTGTCGGTGCTAACCCGTTAGCCACCATGCTAAACTTCATCGCTTGTACCACGGTCTCTGTCGGTGCTAACCCGTTAGCCACCATGCTAACGCCTAGCTTGCCTCTCCTCCATTGTGGCCCACCTTCTGAGCGGGCGTGCTTACGGCACACGAGCTCTCCTGCATGCGCATGAGCCTGTGTGCTGTGCATGCGTGCCGTGGTGCCTGCCTCTTGCCATTTTAATTGTTACGTCTCCTCACCCTTGATATGAGCAAAAAGGGAGGCCTCGGCAGCGCCTGGGACTTCAAAGGCTACCTCCCCCAGTCTTACAAGTTGCCCGTCTCTTTGGAAGAGTAGGCTCCAGAGAGCGAGGGGGTTTGAGAGGCGGCGCCGAGTCTCGGCTGGAATGAGTTTGATTGGTTAATTGTAGCCCCCAGTGGACACAGCTGCACATCACAGAGAGGACTAGCAGAGTGGGGAGCACTGGGTGAGAGTCTACAGCTCTGGCTCATCATGGGAATGAATGGAGACTGCAAAGACTCCCGCCATCTCATTCTCCCTTTCTGTAGTTGCTACCTTACCCAGCATTCTGACCGTGCTGTCTTTTTTCCCTGGCTCTCCGTATCTTGCTTCATGATGGGGGAAATGAATGGACGTTGCAAAGACTACCTTCGTTCTTCTCTTTCTCCCTCTGCTGTCAAGCTTTCTCTACCTGTCACTCCATAACTTACCATCTCCTTCTCCCAGCTCATGTAACTCTTAATTTGTTGAATAGTAGTGATGTTCTTTATGTTTCTCCCTGTGTCTGCAGTTTAATACCGCACATCGAGTGAGCGAATGTATTCACTTCGTCTACCGTTCAACTCCATAGGGATAGGCCGTGTAGAGTAGGTCACGTGCTGGAACATTCTAATGATCGTATATCAGCGTGTCGTAAAGCCGTTGCATGTTTTCACTACATTTAATGAACCTACTGACCACATGGAATCTGTGCGTGAACTAAACACAACACAGAATCAAAGGAATTCACAGATAGACGCACACAAATTCACATATACAGTCTTTGTCTACTGTTTACTACTGCCCCTACTAACAAACACCACTACTGTAGTGGTGATCAAAACAGAATCTCCGCGGCTTTGAACTGTCCCCCCCCCCCCCCCCCACCATCTCATCAAACAGAAATCAATAGATGAAACTTTGGGCCGCATGTATCAGCTTTTCTTTTCTTCACCCGCTCCTCTCTGACGGTTTAGTACACTACGCCACTAGAGTAAAGCACGGTTAAAAGGAAGGATGGTGCTGGAGATGACACCGTCAAGGAAGGGCCCCGGCTGAGAAGAATCAATGGGAGGGAACACTTCCACACACGGAAAGGGCACACAGGGAGGGAGAAAGGGGAGGGGGTGTTTTTGGGGCCGGAAATTTGGGATTTGTTTTACCCAGAGAGAGAGGAGAGTAGAAAAAAAAACCACTTCAGAACATTTTGAAAACAAATAGTTATTTGGTGAAGTTGAGTTGTGCGGTTAAGGTTTGTTTTATCCAACTGTGCAGAAGCGCATGTAGCTGTCTTTCTGGTCTCTTTTTTTGTGTTGGTGCACAGAAGGACTAGCTTACTCATGGCATGTCCAGGACAGACTCAGTGGGCATGAATTCCATAGAGGAGGCAGGGGATTGGGTTGTGAAATGTACTACAGTAAGAATGCCATAAACAGTATTCAGACTTTAATTTGGTATCCAGTAGTAGTATTAAGTTGTGCTGGCAGGTGAAGGTCATTGTGACTGACACAGTTGGCACCACAGTGACGTGCACTCAGAATACTATTCTCCAACACTGCGAAGAATGCCTCTTCTGAAAGGACTGCATTCTCATTTTCCAGTTTTTATTGTCGGGCTTCCTGTTTTGAAAGCCATTAAGGAGCAAATTTCCTCACAGCATGAGGCGAGATAAAAAGCCCTGGTCTTTTGAAACGTGTCCAAACGCAAAACGTGAAGAAGACAGAATGATAGCTATCTGTAAACATCCCCGCCGTGGGGTCGAAGGAAAGGGGGCGATTGTGGAAAACGACGCATTCATTTGAGGCACATTTCTGATGCGATGATGACTGATGAAAGATGTGCCGGTGTTTTGTTCCATCACAGCTGTAGTATTACGCTATTCACACACACAAGTATCCCAGGGCAAGCTCACATGACTACTGTATGTAGCCCCCTCCCAAATTGCTTTGTGACATCTGCATTCAGGCGTTTTTGCTGTCAGATTTCAGATGGGTGGTATTTATTAGGGCTGGGAATTGATTCTCACGATTCCACAGTGCCTTCAGAAAGTGTTCACACACCTTTTATCACATTTTGTTGTGTTACAAAGTGGGATCAAAATGGATTTAATTGTTTGATGTCAAAGTGGAAGACATTTTTTAACATCAGTAATAAAAATAAAAAAAACTCTAAAACACCACATTGCCAAAAGTATCTGGACACCCCTTCAAATGAGTGGATTTGGATATTTCAGCCACACCCTTTGCTGACAGGTGTATAAAATTGAGCGCACAACCATGCAATCTCCATAGACAAACATTGGCAGTAGAATGGCCCGTACTGAAGAGCTCGGTGACTTTCAATGTGGCACCTTCATAGGATGCCACCTATCCAATCACCCACAGGTGGTTCTGTGGGTGGCAGGTAGCCTAGTGGTTAGAGCATTAGACTAGTAACCTTATTCAGGGGCGGAACAACAGATGTTTTCCTTGTCAGCTCAGGGATTTGATCTTGAAACCTTTCAGTTACTAGTCTAACGCTCTAACTACTAGGCTACCTGCCGCCCACAGAATCACCTGTGAGTCTTTCTGTGTAAATCTCACATTGCTTTCCACACCAGAATTGTGCAACATTTACTCATTATTCTATAAAAAAAATATTCAAGATCTGTCAAATTGGTTGTTGATCATTGCAGGACAACAATTTTCATGTCTTGCCATAGATTTACAAGCAGATTTAAGTCAAAACTGTTACTCGGCCACTCAAGAACATTCACTGTCTTCTTGATAAGCAACTCCAGTGTAGATTTGGCCTTGTGTTTTAGGTTATTGTCCTGCAGAAAGGTGAATTTATCTCGCAGAAAGGTGAATTCATCTCCCAGTGTCTGGTGGAAAGCAGACTGTACCAGGTTTTTCTCTATGATTTTTCCTGTGTTTCTCTCTATTCCGTTTCTTTTTTATCCTGAAAAACTCCTCAGTCCTTATTACAAACATACCCATAACATGATACAGCCACCACTATGCTTGAAAATATGGAGAGTGGTACTCAGTAATGTGTTGTATTGTATTTGCCGCAAAGATACAGTGGATTCGGAAAGTATTCAGGCCCCTTGACTTTTTCCACATTTTGTTACTTTACAGCCTTATTCTAAAACAGATTTTTTTTAAATTATAATCTCATCAATCAACACACAATACTCTATAAAGACAAAGTGAAACGTTTTTTTTTTTTTTTTTTGCAAATGTATTTGCAGAAATACCTTATTTATATAAGTATTCAGACCCTTTACGATGAGACTCGAAATTGAGCTCCCATGAATCATCCTTGGGATGTTTCTACAACTTGATTGGAGACCACCTGTGGTAAATTCAATTGATTGAACATGATTTGGAAAGGCACACACCTGTCTATATAAGGTCTCACAGTTGACAGCGCTTGTCAGAGCAAAAATCAAGTCATGAGGTCGAAGGATTTGACCGTTGAGCTCGGTAAAGAAGTGGCTTGGTCAGGGAGGTGACCAAGAACCCGATGGTCACCCTGACAGAGCTCCAGAGTTCCTCCAGAAGGACAGCCATCTCTGCAGTACTCCATCAATCAGGCCTTTATGGTAGAGTGGCCCGACGGAAGCTACTCCTCAGTAAAAGGCACATGACAGCCTGCTTGGAGTTTGCCAAAATGCACCTAAAGGACTCTCAGACCATGAGAAACAAGATTCTATGGTCTGATGAAACCAAGATTGAACTGTTTGGCTTGAATGCCAAGCAGCACGTTTGGAGAAGCATGTTGGTGGCAGCATCATGCTGTGGGGATGTTTTTCAGCGGTAAGGACTGGGAGACTAGTCAGGATTGAGGGCGAGATGAACAGAGCAAAGTACAGAGAGATCCTTGATCAAAACCTGCTCCAGGGCGATCAGGACATCAGATTGGGGCGAAGGTTCACCTTCCAACAGGACAACAACCCTAAGCACACAGCCAAGACAATGCAGGAGTGGCTTCGGGAGTCTCTGAATGTCCTTGAGTGGCCCAGCCAGAGCCCGGACTTGAACCCGGTCAAACATCTCTGGAGAGACCTGAAAATAGCTGTGCAGTGACGCTCCCCATCTACCCTGACAGAGCTTGAGAGGATCTGCAGAGAAGAATTAGAGAAACTCCCCAAACCAGGTGTACCAAGCTTGTAGCGTCATACCCAAGAAGACTCGAGGCTGTAATCGCTACCAAAGGTGCTTCAACAAAGTACTGAGTCAAGGGTCTGAGTACTTATGTAAATGTGATATTTCCAAGTTTTTTTTAATACATTTTCAAAAATGTCTAGAAATGTGTTTTTGCTCTGTCATTATAGGGTATTGTGTGTAGATTGATGATATATATATATATATATTTTTAATACATTTTAGAATAAAGCTGTAACGTAACAAAATGTGGAAAAAGTAAAGTGGTCTGAATACTTTCCAAATGCACTGTAACACTTTGTATTCAGGAGAAAAAGTTAATTGCGTTGCCACATTTTTAGCAGTATTACTTTAGTGCCTTGTTCAAAACAGGATGCATGTTGAATATTTTGTATTCTGTACAGACATCCTTCTTTTCACTCTGTCAATTAGGTTAGCATTGTGGAGTAACTACAATGATGTTGAGCCATCCTCAGTTTTCTCCTATCACAGCCAAAAGACTGTAACTGTTTTATTGTCACCATTGGCCTCATGGTGAAATCCCAGTTCCTCTCCAGCAACTGAGTTAGGAAGGATGCCTGTATCTGAAACACAACAAAATGTGGAAAAAGTCAAGGGGTGTGAATTTGAGTTTTGATCAGTCATGGAAGTAAAAGTGATGAAAACTTGTTGGCTCATTATTTAAAAAGTTGAAAGAAAATTTCCGCAATTGTGCCACAGGTACAGCTGACTAGCGTTAGCTTATGGTACTTTACTTGGAGTCAAAGTATCGATATAATATCATCCAAAATAATATGGTGAAATGGATTTGAATCCTCAAAAAATCCCACCATCGCTGGTCTTCATACATTTCTACATTTCCCGTTGCCCTGTTGATCAATTGTTAAATCAGCGGTCATAAAAGTAAGTAATCATACCATGCTTTTTCTAGTTTGATAACTCAGTAATACAGTATGGCGTAGCCTGGCACACAGTACTGCCTCTAAACCTGACTGTTAGTCCGACCCCGTTTCACCTCAAGGATAGATGATCAGTGTGGCCTGAGCAGCTGTTTACAGTACTAATCTCTCTCTACGTGCCAAACGGGGTCTTACCCTGATGATGTACATTAGGCTAATCATTAGAGCATCTGAGGTCAGCTCACCTGCTGACCCCGGCCTGGTTGAAGAATAGCTTTAAACTTTTTCTGTTTTTCTACACCTCCATTGTTTACATTCACAGCCGAGTTGTTTAGTCTAGTTGTCTGTCAGTTGTCTTTTTTGGTTTGCTGACGTCTGCTTCTGTTTGCCCTTCTCCTCAGAGTTATGCCTCTATTCCCCTCCGTCAGCCAGTCTGGCTGCGTGCAGTGCAGCAGTTTGGTGCTGCTGCAGCTCCTACTCCCCGTGCTGCCCCCGAGCCTGGCCAGCCTGTGCCTCTTAATAAAACCGACAGGCTGTAATTGGACTTAATTGCACCCTTCGGGCGTCGTCAAATGGAGTGTTGCTAAACAAACTGCAGGGTCTGCAGGCAGGCCAGCACTGATGTCTATGGAGGCATACAGTACATAGACCTACATGTGAGGGGTAATTTAATAGTGGGAATGCAAGGTGGGTGTGTACGGTATGCGTTAGTATCCGCAAAAGGGTGTGTGCATGTGTGTGTGCTGTATTTGTGTGCACGCTGAGATTGGAGGCTATAGCAACGCGTTCCTCCCGCACAACGAGCCAAGAAAACAAGAGAGCACAAGCCTGAGAATCTCATTCAGCCAGGCACCGTCACCTGACTGAACCTATGTGTGCGCCACCGTTAAATAGTGTGTGACAGTAAAACTGAGAGTTTCTATGCCTTTGTGGAAGTGTCTACAACTCCAGCTGTCAAAATGCCTTTTAAATCCCTGCTAATAGAAAAAACAAAACAACCCCCCCCCCCCCGCAGTAGGCCCCGCGTTTCAGGGTAAAAACCTGAAGCACCGCTGCCTGGTGCGGCAGCCATTTTGGAGCTGCTCTTCCCAGTGGCACTGGCTCCTCCTTCGTGAATAGGGCGCCCCCCTCCCAGGACGGTGAGACGTTGGTGGGCATTCTCCACAAGGACCTCTGTGGGGCCACTGAACACAATCGATTGAGGGCTCCTGACGCAATTCAATCATTGAAATGGCAAGGCCAGGCATGTGTGAATGGCGCCGCTGACCCCGAAACCTGCGGCCAGAAAGGAAAGAGAGAGATAATCACATTGAGCTGAGCGCAGGGCTGCTGTAGTTGCACGTCAACTGGGCTCGCTTTTCTGGGCATTTGTTCCTCTTCACCACCTCCTCAGTTATTCCCCCCCCCCCACATTGCAGCCAAATGGATTTGTGTTGTTGTTTTTCAAATGCCCATGTGTTAGAAGAGATAGGTTTACTGCATGTCATTAAAAGACTGTGTATGTAGGATCTTGATTTTGATAAAAGGAATTATAATTTTTACGATAATGCAAACAAGTGGCGCTTCATGTGAAGCTTTTGAGACCTATTGGCCTTGTATAGTGTGTGAGCATGTGCCTGTTTAAATGTGACACACTGTTTAGAGAAGGCCGTGAGCTGTGTGGTAATGCGGTGGGTAAGACAGAGCCCATAAAGTCTAGCAGAGATTCATTACAGAAGCCTTCTGCTGCCCTGGGATGACTAGGAGACTCTTCTCCGGCTCCACTCTCCCCTGTAGGAGAAGAAACACAGCACATAATTAAGATGTATACAGCCAGGCTGGTGCTGAATACATAGAATAAGACCAGACTACTCTCCCTCAAGCAGAGCCTGTGGTTAGTGTTGGACTACTGCGAATACGAGACGTGTGTGTGTCTGTCTGCCATCTCACAGCAGTCTGAGCAGCATGCTATTACAGGGTGCCGAGCAGAACCATAGCCTCTCTGTGTGAAGGGGTCACTGGGAACCAAGTGGTGTGTATGCTGATATAGGTGTGTGTGTCGTGTGTGTGGTCTGTGTGTGTGTGTGTTGTGTGTGTGTGTGTGTGTGTTGTGTGTGTTGTGTGTGTGTGGTGTGTGTGGTTGTGTGTGTGTGTGGTGTGTGGTGTGTGTGTGGTGTGTGTGTGTGTGTGTGTGTGACCCAAAGCATTCCCTCTGTCCCATCTCTCCATACACACCCCTCAGTAATGTAGGACCACTCTTAGACGGCAATAGTGTGTGTCTGAGAGGACGCATCCTCCTGCACCCCGGCATTAGGCCCAACACACGCCTCAGTCGTTTCAGTGCTTTGTCACCCTCTAATGATAACTATCCATCAATGAGGGGGGCGGTGCCGGGAAAATGAAGATGGATTGAATTACCAATGTTAAATGAGATGGTTGGAGCGTTGTGGGGAACCCGTAATTACACTGTCAGGAGTACTGAACCCCTTCTACCACAGGGTAACCTTAACACATTTGCTCCAGTGTTAATTACAAGGTATTTTATACGGACAGATTCACCTCGTGTAGTTCCTAATAGCAAGTGACTGGTGCAGTCGTTTAGGAGGTATTAGCTGGTTGTGTGTGTGTGTGTGTGGGGGGGTATGTCTGTCTGTGTGCGTATGTGGTAAGATGGAGAGTGAAAAGGTGGGAGAGATGTTATTTTTTTCCTTCTAAAACCTTATGACACACACAAGCTACCTAAATCTAGGGGAAACACTAAATTGACCAAACCGTATTGGTGACTCATGCCATTTTCTCTACCACCACCCCACAMCTGCATGTAGACAGGCAGCCCGATTCTGATCTTTCTTTTCACTCATTTGTCTTTTAACCAATCAGATCAGCTCTGAAAAAGATCTGATGTGAAAAGACCAATTACTTGGGGGGGAAAAAAATCAGAATTGGGCTTCCTGTCTAAACGCAGCCTTGTGCACGTACTCATGGCAGTGGATGATGGTTATCTGAAAGAGAGCTTTGTACACCATGGGGTATCTATGAAGAGCATATGATGGTTCAGGAATCATGGGAAAGCAGTGTAAGACCAACCGGCATAAACAAACAAATAAATAAACAAACAAACAAGCAGACATGGTTAGATTAACACAGCCTTTTTTTCAACTGTGTMGGAAATGGAAATTGGGCTGAAGTGTTTGTAATTAAATAAGTTGTGGAAACTCCGGGAAATGGCTTAATTTCATATTGAGACACATGACTCTGGGATCTTAGCGAACCAATTAACCCTAGTGCAACTCATTAAAGCGCTGCTTTCAAGGCCAGGAGCAGCGACTTATCTGCCAACACGGGACATGAAAGTGCACATTTGTAAATCCCAAACTCTAAAAGTAATTGGAAAGGTAGATACGAAGGGTGTAATCAAGTGACACGGCCAAACTTTAATGGACTGAAAATAGAAGTGATTATAAAGAGTAGCGACTCTAAGATTGCTCGCTAGTTTTCGACGAAAATAAGCACGTCTGTCGAGCGTTTAACTAAAATAAGCACGTCTGTCGAGCGTTTAACTAAAATAAGCACGTCTGTCGGGGGTTTAACTAAAATAAGCACGTCTGTCGAGCGTTTAACTAAAATAAGCATTGTTTTTTAAATAAACACCAGGATTATATAGACCTAGAGTTTAGACTGGGGTTTCCCGTTTTTGTTTTTGCCCTAACACTACACAGCTGATTCAAATTATCGATGATTAGTTGATTATTTGAATCAGCGGTGTAGTTCTTGGGCAAAAACCAAAACGTGCAACTCTTGGGGTCCTGAGGACTGAGTTTGGGAAACCCTGCTATAAGGTATCACCATTTGTGCCACACAAAAGAAAACTGAATTGCTTTTTTGTAAAATGGATAAATGGATCAAACAGAATGCTATGTTCCTGTTTTATTATATGACCTATTATAAGACCTATTATAAGACGTATTATAAGACCTATTTAAGACCTATTATAAGACCTCAGGAGAATAATAGATGTTAGTATAAAAACATTACGGCCTACTGACATTGCCTTTATTTTTTTTGACCTTGCTTGTGTGTAATTGCTCCTTTAAACTGTCAATGTGCAGGTAATGAGAATAATATGATGGAGTGCTCTTCAAGAAATACTTTTATCTTTCACTGGATTGTTGTTCATAGTTATGTTTTGGGAAGAACAAGAAATATGAATTCTCCTTTACAATTGAAGCCATAGGAGATGTGTGGGTGGCCCTGATTGCCCATTGAAGCGCTGTCCGCTAGCATGGCAAATGTCATGCCGTGGTCGTCGAGTTTGCCTGTTTTTCTACCTCATTGAAAGTCCATTAGTGTCACGTCACCAGAACATTACTGTCAGTCATTACTTGACTTGAAGATGGTCATTGTGTGTGCTCAAACCTGCTCTTTCACCTAAAACAAAACGCTTACTGTAAGTCCTTTTGTAAGTAAAAAAACAACCACTATCTAATGGGTTAATGGTATTTCGAGGCACTACTCTGCTTTGTCCATGTAGAGGTCTTTAACTCACTGTGCGTACGTGCGTGTGCGTCATCAAGCCTTACACACCGCCGCTCAAACAATCTCCGTCATCTGCATCAAAATAATTACAGAGAGATAAACAGAACAATTTGACCATTTTCACAGTGATCTAATCTGAAACAGGCCTGTGAAAGCACATGGGGAAGATGATCAAATCCCTGCTTAATGGAAATGATCACTGCTGTATGTTCAGCATTAATCTAGCAGAGGTATTACAAACGCACCGTTACTCATTTTGTTCTGCATTTAGCCTGCTTGTTTGTTTTAGCCATATTTACAATGTTGTACATAAAACGTTAGGTAAATGTGTCACCGTACATTTCAGTTGTGTTCTTCCTCATCAGTGTGATTTGTAGCCTATAGCTAAACCTCAGATGGATGTATTAAAGGACTTGTTTTTGAGGTGCAGACATGGACTCTGATGGACTAGGGGAAGTGTATTGGTTACAGCCCTCTTGCTCTATACAACCCATCTCCCCTTGGCTAGAAGGCAAATAGCATCGGAAATCTGATTAGCCCCATTATAAAGAGTGATATTTACATCCCGCCGATTCTCGGGCACTATGTCAGTGCACTCCACTGCTTCAGTGCCGGGAAAAGCCTGCTCTTTTGACAGATAGTAGATATCCCCACCGTCGCTTGTTTGGACWTCTKTGTCTTTTGTGACGTGGAAGAAAAGACGGGCAAGAAAATAAAAAGCATCTAAATAATGTCAAAAGATCAGAAATCAATGGGCCGGAGGAACGTGATCCCCGCGTCTCTGTATATGATCTCCCCCATCGCAATACGAGTGTCTTTCCGCAGCTGCTGAAGTTGCTTCTGTTGGCCCCCTTCGGAGATGTAATTCAAGCATGAGGAAGCCGTCTGACGATGTTTGGATATCAGCAGAAAATAGCCTTTTACTTAAAGGTTACTATCCAAGGTTTATTGGGTTACATGTTCATCAATGTTAGGAAAGAGGAAAAGTTGGGCAAAGAAAGGTTTATTAATGTGCAGGTTCAAATTTCAAAAACACTTTGTGATGTCATGCGTACAAATCTGGAATTTATCAATTGAAATGAGCTGATGTACGGTATTTAATAATTTTTTTGTATTTTTGTGTAGCATATCATGTATCCATGATCCATTAATGGGTAAAAAATATAGCATTTAAATGCAAAGTTAAACTATGAGGGGGGTGTTATACCATGCCACATAGGCTATATTCCAAGACTACTTATCAGTACAGGGGATATTGGATATTAAAGTCTAAACTAATTTAGACTTTAATTTAAGATAGGATTAACGTAAAAACTCAATAAACAGATTTTTACCTCAGATTTGTCAAGTGATATGAAATCTGGTGTATTTAATTACTATTTTAGGATAGAAGTTAAATAATTCAACATTAGGCCTAGGTCTATATTTTTTATTTGACAATAGGTTGGTTAAAGGGTTTTTATCAAAGTCTCAATCCATCACATTGTTACATTTTCTGTGTTGGATTTGGCGTTACAAGGTTTCAAGTTCTGTGGAAGAAGTTGTGATCTGTTCTGTGGAAGAAGTTCCAATCTGTTATAATGAGAGAAGGAAAATATGGGCCCACTATGCTTTGTGTTGCCCACAGTGGCCGAGCAATAGACATAGGATAACAATAAAAATAACTATTTTTGGACATTTCTAGAAGATAAATTGAATTTCTTTGCTATTTGGAGGTCCTCTTTGTAAATGCAATTGTAATGAACACATTCAGAAACCAGAGAATAGATTTACCCTCAGCTTCAAATAAGTCCGTTATCAGACTCTGTGATTCGCTCCTTCCCATTTTCCAGCTGCTAATTGATGTTTTTGATGTTGGCTAGAAAATTGAAGAAAATGTCATGTGTGAACCAGTGCGGAAGTTAATAAGATTGACTTCGTTGACTGAATTCACAATGAGCGAAGGGGAGGTGTGTGATGGGGACTTCGCCCGTTCGTCTTCGGGGGGGGGGGTGAAATTGACACCCTGCATGCTGTAGGCCTAAAACGATCGATATGGAGAGATGGAGCTTTTGGGATGGTTCCCCCCCTAATCTGGATCTCTTTTTTTAGCAGTTTTTTTTTAGTGTTTTGTTTTCCCACTTTGCTCTATGGAGTTGCTGATTCGTGCGCATAAGCAGCTGTTTATCCAGAGGGCTCTTGCCCCGGACCAGGCCTAACAATTCTGTGGAATCGTCTCCCAGGGCGGCCTCCCCCCCTCGCTCCAAACAATGCTCATTCTTAATGCTGTTTTGAGTCTGAAAAGCCACAGAGCTTTAAAAAGGTAAGATTAAGATATGGCTAAAAGATGCACCGATATCAGTTAGGGTCATTGCATATGCTTGGGCGATGTGTAACAGAGCTCAAACCCAAATCCCCTTGAATAAAAGGATCGAAGCACCACCATGGTTGTTCCATCTTGAGCCATTTATCTAGCCTTGGCTGAAAGCCGAGTGCAGTCCCTTGTTCAAAAATTCCCTCCATATATTTTCCATTGTTGTTTTATTCGTTCTCTTTATTATCATTATTATTTTGTAACTTCGGAATAATTCGATGTTCCGACCTTTTTATCACTCCCTTTTTATTTCGATTGGCATTACTGTGAGGTGTTTTGGGGTTTCAGAGTTTTTAATTAGGGTGCGGATTAGCCGAGTTTGGTTCAGCGCCTCTGATTATTTCACCCGGCCTTTAGGGGACTGAGCTAAAACCCTAATACGGTCAGTACCCCCAAGCAGTCCTCTTTTTGAAGACACCGAACAAAAAAAGTGGCCTCCGCTAGCGTTCGGCCCTCCGAGGATCATGGGTAAGGGACATTATTCTCGGAATAGCCAATTAATTCCACTGGCAATGATCGGTTAGTGCTTCTTTCCCCCACCCCTCCAAATACCCCCCCGCCCTCAACTCGCCATTTGAAATGCTAACACAATGAAATATTTTTCTATTGGTCCGTGTCCCTCGGCTAAGCCACTGCCGCGGGCAGAGAATTTCATCGACTGATGAGACCAGAGGCAGGCCCGATAAAAAGGTTACCTATACGTGACATGCACTCCAAGTAGCTAGCGATACCTTGAACTCGAAAGTTCTGTAACTTTTATTTGACTTTTTATCGTTAGTGATGCCACAGTGAGGCCTGCAAAGGCTAAAATGAAGCACCTTCTTGTTACTGTTTACTGAAAAAACTGAACAAGTGACTAATGCTACTCTTTGTTGATTGCGTCATTTTATCGAGAACCGTTTTCCATTATCCATTATACATGATACATTTTTTTTTATCGACTAGATTTCAGTAAATGAGCTAATTCAATTTAAGGTGCTTTTCAAGATGATAGTAGATAATATTTTGCAAACTTAATGCAGCATTGCCAATAATTTATTGCTCAATGAAATAGAACAATATTGTTTATGAAAGTCCAAAAAAAAGTGAAAACGCAATCATCTATTTTGTTATTTAATTCACAAATGGTACTACCGAAACGTTAGATAATAATATGTGGTGGTGTGTGTGTGTGGTGTGTTGTGTTTGTGATGTGGTAAATAACTATAGTTTAATAAAATATATATATAGTGTGTGGTGTGAAACTATTGTGTAGTGTATCATAAAACATATAAAAAATAGATAAATATGAATTATCAATTTTTTAAACAATATTTAGCATAAGTTTTTTGTCAGTCTTTGCACTGACCCAGGCCTTGTTTGCTTTGAACAGTTGAAATGAACAGTAAACAGGTGCAACCTGCCCCATTTGAAACACTTCAAGGTGGGTAAGGTAGGAGAGGAAGAGAGAGGGAGAGGCGACATGGAGGTGCCTTTCCTCCAAATGTTAGTAAAATAAGTGGTCCAGAAAGGATACTATGGTGCTGCCAGTACCCCAACCCTATCTTTTTCAAACCACATCAGATGACACACACACACACACATCACACACACACACACGAACCCACACATCACACACACCAAGACACACACACAGCTACACCACACAGACACACCACATGGTACACCACACACATCACCACACCACCACACACACAACACACACACAACCAAAACCACACACACACACACAATCATTGCTGTCTTACGAGACTGAGGCATGTGTCCCCCATGCGCGGCTTCAATGACAACATGCCATTAGAAATAGCAGGCCTGTTGATCAATCCTGCCGACATGACAGCTCCGCCGCGAGGCCTGGCTCTTTGAGTGCCGGCTCTGCGGCAGCTCCCTCTCCCGTTTCTCCCCACTAATTGGTGAAAGTTCTCTTATATATGCTCGTGGCACAGGGCCCCCCCTCCTCTTCCTCCTGCTCCTCTTCTTCTTTTGCATTTTCTCCCCTTCCTCTATCCATCCCCCATGCATCTTTTTTTATATATTTTTTGACTTTAACATTGTCACAATGGAAATGCTAACTTTTAGCTAGATAGTGCGAGTGGGTTAAGATAAAGGCTGCGTGTGCCGCAGGCGCTGCTCCTCCTGATTTACTACGGTTCTAGTGCAGCTCGGGTTTGACGTTGACTCCTGGCACATCATCAGTGCAACATAGGAAGCGTCAGAAGAAAAATAAGTCTCTCATTGCTGATTGGTGATTTTACTTGCAGGGAGAATGAGGTCATGAACGTTAAAGCAATATTTGACATTGTCAAATCACTTGATATTGTTTGAAATAGAACATTTTAAATGAAATGTTCTTTGTCATTCAATATCATAATGTCATCAAATTCGAAACCAATTTAATTGTTGCCTTTCACAACAGCTGTTTAGTAGCACAAGTCTTTTTACTTATTCAATTCATTGTATWATCCCTCTCCTTTTATCAAACAGAATTAAGTTGAACAGTGAAAAATGTCAAAACAATTGGCAGGTAATCTCTCTCTGTTGCCTGCTGGCTGTCACGGTATTGCTGCGGCAGCGTTTTAATTCACCGGCATCTCTCCCATCAGTCTTTAACACCACCCACTCTGAGTCTCCTCTGAAGTAAATAAATGAGTGCGTGAGGGGGGGAGATAAACACACATTAAATGTTTAACTGTCTCACATTTGCCATCTATTTACCCCTCTTAATTAAACAGACAAGGCTTAGCCCTGGCACTCCAATGTATCCACACGCACACGTACACACACACACACACACACGCACACGTACACACACACACACACACACGTACACACACACACACACACACACCTCTTTAGTACTGGAGCCTGAGCACAAACACTGAGTTACTGATGATTCATTTAGTTATTCATATTTATTTTACTCTGCCCTTCTAGGTTAGTCGAGGAATGGAGGCAGAACCTGAAACCTTGTACCTCTTGTGTTTACAGTGGGGCTTGTTGAAATCCATTTCCCGGCTGTTCTAGTAGTGGAATGGAGAGAGCAGATAGGACTTCTTCTGAGTGGGTCAGACTCTGTTTTTTGTGTTAGGTTCATTAAAGTAGCCCCTGTAGAGGGTTTGCCCGGAAAAGATGGTGTTCCGTGGGCTTGTCTGGATTTGTTTATTACTCAGTATGTAATTGTGATTTAGTGTGAACTGAAAACATTAACTACTACCTCCACCCAGTGGCACAAAAGGAGAAACAAATCCCAGGTATGATTGGCAGTGTGCAGTATCTAATGTGGGTGTGAAGACTTGCCTTGGGCGGGGGGAGAAGGAGGGGGGATTTTACCACACAATAGCATTGCTAGATTTAGCATTCTGCATTGTTCCTCTTATCCTTACACTATTTCATACTGTAAACTCGGTCAGGAGACTCCCCTCATTATCAGCAGTCAATTGTAATGGTGACGTCTTTAGAAGCGGCAGCAGAGCCGACGTGAATGTGACTTTTTTTATGCATCGTAGCACGCAGTTCAAACTGTGTAGTTGTGTGTGTGTGTGTTGGTTGTGTAGTAAGCGTGTGTGTGTCGTGTGTCTTGTGTGTGTGTATGCTTGGCTGTGTTGTATCTTTCATGCGAGTGTTTGTGTGAATCAGCAGGGAGATCTGCACCACTCGAAAAGCCTA
>NC_036858.1:9050836-9254034 GCF_002910315.2 Salvelinus sp. IW2-2015
GCGAGACTTTGAAGTCCCCGAGTCACCTACAGCACTCACTTCATCAAGTTCACTAGTGTCTTAATAGCAGATCAATAAGTTTCAAAGTCGGAGAGTTAATTTGATACTAGTGCTGATGTGATCACGCTGGGCCACAGAGCTGCCTGCTCTCCTCTCCTTTCCTCTTTCCTTCTACTCACCTAGATTGGACCTGTTATAGACTCTCAACATGCATTAAGACATGGAGGGGTTTTCTACTTGCTGTTTACTCTTAAAGGCAGGCTCCAGTGAACACCTAATTAATTAGGCTGTGTGTCTGTGTTCATGCAATTGCAATGTGTTATTGTATGCTAAAATTATAATTATAATTGCTATTATTATTACTATTACTATTATTATTATTATTATTATGAATGTATGCTCAAGTAGACATATAGACCAGCATTTGTCAATCTCAAATTGCCAAATGCATTGTGAGGAACACACAATTGTATTTGTAATATTAACCATATCTTCATTTAATATTGCTAAATTGGTTATATTTTACAACTCAATTACAACCCAAGGTAAATTAAAACTCTAAATATAGCATTTGGTATTTTGGTATAGCATTTTTTTATTGACCATGATCATACATTTTTAAAGCTTACAATATCAAAATATGATATTTTAAACTCATTGTGAGGTCAAATATAATACAAATTAAAGGTATATACTGCAAAGTTATCTAAAAAATAAAAACACCCGAAAACAATCACACCGAGGCGCCGTAAAATGTTGATATTGAGCGGTCCTATGCTGCTTTCTTCAGTTCAATAGAAGACACTACCATCTGTATTTTGGGGTGGTAGTGCCGCTGGGCTGTTGGAGTCGGATCAGCACCTTGAGAACAAAAGCCCAATTTTTTATGTTCATCTAAGGGTTGCTAATGGTATTAGGGGTCCTGCAGGGTGGTCGACAGGGGCCCGACACCCCAAGGTGTGCCCATAGCTTGACCCCCGACCTGCACCAATTCACAGGGCCGGTGGCATTAATGCCCCACATCTGTCATTTTTCGTACACCCCCTTGGCGCCTTTTTACTATATTTCAAAGTGAAAAGATAGAAAGAAATTCCAAACGTGCCCTAAAAAAAGGTTCCTGACGGATAACGGGAAAGGAAAAGCAGGGAAAGCGGCGAAAGCACCTCAAAGAATGGTGAAAAGAACCGGTATCGCACTGTAGAGTTCACTTTCTGTTTGTTCAAAATCTTAAGCCTCAAGCGTGAGAAGACAAAAAAACAACAACTGTGTGTGATCTGTGCTTTTTTCGTTCTTCAAAAACATGCAAGAGCAATTACAATGGATATTGGATTAATAGTAGGACTGAACTAAATGGCATGTTACCTGATTGCTAATTTCTCAGCGAGTCAGGTGCAGGTAAGAATGCTGTTGATTAAGGCACTGTATTTAAAAATATATATATGTTATTACGACTTGGATTTATTCTGGCCAGTCTCGATTAGAAAATATGTGATTCTTCAGACATTTCAGATTGTTGGGAAAAGGTTCCTTAGTTTGAACTGTAATGGTGTAAGCGGGTTGTTCTGATGGTGTAGGGAAAGGGTTTCCCGGTTTTAGTTGAAATGGTGATAGCGGGTGGTAGTGGAAGGCTGCCTGTGTGGTCCACGGTGATCAGCACTGTGTCGGGCTCCACGTAGAGCGCTGGAGGTCCAGGTTTTTGATTAACGTTTCATGTCAAATTTGTGCAGGAATTATTTACTATTCCGTGTTTATATCTCTCATTCCTCTTCATTCCAACTCATGTTAGAAAGCCCAGAGGAAAAAGTATTCCAGAAGGAGGGAGAAATGTTAATTATAATTCAGATTCTATCAAAAAAATTATAATAGTACTTGAATCATAATTTTTGACTGCTGTCACAGAAAATATTTGTAATTTGTGGTTTCAGTCCTTTCAGTAAAAACGGTTAAAATTGTGAGTCAGAATATTTCTAACGTCCTTTTTTTCTGACGTTCCTCCAGCTCACGCACAATGAAATCTTGCTTCATTAAAAGTGTATTAATCTTGTCTCTTGTCTCCAGGGAGGCACCTTAAGATGATGTTTTGTCTTTTTCTTTAAATTGTTGGAGAGAAAAAATCTCCCAGATTTGGTCCCTGTCAGTCAGAAATAATTGTGTGCTTAATCTTGTCCCTGATGGATGACTTGGAGTTCAGCAATGGGCCAGCTCCAATGACAAATACAATATTAATATTCATTAACTGCTTTGACAATGCTAATTTTGATGCAGTAGTAAAGGGCCTTCCAAAGTTAGCGGCCAAAGCATCAGAGCTGCGCAAGGTGGCAAGATAATTTGTGCTGGTTTACTGAGCTGAAGGCTTTTAAAGTCTTAAGGAAGGAAAAAAAGCTAGGTACCACAAACAAAATAAAAGAGAAACGGAAAAAGTTCACACGCATTGGAAACCAGGACTGCAGAAGTAATACGATCAAGAGACGGCTACAAAAATTTGACACCTCCGATGCCTCATCGCTGAGCAAATATATATATATTTTTTAATAAAAGTTGCAACCAAAAAAAAAGAGTAACATGGTAAGTCAGCACATTCTTGATTTTGTTTAATCTTTTTGATCTTTTAAATTATCGCCATTTGAAGATCAATAGTAATTTTTTTCTGCTATGGTTAAAAGGCTCACAGCGGTGGTATGGTGGATGGTCGGATCACGGCTTTAAGAGTGGGCTTCCTCTCTTCAAGCCACCAGTTGTCCGGGCTTAATTTCCTATTGCAAGTTCGCTAGGAACCACACCGGCTTGTTTCAATTTATTAGTATTTTTGTTATTGTTAACTGCTGTTGTTGGCTTGTCTTCTGGCTTTGTTTGACTTTGGAGTCGGGGCTGATTTTTCTTTTCTGTTGTCTTTAGAGATTACAGGGAGACAGTGGAGGTTGCAAAGCTTTAACAGTGCGGCTGGCTCTTTTGTTAATAAATGTCTGGTTGGTCTTTTTGGTATCGTATTTTACGGGGTCCCTTCATCAAAATCTGTGGCTACCGGCAGGCAGGACCAGGGGGCAATTTGGCCATAACACCACACACTCGCTGCCCGATCGGATTACTTTCTTTGGCTTTTTAAAAACATGTATTTTTGCCCTGTGTTGTGTTTTTTGATTTTGCGTTTTATTTCCTTCTACTCCTAGTGAATGGAGCGTAGCTAGCGTTGAGGATTAATGACATGACGAGGGACACCCCACTGCTTGAGTTTAGCCAAGTTAGGGAAATTCCTATAGAAGACTCGAGTACCTTTATGTCTACCAAGCCGCGGAAGGATAGCCTCTCTCTCCCTCTCCCTCACTTCTTTCTCTCAATTCTTTTTGTTGTTCTTTCAACTTATCAAAGAAAGAGAGATGGACACAAAGGAGCTTATTAGGGGGGATATGAAGATGGGCGAGGGGGAGAGAGAGGGACTCCTGGTCAGACATGGAGGAGAGCAACGCTGCCTGAGAGTGTATGTGTGAATGAATGAGGGGGCTGAGTGTGAACAGCCCAGTTTGGCCGCTCGCTCGCTCTCCTCTGTCGGACATGGATGGGCTTGCCATCGCTGGCTGGTGCTCCACCGGTCCTTTTCCCTCTTCTTTGGGCTGGTGTGTTATCGACTCAGCCGATCAGGCGTTTGGTTTGCGAGAGGCTGCCGTAGATGAGGTGCTGCCCCCCAGTGGATTAGGGGATGACATGGTGATGGGCGTCTTGTTGTAGTCTGTGCACTGCCATGAGCGCCAGCATGCTTGTTTTAACCAGGAACCGAGCAGCATCCCAAATACAGCTCTTTTAAATGGTAAGACTTCAACATTATTTATTACCTCCTGTGCTTTCTTTGTTCAACTAATGTGAGCGTACTTTAAATCTGGCTTTAAATATCATTATTTTATTGGAGTTTGTTGACATTATTGTGTGTCTTCCATTTGGCAATTTATAATCGTTTAGTTGCTAAGTGACAGGTTGAAAGGAAGTGTTTGATTGCTTTGTCTGACAGTCTGACAGGGTTTTTTCTCAGGCAACACTAATCTTAAATTATATATATTATTTTGTCAAAATAATCATATTGATATTGATATTAAATCATAACAATTATGATTAAGGTAATGAAAACAGTGAAGTGCTCCGTACTACTTTTAATTACTAAATATCATGTCTTTTTTCTTCAGTTTCTTCTAATGCATTTTTCTATATATATTTRTTTCTATCAATTTTGATAGTTATTGTTCTCAAATAATTTTGCRTWAAWWWWWMWTTTTTTTWAATTTTAAATAATGAAACTCAATTTCTATTATCAGTACATTTTCTATGAAATCAATTATCATGGTATGTAGATTAGGAGCATCTCTTGGAGTTTATGCCAGTAATTTTCATTTAGTGACCAGTCTTATATTCCTCAAAGTTAAGTCCAAATGAGTGGGATTTGTAACGGTCTCTGTCCATTGCTGTCTATTCCGGTGTTCTGTCTTTCTACAGACTTTCCTCTCGGTCATTTCTTTTCTTGCACACTTTTTAGTCTAGTGCGAACGCCGGAGACAGTGGAGGGGGATGGAGGGTCTTTTTATTTCTCTCTTTTTTCAGAGTCGTCTCTCCTGTTGGTCGCACTGTTGCCATTGTGGCCCGGCGGATCGGGAGCTGTCCATCATTTGCGGGCGAACTGGCAGTTTACTTAAGAAAGTGCACATGGGACAAAGGAGGTCGCGGGAGTGTGAATGGAGGGAGGGAGGGCAATTAGCCACCACGTTGTGAGGGGCTCATTTACTTGTCAAGCCGGAGCCTCGTTGCTTTTGTGGGAGCCGTGTAAAGGACATTCCCAGTMRTTTGTTTTGGCATTAAGMGCCTCGGGACTGCCTGGCGAAGGCCAGAGAAGAGCAGGGCAAAAAAAGAGAGAGAAAGAAAGTGAAAAAACATATTGAAATAAAATAGTTGGATAAAAGCCATGCGGTAGGTTTTTGTTGTTTCCGTTGTTGTCTTATTGTTGCTCAGATATTGAAATATACCGGACCACCTTTTCAGTTGGCCCTATATTTAAAATATTTTTTTAGATTCATTATCACTCGGTAAAATTAAGTGACAATGTGTTTGGAATATACCGTCGGCCAATTCCACCTTTTTTTTGTCACTAAGTAATATTGCAATGATATAATTATAAATTTATTAGAAACCAACCGTTTATATTTCAAATAAAATATCTAATTAAACCTTGGTGAAGCAGGTTGTAGTGCAAATGAGTTAATTCACCCTGCGTGTTAATTGGTTTCTACGTCTCCTAGGTATGCTTGCCCTGGTCAAACGCCCTGGATGTGCTAAGAGTCTGCTAAGAGATGGGGACAGGAGCATGGTTGTGGGGCCCGAATATTCAGAGGAAATGATCTCAAGATAATAATGTTTAAGAGAGGGAGTACAGTGAGAGCAGTAGGGGGTGTGGAGGCTTTAGGCCTTGCCTGGTTGATCTCCTCACACGGAGAAGTCAGAAAGAGTTAACAGTGGAATCGTCCACTATTGTTGGACAGGACAAAACAGAAAGAAAACCCCATGCAGATGTCACGTCCGTGTCAAAGGGAAGACAAATACCTTTCTTTCTCGTATTCTCCTTCCCCCCTGGAAAGTGGGGTTGGACAGGGGACTGTCAGTATCACACGGATAAGTGACTGTTGGCCACACTTTGCTGAGCCTACCCTCCCTTTGTGGATGTTGTCGTGTCTTGTTCTTTTTTTGTCCCCCTCTCTCCTCTTTGTCTTTTTCCTCTTGCCTTGCTGGCTTTACCTTGTTGTAGCCAAAGCTTTTCAAGCCGCCAGTTCGACTCTGGGCATCCTGGAGGGACTGCAGAGCCCACACACACATACACACCCATATATACACACACACACACACATATACACAGATACAAGCGTGCAATCTGGGAGTTGAGTAATAACATGATTTTGTTGTTTATATTTTTTCTTGTTTGTTGCTTGTGGGAACACTTCTCTGCACAGCTGGGAAGCAGCACTTGATCTTTTTTCTCTCGCCTCGGTATGTGTTCTCGCTTTCATTTCTTGTGACCGGCACAAACTTTCCTGAGAGAGGAGGCTGCGAAGGGCTGCTGAGAGTGGTGGAGGAAGCTGAGGATTCCTCGGGCTGTTTTAGGGGAGGTACGGGGGGGGCGGGGGGCGGGGGGGGCAGGCCACTAGCCCCAGACCCTGAGCCCCATCCATGGATCTTCAGAGACATACGCCTGTGGTACCTTCAGTCACAAAACCCCTTGAACAATAGACCCGTCGTGTGGCGATGAGGATGCCTCAGTTTGAGGGACACGCACATGCCCAGCTGCACACACTCCAGTACTTTGGGGGAAGAAGAACTGAGGTCTAAGAAAAGACGAAGAAGAAGAAGTAGAGGAGGAAAAAGTGGGCGAAGAAGAAAGGGAAGGCCGTGGTAAGGGAGGAGAAGTGGGAGGCAGGTGAAAGGAGAGCGAGGGGTCATGTACCCGCGGGATGGCGTTTTAGCGGGGCCGGAGGAGAGGTGCTCCAGAGGAGGAGTCCTCGCCCCCGGGCTCCCCCTCCTCCAGCAGATTGGCTGCTGGCATCTCAATCTCAGTGGCTGGGTGAGTAACGCACACTCCCTTGCCTCTCTCCGTCTCTCTTCATCTCCCTTTCTCTCAATTCCTGTGCTCCACACTTTTTGTTTCCGTTGAACTTTGAGGATCAGATGATGGTTGGTGTGATTAAGGGGGGCCCAGGGGGTATTCCCCCCACTGAAAGTGCAAGCTGGTGGTCATCTGCTTTAAAGTGGCTTTAAAGAGCGCTTTTTCCTTTCAAATATTATAACTCTTAACCTTCTTTATTTTTGGTGTCTGTGTGTGTTTATGTGCGGTGAGTCGGTTCTTGATCTTGAGGTGTGTGTGGGGATATGTTAATGAGCAGTGTACATTTACTGAAACAGTCAAAAAAAACGGAAGTAGCAGCATTGGAAATAATTGTGCTTTTTGCCATTTTGTTTTTAAATCTATAAACAGTTATTTACTAACACATTTACATTTAAATAGTTATTTCAATATTGCATGGTTATTCCTCAAACTATCATATCTTGTTATCCAGCTGAATAGTATTTCCTAGACAAATAATTACATGATTATGCTCACGTCTAACCATGAAATGTTAAATATAATTGAAATAACCCACAAATTATCATATTCCTCTGTTCATTTTGCAGTCTAATTCAAAATTATAATTGGCTCTTTCAACTGAAAATGTGAGGCGCTGATTGCCTTTCAAAAGATGACAGAACTCGTGTAGCTCTTGTACTGCTTCGAGACACCTCTTCAACTCAGGTAGGAAAGCTCAAGAGATGTTTACATTTTAACGGGAAAGCATAAACACACACAGCATTCATGTTGCTCTTGTATAAACCTCAAAATTGAAGACATTCAAATCAATGTCAGACAATTATTTTTCAAAATCACATTGACAAAGTTTTGTGTAAGATATATTGTGGAATGTAAATTTGACAAATGAAAGACTTCGGTATGAAAGATTGAATGAAGAGAGATGGAGAATGAGAGCAAAGGCTTTTTGCCCAGATAACATTTTTGTTCGGTTTTGTGATCAGCAGCATGCAGCAAAGTGAATAGATTAAGTTTTAAATATACTGACTTGGTCTCTGGAGCAAGATGCTCTGGGCTGGGCTGCTTTCCCCACTTTCTGGAATAGCATTTCTGATCGCCTGGCGCCTTCCTAAATTCTTTCATTTTTTCCCAACGCAGCACTGAGATCCTTTAATGTTACTGACAGATACTATTTTAGTGCAAACACGACTGTGAAGGTTGGTTTCACGTGTAAACAAAAGTATGTATTTAATGCTGTAGAAATTTTCCAGTTTTGACTACAATATGGTGATCTAATTGATTGTTTTTACTGCTAACAGTGAGAGGGAAAATGTAGTTACTGGAAACAGAGGTGGGAAATGGGCATCACTTGGAGATTAGAATATTTTTGCCTGGAAGGGGCACTCTGAGGAAGGGGAGGGGCACTCTGAGGAAGGGGAAGGGGCACTTCTGCAGGAAGGGGAGGGGCAACTCTTAGGAAAGGGAAGGGGCACTCTGAGGAAGGGAGGGGCACTCTGAGGAAGGGGAAGGGCACTCTAGGAAGGGGAAGGGGCACTCTAAGGAAGGGGAAGGAGGCACTCTGAGGAAGGGAAGGGGCACTCTGAGGAAGGGGGAAGGGCACTCTGAGGAAGGGGAAGGGCACTCTAAGGAAGGGGAAGGGACACTCTGAGGAAGGGAAGGGGCACTCTTAGAAAGGGGAAGGGAACTCTGAGGAAGGGGAGGGGCACTCTTAGGAAGGGGAAGGGCACTCTGAGGAAGGGGAGGGCACTCTTAGGAAGGGGAAGGGGCACTCTGTAGGAAGGGGAAGGGGCACTCTTAGAAAGGGGAAGGGCACTCTGAGGAAGGGGAGGGGCACTCTGAGGAAGGGGAGGGGCACTCTTAGGAAGGGGAAGGGGACCACTCTGAGGAAGGGGAGGGCACTCTGAGGAAGGGGAGGGGCACTCTTAGGAAGGGAAGGGGGAACTCTGAGGAACGGGAAGGGGCACTCTGAAAAGGGGAAGGGCACTATTAGGGAAGGGGAAAGGGCACTCTTAGGAAAAGGGGAACTCTGAGGAAGGGAGGGCACTCTTAGGAAGGGGAGGGGCACTCTTAGGAAGGGAAGGGGCACTCTGGGAAGGGGAGGGGCACTCTTAGGGAAGGGGAAGGGCACTCTGAGGAAGGGGAGGGGCACTCTGAGGAAGGGGGAAGGGCACTCAGGAAGGGAAGGGCACTCTGAGGAAGGGGAGGGGCACTCTGAGGAAGGGGAGGGGCACTCTTAGGAAGGGGAAGGGGCACTCTGAGGAAGGGGAGGGGCACTCTGAGGAAAACTTGAATGTTTTATGAAAATAGATCCTATCCTGCCAATAACAGTTACTGTGGACAATAATTTCATGTTGCCATGGTAATGACATCAGTTTGTGTGTTGCTTTTTTGCGCTTATCAAAGTCCACAGACACACACACTCCAATCATTCCCTCTTTCTCTTTCCATCCCTACCTCCCACTCCCCTTGTACAGTTTGTGTTTTCTGCAAACTGGCACGTTTTGGGAGCGGTTCAGGGCCTTGGCAGCCACTTCTGTTTGCTCTGGAATTTGTGGGCCTGTGAGTACCCCTATCCATCACTACGCTGTCGGCCCCCCCAACTTCCCCTCCCCGGCTCATCCCCACTACAGCTCATTACAGCCCGCAAGCCATTGTGACAACTCATCATATCATGACACAAAGGACGGAGAGACGCGCTAGGCCCCCCAGGGGCCACAAGGTCGCCACCTTCACATTTAGTCTTCAAATTGCCCTGCAAGGTGCCACCAAGCGGATATGCAAGGCCAACAGCTTTTCCCTGTCCTTTTTTTCTCTCTCCAGGGCCCCTCTCTCTCTTTCTCTCTGTCCTCCTCCTGTCCCTTTCCTTCTGTCTCTCACAGGGCATCCTCTTGTAACTGTCATTCCCACATATCTGTGGTGAAGTCCCCGGTAGGCCGTCATTGTAAATAAGAATTTGTTCTTAACTGACTTGCCTAGTTAAATAAAGGTTAAATAAATAAAAATGTTTTTTTTTAAATAAAAAAGAGCGTGTTGTAAGAGTAAAAAAAAAAGACAGTTTGATTAGCCTAGTTTCCTCTTATTTATTTAAGGAAGTTTGTAACTAGACTAATTGATAAGCAATACATCATTAAAACATAGTTACTGACTCTAACATACCATTTGAACGTCAAATACCACTTGATATCTTCAGATCCAAAACCATGGTCAGTTGAACCATAGAGCACAAGGCAGTATGAGAGAAAGAGGGTACCTAACCAACTCTGTCAAGTTGTGTCCGCCCTACATCAGCCCCAGTGCGTGAGTGGCTGATGGGAAAGCCTTGGGGTCAGGGGGCCGGACAACGATGCTGAGTGAGTGTGACACTGCCTCTCCGTGGCAACCAGAGAGCCTGCACACAAACACACAGGCCCTCTCTCCGTCCACACAGCCCAGACACTAGTGAGGTCACCACCAGGGGTCAAAACCCTGAGCCCTGCGGCTGTCACTCGCACCGATGGGGTTCAGCGTACAGACGCGTACGCTCACGTCGACACGCACGCTCTCACACACACTCACGCAAACCTTTCTCGAGGGAAAACATAGCTCTTTCTTGGCAGTGTGAATCATTTTTGTATTTTCTATATTTTAATAAAGTAGTGTTTGTGTGTGTGTGCAAGTACTGCAGGTCTTCTGGAAAGAGCTTAGCCATTCAGCGGTTGGAATTGCTGCAGGACACTTTGGTTCAAAATGAACATCAAGGAACAGCAGTGCATACAAAGTCAGAGGAGTGTGTGTGTGTGTGTGTGTGTGTGTGTGTGTGTGTGTGTGTGTGTGTGTGTGTGTGTGTGTGTGTGTGTGTGTGTGGTGTGTGTGTGTGTAAGCGCACTGTACTCAGCAGCTCTCTCATGACTGGTCTCCTGATATATTTCTGTCTATTGTAATGCAGGAAGTGGTGAGATTGATTGAAACAGAAGGGCCAGGAAGTCAGCTTTGCTCCTGCCTTTGTAGAGAAACAGAGAAAATACTCCCACATAGTTCCTTTGCGTAGTGTGCGTGCTTTGCATAATGCTCCGCTTGTTTTGCGGAGCTGTGTTGTGATTCCGTCAGCGCCTGTTGTCCGAGGGTGTAAAAAGCAGACGCTTCACCGAGGTCTGGCTTACACAGGTAGAGCAGGGCTTGGATTCACTTGAATGGAAGAGGTGTGTGTGTACAGTGCACAGTGTACAGTGTAGGCTGTATTTTATTTTCTAGAAGCAAAAATGTATTGTTGATCGAAGGCATATGGTGTGCACCTGCAAAAAAGGCCTGAACTTCAGGTTTTATTGGTCTCACAGCAGTAAAACAAAACAAATACTCCTGCTTCTCTCCACGGATGATCCGCTAGAGCTCTGGGAATGTGTTACAGTCCAGATGGGCTCTGCACTGTAGGTGTTGGAATCTGGGATGGCCCACCTGCTCTCTGTGTGAGTGTGCAGAAGCTCAACTCATGAGCTTGTCAGGGAACTCTGGACTCTAGGTCACGTAGAGGTGTGTGAGTCGACTTGACCCAAATGGAAGTGGCAGAGAATCGCTGGCGCACACCTCTCGCTGCACACCTACTGCAAGCATATCACTGAGAGTTGTTTTAGAATAACTGCACGGCGAAACAATCATTAGAAAGAATTCAGAATGCATTTATTCTTTAGACTTGATACAGCCAAGCTTTCTCTGTAAGGCAGCACACCTCTGTTGCTTCTGCATTATTCTCTCTGTGTGTGACATTACTCCTCCCTTTTCCCTGCTCCCTTCCTGGGGGGGTTGTGATCCTCCCCTCAGTGAGACAGAGAGAGGCTGGCCGCTACAGTAGCCAAACAGCAGCAGTGTCCGCGTGGACCCAGAAGCCACATAAACTGGAGCGCTTGTCTTGGCTATTATTTACCTGGCTCTGCTCGGGGCTTCTGAAATGGAGGCCTGTTAGCCTCTGAAGTGACTGTGATGTAAATCGGTTGTCTCTCTCTCTCTCTCTCTTTCTCTCTCTCTTTCTTTTCCTCTTTTGCTGTCTGTCTCTCCTTCATTCTCTCACCCTCTCGCTCACTCTCTTTCTCTCGTCTCCTTCGCTGTCTCTCTCCCTTCCTCCCTCTCTCTCTCTCTGTCTCTCCATCCATCCATCTCTCTCTCCATCCCTCTCTCCCTCTCTCTCTCAATGGAGACTCAGTGGATGGGCATTTTAAACTGTCTCTCAATGGAGACTCAGTGGATGGGCATTTAAACTCTCTCTCAATGGAGACTCAGTGGATGGGCATTTTAAACTGTCTCTCAATGGAGACTCAGTGGATGGGCATTTTAAACTGTCTCTCAATGGAGACTCAGTGGATGGGCATTTTAAACTGTCTCTCAATGGAGAGGGCCCTGGACAAAAGAACTCATTTAAATGGCCACTAAAGCCTTTCGGCACAGGGAGAATTGACAACATTCTTTCACATCATTACTGAGGGGGGTAGAGGAGGAGGGGAAAGGGGTTAGGAGGAGAGAAGGCCGTTTGGGGTAACCAGTGCACTGCTCAATGGCTACCTTCGTCAGCAGTGTTTGGCAGCTGTCATCTCCCTCAATATTTATTGAACCCTCCATTCTAGATTTCTAGATAGGGGGACTGTGGGGGAGAAACATGTTGATTTGTGTCTTGTGTTCATTTTAACGAGGCGTGTACCTCCACCCCCTCTCTCTCTCTCTCTCTCTCTCCTTTCTCTCCTTTCTCTCCTTTCTCTCTCTCCAGTCTTTTGAGCTCAGGGCTGTGAATGAGTCCCCAGAGTCTCTCCATGTTTCCCAGTAGTTCTACTGGGTTCATTAATCTTTCATTGGGACCATGGCAGTGGGGAATGATCCCTCCCTCCCTCTCCCCATTCCCCTCTACCCCTCTCCTCCCCTCTCCTCTCTACCCCTCTCACAGCCCCACTGAAGGGGGAGGTCTGGAAGGGTACTTTACCCACTCCAGCCTGGTACAGTCCAGACCAACCCCTTTTGCCACCCACCCTGGGTATGGAACATTGTAGGGTCAGTTGGTCTGGTAGTCAGTCACATAGAATAGGCCATTTATTTCATACAGTGCTCACAGTAAGCTCAGCCAGAGTATGGAGATGATGATGGCTTTTCAGCATTAAGCTCTGCACACATGTGTCTTGCCTAGGGCCCTCAGCTTTGCATTTGTATAGTTAAATGGGCATAGAGTCCATGTATTATCCCTCCCTCTCCCCCTTAAATGCATTTCAAAGTCTGTTGGAAAATTGCCATAGCCAGGCTTTGGGTTGGTGTCTCACCATGGTTAGGGTAGCTAATGAGTGTTTGGACTGTTAGACTGGAATATTACCCACACCCCCGTTGCACCTTCATACTCCCTCCCTCTCTATATACACACACACACACACACACACACACACACACACACACACACACACACACACACACACAACCCAGCTAGCTCCCTGTCTCCTTCTCCCCAGCACACATCAGCCATGTTATCGTAAGCCTGATTAGTGATGCCTCTTTGACTGCCTAGGGACGGAATAGAATATCGGTTGACGAGCAAGACCAGCTCACCGCTAGTGGTTTGTACCAGAACACTAATCTGGTTAGTGTGTGTGTGTGTGTGTGTGTGTGTGCCTGGAGAAAAGGGGGCTAAGCTCTGGTTATCATGGGGCCCATAGCGGAGAACCCCTCAGCTTAACTATCATCTTTTGGTAATTGAAAAAGGGGCCTGCGTCATTTAGTGGTACAAAGAGCAGATTACATAGCTAAAACTCATTTGGCAAATATGTAGAAATTGATTTATTACAACGTCCCCCTATCCCCTTTACCTCCCCTCCTCCTCTACCCCCCAAAACCAGGCACTGGGGGAGACAGAGAGAGGGGGGGGTAGAGATCAGAAGGAGGAGAGGGAATCAGTGGGATAAACCACTAAAGGAGAGTGGGGGGATTGGATGGTGGAGTGTTGCTGTCTGCTGTTACAATGGCTGTGGATTTTACACGTGTTTGGTTGAAGCCCCCTTGTCATGCAGCCTCAATCCAAATTTAAAATGGCAGCCCTGCGTCTGAGATGGCATTACTGAGTGTCACCGCAGAAGTGTTGTTAATTACAAACCACACTATTTTCACTCGGCTCTGGCGGTTTGGCACTCCGAGGGGGTCGATCATTTGATAGCTCTCGTTTTTCAACAGCTTTCTGAGCCATGTTAGAATTCTCCTGTAGGAGCCTGCAATCTCTACCCCAAATATTAACATGCACTTCTCCTCTCTCTCTCTCTCTCCCTCTCTCTCTCTCTCCTCTCTCTCTCTCTCTCCTCTCTCTCTCTCTCTCTCTCTCTCTCTCTCTCTCTCTCTCTCCTCTCTCTCTCTCTCTCTCTCTCTCTCCTCTCTCTCTCTCTCTCTCTCTCTCTCTCTCTCTCTCTCTCTCTCTCTCTCTCTCTCTCTCTCTCTCTCGCTCTCTCTCTTGCTCTTCTCTCTCTGCTCTCTCTCTCTCCTCTCTCTCTCTCTCTCTCGCTCTCTCTTGCTCTTGCTCTCTCTCTCGCTCTCTCGCTCTCTCTTGCTCTCGCTCTCTCTTGCTCTCTCTCTTGGCTCTCTCGCTCTCTCGCTCTCTCTTGCTCTCGCTCTCTCTCTCTCTTGCTCTCCTTCCTTGCTCTGCGCTCTTCTCTCTCTCTCTCTCTCTCTTGCTCTCTCGTCTCGCTCTCTAGTCTAATAAGGTCCCAGTGGTACAGCACCCTCACCACGTGCACCCGCTCACGCCTCTGATCACCTACAGCAATGAACACTTCACACCGGGCAACCCCCCTCCGCACCTACAGGGAGATGTGGACCCCAAAACAGGTAAGACAGACTACACTACACTACACTACACTGAGGCCCAGTTGCGAAATGGTTAACATGGTTTGCAAATGATTAACTCTCCAGCCACTCAGTCCTCAAATCCAAACAGTGATATTCTAGTTATTACCAGTTATTAACAGTTATTACCATACATACCTTCAACAGAACAAAGAATTGTCATTGTTGTCCACATATAAATGTCCACACTGTTCATTTATGCAGCCACCACCTCATTGTATTTATGGAAGATATAGCCCTCACAAAGTACAGCTTTGCAGGGCCTGCGTTCTTTGACAGTGGATTTCCACCGTGGATCACAGGGCAGGTGGCGCTGAAACTTCGGATGCCAATCAGTTTCAGTGGAGGGGAAGGAGGTGGGCGTGGGGACCGATGGGTGGCGCGAGCATGGGTCAGGGAGCGTATAGAAAAGCTGAACTTTATGCAAGTACTCCGCAACATCGCAGCGCTATTGACCAATCGAAGCTCACGATAGATTCCAGCCCCCTTCTGGATTGACTGTTAATACCTAGCACTACCTAGCCTGCTAGCACCCACATGAGGGCGAAGCTAGCGTGTCGATCCAAGTTATCGTGTTACGTGGAAATCCCCGCTGACCAGGTCTGAGATATTTGAGGGCAGACAACAGTCAGGGCTACTCAGAGAGAGACAGAGAGCTTCTCTCTCCTTCATGGCCTGTGCTATTGTGTCTCTGGACCTGCAGAAGTAAGCCTGTTGACCCCAGTCCCTTGAGCGTCTCTGCACACATGCTCTGGCAGGTAGGGGAGGGTCACTGCTTCCTCTCTCTGTTCTGACACTACAGGAGGAGGTAGGTGTGTGGAACCTCACACGGCTGAATGCCCCTCTCCTACATACCCCCCCCCCCCCCCCCCCCATCTGACTTGTCCACCTGCAATAAACATTATGACCTAATAGGGTAACTTACTTTCAGTATGTTGTACAGTGGTAAGCATTGCTTTGAAAGGTGTCTGGTTGTTTTGTTAGGGTTTTGGGGTCATAATGGTCTCTTATTACGATTGTCCTCACAAAGGAGCAATAATAACGACCCCACGGCTGTTTAATGTGCCAGTTAATGGCCTTGCTTAATTGAGCTTAGTGTTTAATTAATTAACCAGCTATATTAAGYCCTCAGCACTGGATTGCAATGGAGAGCAACATTCGGAACGCTTTCCTCTGAGTAGTGTGTCAGTCAGAGCCATTATGTCTATAGAACTAGGTCCTACAGCAACATTTTTGGAACCCTTCTCAGCATCAAATGCATAATTAACGATCTATAACTTGTGATTCATTTTTTTTTWATCCTAATTGTTCACAATTAGTTTGCCGTCAGATTAAGAGACCAGTGAGAGTGTTTCTACTTTTTGGATGCACAAAGGATTCTTTAGGTACCTGTCACTGAACTGAACGTCTGCTTTCCACATACCCAGCTCTGCCTTGTTGCTTTGGGTGTGACACACACCGGCAACATACAGGCTGTGGATGGATTCATGCGGCCAGGTTCAATTTCTGCAGAACTCTTTATCTGGGTCCACTGTGGCCGTATCGGCACCTGCCAAACACTGCTGCACCGACACGCAGGCCAGGCAGGCCCACTGTGAAAGAATGCACCGGAGACAATCAAAGTTCCTCTGCTATGCTGTCTGCCAGTGGAATTCAAACACTTCCTTGTCGCGTTTTAACGCTCAACACTGGAAAAATGGAAAAGCCATTATTTCTTTGCTTTCTCTATTTCTCCTTTTTTGGTCTTGAGGAATTTTGTACGACAGACCTTTGGAGACCTAATGTTTTGGGTGGCTTGTGTGCGTGTTTTCTTTGCCTGTCAGCTGCCACAGTAAGTGAAAGCGACATTGGCAAACGTGTGATCGTTTCGCCCTCTGTGAGAGCTGTCCTTATGTAGGACATCTGTCACTGTTCATCTTTGTTAAACATGAAGATGAATAGTGGAACATAAATACTTCTGCTAAAGAGAAGCAGGAGACCAAGGGCCCCTATTTATAAGACTGGCTTTATAATGGCATAGGCATGTCATAATAGGTGTCATAGACAGTCATAAGAGCCTATGTCAGTTGAAAACAGCTAGGCTAATACAACATGTAACACAGTATATTGGGTAAGCCGACAAGCTATGAAACAAGCTGGTCATGAATAACACGAAGAGACGGTTATAACATCACTACATTCATGCTCACGACAGTCAGATGACTTGCTGGGTCAGACCCGGTTTATTTTAGAGTTAAGCTCTACCTGCAGCCCTCTAAAGGAACAGATGTCAATTTCATCTGTATGAGACTGTACACATCGTTTGTTATGTTAGCTTCTAAACCTCAATTATCACACGTTGTTAATCCTCTCATTCAATAGGAGACTAATGTGACAGGATCATGTTGGGGTAGTCCCCGTCCCCCTCTTTCTTTCTCTCGGTCTCTCTCAACACGTTATGCCACCGTACCGCCTGACTCGGAACAGCTTTGATCAGGCCGTGTGATTTAGCACTGTGAACATGCGGGCGCAACCGCACCTCCTCCTCCTCCTCCTCCTCCTCCTCCTCCTCCTCCTCTTCCTCCTCCCAAACCCACCCAGCTTCCAGTGATGTCTACTTTGTTCAATTGTGAAACTCACAAAGGATTAATTTAACACAGACTTTTATTTTGGTTGTGTGGGGGGGGGGCTGCGATGTTGGGAACAATTTGATAACTGTTTGCCCTCTCCCTCTCTTTGTCCCTCTACCCTTTCTCTCTCGTTCTCTCCAGGAATTCCAAGGCCTCCACAACACCCAGACATATCTCCCTATTACCCTCTCTCACCTGGTGCTGTAGGCCAGATCCCCCATCCACTAGGGTGGTTAGTACCACAGTAAGCAACATTCTATTACTCTCTTCTTAATGACCCGTCCCTTAAATGTATGTTGTTCTGTCCTTGAGCTGTTCTTGTCTAACGATGTTCTGTATTATGTCATTCTGTATTATGTGTTCTGTTTTGTGTGGACCCCAGGAAGAGTAGCTGCTGCTTATGCAACAGCTAATGGGGATCCTAATAAAATACCAAATACCTGTCATTAAGTATGTTGTAGTACTCTAAGCATGCGCTGTTGTCGTTGTTTGTAACTATGTCTAGATGTAGATTAAGAGCATTCAGTTCTGTAGTACATTACGTTGTAAAATCAGCATCTCTAATGTAGAAGATATAACAAATAGTTCTCCGTCAGAGGCAATGTCTTCTGGTTTATTGTGTATGCTAATATAGCTTGGTTTCAGTATTTTCCAGACTGGTAACATCATAAGCAGAGCGCATAGGGAAAGCTCTGTATCCACTTATCTCAAACTGGGTCCTCTCAATTTTGATCAGGCACTGATTTGACTCCTAGCTGCCCACATTGCAGAGAGAATGGCTAAGTCTCTCTCTCTACCAGTGTCTCCAGTTTATACATTCAAGCAATGGACTGACTCATGGGCCACAGAAGCACACTGTGGTTTCCTAAACCCCCCTCCAACCCCAACTTTGTGTCGAATGCTATTTTGCATGTCTCTGTATTGTCCAATTAGAGCAATGAACCGTGATTGCCCGTATTTTACCCACAATTCCACATGGGAGCTATCCCTGGGTGACTCTTGTCAACACTTGTTAATATGACAAAAGGCTACAAATTAAGCTCTGTTAATTTAATGTTTTCTCACCGCAATCTAAATACCAGGAGAGGTTCCGAGCACAGCCGCGGCACCCTTTGATTTGCTGCACTTTATTTTGGTATAAATTTACATTCATTATTGTTTGTCTTTAGATGTGTAGACCTCAATTAGCGTGATGGCTCCATTAAAGAGTTGCGCTTCGTCTTTAATTATCACAACAAAACACCTAGTTTCAGCTCGGGGAGGAAGGGGCCCCCTCTCCGTCGACACGCGAAGGGTTATGAAATTTAATTAGCCATTCGTATCAGATTTGTGGCATTCAAATTGTTCGGAGTTTGCCTCTCCTTTGATCCGCACTCTGCAATCCCCTAGATTTTAGTCCTGATCAAATGAGAATAAAGAGGCCTGCGATCAGGGAGAGAGGGAGAGGGCTTTACCTCCTCTACTTCCATCAACCATGTTTCTTTACCTCCCTCTCTTCTTTGTCCTTCTCCTAGGCAAGGTCAACCTGTTTACCAGGGTTTTAGACACCCCTACCCGACTGCGCTCACTGTCAACGCATCCATGCAAAGGTGAGTTGAGCCTTGGGAGATAAACACACACACACACACACACACACACACAGGAGGAGGCTGTGACGCGGAGAGTGCACACTCCCGTCTCCACGCTCAAAAGGCCAATCCTCCAGTGTCCCCCACTATGTGTTGAAATATTGATTATATTTATCACTTTCTAATGAGGCCCCTGAAGAACATTTACCCTAGCTGCATGTCAGCCACATCTGTAATGGACGGGGCATGTCCTTGCTGCTAGTTTTTAAACAACCAGACACGTTGATATATAAATGTCTATACACTTAAAAGGAGAGAATGATGCATGCTGGGGCTTGACACTTGGTTAGTTCTTTGTTGGGCCCATTAGGGTCCAGCTCAAGGGGAGAGCTCTGGACACAAGTGAACGGGGGGGGGGGGGGGAGGGGGGCACAAATGTTTGTTGTTGTGTTATGCGTTTTGAACTGGGCCTGGTTCCCCCGGGGACTGTGCTATACTACTCTGCATTGTTGTTGCTGCGTTATGTGTTTTGAACTGGGCCTGGTTCTCCCAATACTCTGTATTGTATGGAATGTGGGAAGAGTTAACTGTGGATGACAAGTACCCCATGATTTGTGTGGCTGCTCTTTCCCCATGTCCCTCTCCCCCAGCCCAGAGCAGTATTCACAGGCATTTCAGTGCAGGCAGCTAGAGAGTTTGGAACTAGGAACCAGACCAAACTTCAGTTTCATTACAGGCTGATTGGAAAAGCAGCTCCTGAGGGTCGACTGTTCAAACCTCTGTGACGTTGATGGATAAGTGTGAGCGAGGGAGGAAAGGAGAGAGAGGGAGGCCTCGAATGGGGTATAGCAAGGTTAATGTTGTGAAATAGTACCTCACGCCCTTAGTGTTTTGACATTGAACACGTTTCGTGTGCACTCGGGTTCCTCATCTGTCGCTCGCTCTCTCACGCACACGCACATGCACACGGATCTTGAACGCTGCTTTTAATTAAAAGCAGAATAGCACATTCACACTGTTAAAAAAAAGAGGATATGTTAGCCAATAGCTCTTAGTTTGTCCTCTTTCTTGGTTAGCCTTACATTGAACATGTATATCTTCACATATATTACTCATTAATATACAACACTTACGCATTTAGGTTGATAGTTTCCATCATCACCTTGATCCAGACTCGCTCATGGCTTTAGCGACTGTTCACTGTAACACAGGCTGGTTATAGCAGTGTTATTATAAAGGCTCTCATTTATAATCGCAACCCATCTATTGGATCCCTCTTCTACTCCCAGCGACTCCCTTAAAGCAGACGTCGCCCCCCTCTCCCCAGCCCAGCCCTGGTTGCTCTGCTGTCCGGTGCAGTCAGGGTGTGTCTGGTTTCTGGTAGAGCCGGGCAGCCAGACTAACCGAGGTCTGGCAACGTCTAGTGGACCTGTGCTTTAAGTGACAGCTAATTCAGCTCTAATGACGGCCTCTACATTGTGATCATCTTATTTCCAGCGAGGCTAATTGAATCTGCTGGATGGGGGCTAGGGGGATTGGCTGCGGGGCTGGGGAGAGCTAATGCGTTCTGATGAGACCTAATTGAATTAGCATAGCTGAATAGGTGGAGGTCTCCGTCTCTGGAGAGAAGGGATTTAGCACGTCCTTGTTAAAACTGCAATGGGGGATTTGACAAAAAAATATGTCCATTTGAGTTGTCAAAGGCATAGATAAATGGTGCAGAGTTGAAAGGTTTGGATAATTGTGTATATGACAGGGTTTCCGAAGCAAAAAAATGTAAACAGAATTAGAGAATTGTGTCTTGGCTTTAAAAAGGCTGTCTTGCTTAAATATGCCTCAAGACATCCAGTAGTTATGAAGTCCAGTTCATGTCTAATAATCAAATCATATTTTATTGGTCACATACACATATTTATCAGATGTTATTGCGGGTGTAGCGAAATGCTTGTGTTCCTAGCTCCAACAGTGCAGTAATATTTTATTATTATTATTATTTATTTTTTTATATATTATTTTTACCCCTTTTTCTCCCCAATTTCGTGGTATCTATTTGGTAGTTACAGTCTTGTCTCATCGCTGCAACTCCCGTATGGACTCAGGAGAGGGGAAAGTCAAGAGTGGTGCGTCCTCTGAAACACAACCCAACCAAGCAGCACTACTTCTTTGATACAATGCCCACTTAACCCGGAAGCCAGCCGCACCAATGTGTTGGAGGAAACACCGTACACCTGGCGACCGTGTCAGCGTGCACTGCGTCCGGCCCGCCACAGGAGTCGCTAGTGCGCTATGGGACAAGGACATCCCTGCCGGCCAAACCCTCCCCGACCGAAAGGTTGCAAGATCGAATCCCCGAGCTGACAAGGTACAAATCTGTCGTTCTGCCCCTGAACAAGGCAGTTAACCCACTGTTCCTAGGCTGTCATTGAAAATAAGAATTTGTTCTTAACTGACTTGCCTAGTTAAATAAAGGTACAATTTAAAATAAAAAAATAACCCGGACGACGCTGGGCCAATTGTGCGTCGCCCCCATGGGTCTCCTGGTCGCGGTCGGCTGCGACAGAGCCTGGACTCGAACCCAGAATCTCTAGTGACACAGCTAGCACTGTGATGCAGTGCCGTAGACCACTGCGCCACTCGGGAGGCCCAGTGCAGTAATATTTAACATTTACATGAGGCCTGAGTGCTTGAGATGTCCTGATCCTGTATTTCACTGGGTAGACAGATCTTAACAAGAGACCAATCCCCTAGTGCCACGTACCGGCCCGATTAGGATGCAGAGGGCGAGTCTCACTTTCGTACATTGCACCCCCTCAATGAGCACCTTACACTCAGGACCTGTTAAAAACGATATTATCTGGAAGGAAAAATGCAAGCAGGAGAGCGCAGAGTCAGTGGACGGAGCAAATGAAAATACATTATTTGAATAATGGGGTTGGAGCCATACAGGTCCTTCATATCTGGCAGGCCTGTGTGTGACACATGGGAGGAAGTGTAGGCCTCTCGCCCCCTGCCCTTTGATATGTTCCTCCCTCACCCCTCTCTCTCTCTCCCTTCCTCACTCGCTACCTCTCAGACTTTTTCTGCGGAAGGGAAAGTGCGCCGGGCGAGTCATTATACATTAACCAGGCACGGGGATACCGCCTCGCATTGGCAATTAAATGGCCCTGGCTGACACTGGGCCTCCGTTACAGCCAATGACCCACCCCCATCCCTGTCTTTCAGATTGAGACGTAGGAGCCTGGGGGTTGGGGGCTCCCTCTCTCTATCTCTCTTTCCCTCTGTTGGCTAAATTGGGCCAAGGCGCTGTTCTGTGCTGATGAGGCTGGATGATGCCCCCGCACATCAAAGGGATGGCCGTCATGTTTAAACCATAACCTGGGCCGCGCGGTGGCAGCTGGAGGGAGGGAGGGAGGTTGGGAGGGAGGTTGGGAGGGAGGGAGTGGGGGGGTGAGGGGACAGGAAGGAGAAAAGTAGAGAAGGAAAAAAAAAATGAAAAAAAAATGCACAAAGAAAGGGAGAAGGAAGGAAAAAGAGAGAGTAGGGGAAATGCAGCAGCCTAATGATGGCTGATCTGCAACCACTGTCCCCTCAGCAGATGACATGGCACAAACACAAACGTGTCAATGATGAAGAGAGGAGAAGGGAGGAGAGAAGAGCAGTGGGAGCGAGAGAGAGAGAGAGAGGGAGAGAGAGAGAGAGAGAGAGAGAGAAGAGCAGCAGCGGGAGAGAGAGAGAAAACACACTCCCCAGAGATCGCCTGCAACAGAAACTAGTTGTTCCTGGCGACCTGATGCTCATCATTATATTCTGGCTCCAAGCCATGCAGCCAGACACAACCAGATAATGAGCCGTTAAAAAAGAAAAATAATAAATTATTCCTCCTTTTCCCCCCTCCTTCATCCTCCACTCTTTTTCTACGATTTGTGTACGGTCATGCGTAGCTGAGGCATATATATACTCTACACTCACATTCAAATAATCTTACATAGACATAATTACTCTGACTCACTCATCACACACACAATTGTGTTGCTCATTGCTCTGTGAAGTGAATCCATAGATGCGGGTTATTGCCGTCAATCAGTGTAGCTAATGATACTGGTGTTACGAAGATGTCGAGTAGGGGGATAAAGAATAACACCATTAGTAATCCAGATCTAACATGAGGCCCAATGGAATCTAGAATGAGCCCCAGTGGAATCTAGCATGAGGCCCAATGGAATCTAGCATGAGGCCCAGTGGAATCTAGCATGAGGCCCAGTGGAATCTAGAATGAGGCCCAATGGAATCTAGAATGAGGCCCAATGGAATCTAGCACGAGGCCCAATGGAATCTAGCATGATGCCCAAAGGAATCTAGCATGAGGCCCAATGGAATAGGCCTAGGCCTAACACAGAAAAAGGTGCCTTGCCCATGGTTAAAGCTAAGGCCTAGGAGCTGAAGATGTTTAAACATGACCTCAGTTTTGACATCAGCCTACACCACAGATTGGCATAAGACCCCACATACCTGTAGTTTGCCACATTGTAAAGGGGCCAAGACATCCTGGAACTTGTATTTGTCATCCACAGTGCAGAGAAGGGTGGCAGCACTAAACACTGACTTGCCATTGGAGGAAGTCACTATTTTGGCTCAGTTATAGAAGCATGAAGTGTCTGTATGGGACATTTTGGCAGAAAATTACTGTCTTGTCCTTCCATTTGAAACTCTTCCCACTTCAAAACAAAACAGCTCTCATTTTTAAAATGAATATTATGAAATATGACTTGTGATGTTTAGTGTGTGTGTGTACTGGGTAACTGCTTCTATGTGATCGTGAGATACAAATTCTGTGATACTGATGGACCGAATCCTTTCTTGATATACGCGTGCGAAACTCAAGCTTTTGTGTAAGTCATGCATTGAATCTCAATGACAGATTTGCACAGAAATCCAACTTTCCCGCTCGAACCTCAAGTTAGGATTCGGCCCTATACAGCACGGCAACATGTGCACGTCTGTACGAATGCTCGAGTGGGCATACTCTGTCTCTGTTTGTGTCTACATGTGTCCATCTTCCATTTCACACGTGTCCACTCTGACGATTTACACAGTTTTCTGTCCTCCAGGTTCCCTCACCACATGGTCCCCCCTCATCACAGTTTGCACCAGACCGGKATCCCCCACCCCGCCATCGTCACGCCCAACGTCAAGCAAGAGTCCTCCCACAGCGACATCGGCCTCAACAGCTCGTGAGTACACACATCTGCACACACACACACACACACACACACTCACCTCTGCTTATTTTGACCATTGTAAACTAAACGGCAGTAGAGGAAATCTTGCCACTGGTGTTGTTGTTCTAAATTCTACCATTACAATAAGCTGTTTAATACCAATTCTGGGTATTTGCCAACCATACAGTACTATACTGTACACACTCCACAGGAAACACCAGGACTCGAAAAAGGAGGACGAGAAGAAGAAGCAGCCCCACATCAAGAAGCCGCTGAACGCCTTTATGCTCTACATGAAGGAGATGAGGGCCAAGGTGGTGGCCGAGTGCACGTTGAAAGAGAGCGCCGCCATTAACCAGATACTGGGACGAAGGGTGAGAGAGAGAGAGAGAGAGAGACGGCACCGCTATAGACACAGACTCACTCATTTCACACATACAGCTTGGTAACTCCCTGTACAAGGGACTATGCATAGGGCAGGTAGCCTAGCGGTTAAGAGTGTTGGGCCAGTACACCAAAAGGTCGCTGGTTCGAATCCCTGAGCTGACTAAGTGAGAAATCTGTCGATGTGCTCTTGAGCAAGGCCCTTAACCATACTTGCTCCTGTAAGTCGCTCTGGATAAGAGCGTCTGCTAAATGAATTAAATGTCAAATGAAAATATCCACCCCACACCCTGTATGGTTTAGTTGACTATAGGCCTGCTACTGGGTCTGGTAGACAAGGGAAACATGTCTTAGTTTGTCTCTACGTCTCACTGCTCTTGACTGAACACTGTCTTCTTCTACTGTTGACACTTTTTGCACTCTTCTCTTTCTATTATGTCCTTCCCCCTGTCTTCCTCCCCCTCTCTCTTCCCACGTGTCTYTCTGTAGTGGCACGCCCTAACACGAGAGGAGCAGGCGAAATACTACGAGCTGGCCAGGAAAGAGCGACAGCTTCACATGCAGCTCTACCCCGGCTGGTCTGCACGAGATAACTATGTAAGTTTTTAAGTTTTCAACACGTACCTCCTGTACTTCTCCTCTCCACAAGGACGTGTGTCTGGGATGAGTGCTCTTACTGTTCTGTCTGAGCTGAGAGCTCACCTCACTAGCAATGCCTGTTGACTGCTTCCCTAGACACCTTAGCCAATGGAATCTACAATATACTTTACAGTAGATTTGCTGGGCTATATAAAACAGGGTCTAAAGTCCCTGGAATTCTGATGCTGATAGGCAGTTTCTCTCCCAGCGTTTGCTGTGCGTCCAGCAGTTCAGGGGTCATCGTAAACCCCTGCAAAGGTCAGGTTGGCCAGTGAAACTTTGACTCCTCTCAGCCTGCACAAAGCATTCTGCAAATCTGASTCCCTCGCTAGAAACCAACAAAGCCTCTACGATGGTCACTAAACGAGAGGAAAATAAGTCAAAAGATTACAACAAAAGAACAAGAGAGAGAAAAAAATACAGAAAGGGAGAAGGCGAAATTCTGCAATGTCTTGCAGTGGCAGTTAAAACCGGCGGGCAGAGAAAGAGTGAGAGAATGAATGAATAAATAAACAAACAGAAAGATGGGCCCGTTTTCATTTCACGTGTCAGGTCTTCTGCAATATAATAACTAAGGTTCCTGTCTATTTCTCTTGTTTTGGCGGCTAACCAACAGGGCAAGAAGAAGAAGAGGAAACGGGATAAGCAGCCAGGAGAGGGCAATGGTAAGTGAGCGGCAGTTCTCTCTCCTATTAGGYGACCCTTCATGTGTTCAGGACTGTGTGACATCTTACAAGATAATAGTCTCACCCGTTTTTCCCCCCTCTACTGCTTTTAATTTTAATTTTGTGTTGTTGTGCTCGTTTTTTACTACTACATAGTTATGCTACACGTAATGCAATATTTAAATGGTAGACTTGCTTGTTACCCCCATCTTCCATTCCCCACCTCCTCCCATAGCCTTCCCCAGCTAATAACGTTGAATATGCATGACCCCCRCCCTRCCCCAGGCCCCCCCCCCACACACACACTTTGCCCCCCAGCATCTATGAAACGTTGATATGTGTGTTTTGAGAATGTGAAATTGAAGTGTTACGATAGTCATTAACATGAACTTTGCCAGTGTTGTGTGTCTGTGTGTCATAATGCCTGTGCCCTGCAGATAGACTGTGCTTGATGCCTGTGCCCTGCAGATAGACTGTGCTTGTGTGTCTGTAACCTGGGCCGCCCCCTGCTTGTTTTCATGCATGCTTTTTAGTCACCCCAAAAAAGAGGGGAAATAATCACCCACTTCTTAAAATTAAGGAGGTTTACTAATTCTATTTGCTTCTTCATTTTATATTCTTATTATTCACATTCTTCTGATATTCCATATTGTGAGTTGAGAAGGAGAAATGCGGAATATGAAAGTGTATTTTACGCTCGTTTACGTGACGATCCCCTCTTGAAGGCTTCTCCATCTGTTCTTTTTTTCAGAACACAGAGAATATTTTCCAAACCCTTGCCTTTCACTCCCTCCGATTACAGGTGCTAATGTCATTTTGAGTCTTAACTTACTCACTTGTTTTTTTTCTCTCTTTTTAGTTTATTATGTATTTATCTATGCATGTGAAATATATTATATTTAAAGTACATTTTACTAAGCTAAATGCAATATTTTGAAGGATGTTATATGCTTTGGTTGCTGCTTTCTTTCTTAAAATGTTTCTTATGTTTATTTATTTGACCATTTTATTTATACTAGCAAAAGTACGTTTTATTTTATATACTTACATAGTTATTAATGACGCTTCTGTGTTTAAGACATTTATTCTAGAACAATCTTCCCCATTTGGCCAAATCAATATGTTGTATATATTTCTAGTGGTGGCTGTTAAGTTAAAGTCATCTTAATGTTGAGTATGACCCAGAGATTTTACGTCAGTCAGGGTAAACCTCCTTAATCTATTTGCTTCAGTAGCTGTGCTTGTGCCTTTTCCCTGGGCCAGAATGAGTTGAGCCTATTCCCCTTCTACGCGGTCTCTGCTCAAACTAAGGCCTGGATTCACTCACCATAGAATTCCTCCTTTGGCCCAGCTGTCACTTTGCTCTACATTTAGATTATTAAGCCACTATGGTAGAAAACCGTGTGTCAGGTGTTTGAATTCAGGTCTAAGTACAGTAGTAGTGCCCTTGCTGCATTCAGTAGGGTTTAACCCTTTAATGCTTTCCCTGGCTGAGACTAACCCAAACCTCCACTTAGTGTAACAGTCTGATACTGCTGCCTCTTCCTACCTACCACCTCTAGCCTCTCCTTCTCAAATATGGCGATAAAAAGTATAACTATGAATGGCACTTAGCAGAAATGTAATCAAGTCTGCATTATTTTCCTCGTCATATTCTGCTCCTTTAACAAATACGTATGGTCTTTTTATTGGCTTTAGCCTTCTATTAAAGTGGAAATGACTATCCTTTCGTTCCACTTAATCTTTGCACATTTATGCACTTGTTCGCTTTTTGCTTGCGGTTTGATTACTAATGTCTGAAAGACTAACTGTGTCTTCTGACAGTCCTTTCTGTAAAGACATACTGCATCTTTTTAATTAAGGGGGAAATTAGCTAGATATGCCGCGATTACGAAACTCACAGACTCACTGGTTTCCGTTTTTTTCTCCTTTATTTTCCTCCTCTTTCTCTTCCCCCCCCTTTTGGTTATTCTTCCTCCTGTCTGCTGGCTTCCCTCCCTGTTGTGGCATCAGACCTGAGCGCTCCTAAGAAGTGTCGAGCGCGCTTTGGGCTCGATCAGCAGAATAACTGGTGTGGCCCGTGCAGGTGTGTATGGTGTGTGCTGGCGTGAACGCCGGGGGCCAGGTGACGGCTGCTGTCTGAGCTGGGACTTCCTCCTTCCCTCCCCGACTCCCTCTCTCCTTCCTTCGCCAGGCTTTCGCCACCTCCCAATTCTTCCTCCAACCCAGCCCTGCCAGTTTGGCCTGCCTCTATCCACTAGTTTTATTGGTGTTTGGGAACAGGGTTAACAGGGTATGCGTCAATGTGTGTGCGTGTGTTTGTCTGAGTGGTGTTTGTATATAACTCTAGATTCTCAACATATAGATGTGGGGTTGGGCGGGTCCAATAGGGGGTATTCTCTTTAGGAATTAGCCACAGTGAGGGGCAGGACTCATCAGATGGTAGACTGGGTCTGAGAGGAGTTGGAGATGTGATGGCCTGTTCTGTGTGGAGGAAGTCCCAGTGTTGACAGCCCAAACCTAAGCCCTGCCTACATGTGTTGTCTGTCCAATGACGTGTCCATTTTCTGTGTTTTTGTATTGTTTGTGTGTCTACCTCTTTGGCTAACAGATGCAAATACCCCAAAGAAGTGTCGTGCCTTGTTCGGGCTTGACCAGCTGAGTTTATGGTGCAAACCATGCAGGTATACCCCTGTAGTATCTATGGGAGGACAACCGTATAGACAACCACTTCCTTCTCTTACGTCTTCTCAAGACATCCCTCGAAAATATATGTATTATGTTTTCTTCAATGTATTAATTGATGGCCTTCTTTTATCTGATTCTTTTCCTGATTGTGGAATTTCTTGCTGTAGCTTCTCTAAGCAAGTCATGTTACTTATTTTCTTTGAAAACTAGAAGCCCAGTGGCAGAAAATGGATTTACTAGCATTGTTATTTGTACACTACCTCGGCGATAACAATAACATTGTAAAGTAAGGTCCCAGTTGCAACATTGTAAACAATCAAATTTAGGAGACCTTTGGGTATTTTTGTTGTAATGTAATTTTTTAAAAGACATTTATGGTTTCTGATACCATTCTTGTGCCAAGTTGAAAGGTTGAAATCCATTTTCTATCCAGGCTGTATGTAAGTGCCTGACATCCTAACTGTCTTAAGTGTCTGTCTGAATTGGCCCTCTTGATAACCTTGTCATGCTAAGACTTGGCCCTGCTTCTCAGAGGGCACCAGAGTGACTTTCTTCTATGCCCTCTTCCTCCTCCTCCTCTTCTTCTTCCTCCAAACTCCTCTCTGATAACCCGTACTTAGTCCCTACATGTTGTCTTTCTGTTCTGACACAAGCAGTCTTTGAATTGGGAATATTTTCATGGTAGGTATTTGTTTCTGCTAAGTAATACCCCTCTCTGTGTCTGGCTTGCACTGTATCCCCACCTCTACCCTGACCATTGTATCATGCCGTTTGGTACTGTGTATCACTGGTCAACCCAAGGCATGTGACCTATCAACGCATTTCATTTTTCTTATTTTGTTTTCAATATTGATCTGGAGTTATTACTCCAGAAAGATTTCTGCCATTTTGTCATTGCCTCAAAGAAAACAGGATATTGAGTGATCTTACCGAGTCACTTTTCCCCTCACATTTTATGAGCGGTTATAAACATTGAATTCATATGGCATTCAATTGAAGTCAACATCCAATTAAAGTAATCCACAAAGCCGTTCATACAGCTGAACTCTTTTAGAAATGCTCCACACTCATTTTCAACAGTAACAAGTACTTTCACTGTAGCTTTTAATGAAGGCGTACACAGTTGATCACATTGAGAAAGGGATGATATTCTCACAGTATTTCCTGATCTAGTCCATGAACGCAACGGGTAAATGATGAGCGAGGCAGCGACGGGGTGCCAGAGGGCCAGGCTTGGGAATAGCCAGGGATAATTCCTGCTTCGTTTAAGGAGCCGAGAGGTTAACAGACCTCACTGGGATCCATTTCCTGAAAGATGCATCTGGCGTAATTCCCCTGGAGACGGAGAAATCAATATGTTACACAGGCACATACTATCAATCGATATGTCTGTTAAAAAATGGATATTAGCTCATTTGTAGCGGTTTGACAGGCAGTTATCAGTTTAGCCTTGACAGAGGAAGAGACACAGCCTAGCACTGGCAGAATAATAGCATTTTACGATGGTAGCTAACAGTCAATACCACACAATACTCATACAGGGTCTTTGACAGCCAAGCAGACAACTCAACCCCAACTCCCTTTCCTTGCTTTTCAGTTGACATTTCCCTGTGGTTTACTCTTTCTTGTGTGTCCATGTTGTGTGCCTGTCCTCTTTGTGTAATTGTTCAGTCACAGAAGTGCTTGCGTTTTTTGTTCAGCATGCTATCAATGTAAGGTATATGTGGCTGTCCAAATGTCTGCTTTTCTTTCCCCATTCTCCCTTTCTCTTCATTCCTCTGTTTTATCAGTTCTCACTGATCGATCTCCCTCTCTTTTTTTCCATCTCTTTCTCTCTCACACACTGTTTGTACAGGCAGGGTATGACTTGATTGAACAATAGAACAGAGATGCTGACATTTCTCAAAGGCTAGCATCATTTCTTTCAGTCACTTCTGCCCTTCTCTTTCTCTCCCTCCACACCTACGAATTATGTTATTTCTCCTTGCTCATTGTCCCTGTGAGCTAGCAACACAGTCTGAACCACAGTGTATTTGCCCTTCAGGCAAGCACAGTCCTTGTGATAAGGAGTTGTTGTAGAGGTCAGGGTAAGACGAGGTGGGCAGAGGCTCCCCCTCCCTCCCTCCCTTCCTCCAACCCCAATTGAACATAGCACACACACACATACACATGCTGCAGGCACGCCAGACAGGGGAGGGTCCAAACCCGAGCAGAAATGCAAACATGACGCCGTTACCCTTCATACTCACACATATGTCTTAGGGGCAGGTGCAGCGTAGTGTGGATCCCCCCTGAACTCCAAACGCTCCCCTCTAAGGAAAGGAGAGAGAGAAAGAGAGGTCAGGATAGTGGAGGGAAGGGAGGTGAGAGGGAGGACTAGTATTTCAGAAGAGCAGGGTGATCCCTGGCGGTAGCTCTTCACCAGGACAAGCTCTTTGTTTCAGTCAAGATCAGAAGTCTGTGAGGAAACGTTTGAGAAAAAAGAAGAAACCCGCACACTGCTCTTGATAGTATCACTGCTCTTTAATAAGCTTTACCTATCGGCCTTAAGGCGTTCGTCAGAGCTTTTGTAAGATTAAAATACTTTTTAAAATAGAAGAAAGAAAAGGGAGCTGTTATAGATTTGCCATGAAAACCATTCTTCATCCTTCTTTATTCTTCATACATTTCTCATCCATCATTTTCATCATCCTGCTGCCTCTCCTATTTCATTATCCTGTCTGTCTGTTTGGTGTACTGTGTTGTACTGTATATGTCCTGGGAATCTGAGAAGGCCACTTGTAGCCTTAATCCTCAGCCAGGCTGTAGTGGTGGCAACCACTTAAATGCACCAGAAAACAACAATCATTTAAGGACCAGAAATAGGTTTTAGATTGAATCTTTAAGACACTGATGGTATGCATTATGCAAATTAAACAAGATGGTGCATTTAAGTTGACTGCTAAGGCTCAGCTATTGCCCAGCAGATCAGCTATTGCCCAGCTGATATTGCTGTCAGTTCTGGTATGTCATGCTAAAAAGCGTCTTTCTCTGTCCCCCATCTCCAGGAGGAAAAAAAAGTGCATTCGCTACATCCAAGGTGAAGGCAGCTGTGCCAGTCCTCCCTCTTCGGACGGCAGCTTACTAGACTCCCCCCCATCCTCCCCCTCCTCGGTGGCCCCCTCCCCCTCCTCGAAAGAGTCCAAACCTCAGACTGAACAAATGCAACCTCTCTCACTGACAATGAAACCGGCCCACCAGCCTCTCCACTACCCGCACCGGCACCTCCTGGCTGGGCATCCTCCTCCGCCATCTTTGGTTCTGCTGGAAAACTCTGCTGCTGCAGCGGGTAAAATGCCTGGCGCAGCCCACAACGGAGCCCATGACCACGGCAATGTCTCGTCCTCGCGGCAACCGGGCTCCTCAGGCGCCTCCCTGGCCAGGCCCTCGGCAGCATCGCTGTGTCATTCCCACTCGCTACACCCCAACTCCACGGCCCCTCAGCCTCTGTCGCTCGTGACCAAGTCTATAGAGTAGCCTCCCTCCTTATTCACTCCTGTCCTTCCTTCCTATTTTTCTAGCTCTGCACACCTCTATTCGGGCCCTCTTTCTTTTCTATCTTTTTGTCTATTTCTGTGCCATAAGGCTTTGAAAATTAATTATTGTTTTATCAAAGTTCATTGGTCAATATTTGACCCATCATTATCAAAAAAATATATATAATTATTATAATGAATGAATAATACAAAGAGCTGTAGAGTATAGCTTTGGGAATCTGCCAACATTTTCTTAACTTTTTTTTTTTATTATTTTTTATTTTGTAGTGTTAAACAGTGCAACAGAAAATGTTTATGTAGTTCCACTTAAACATGTTTAAATGACAGATATAAAAATGTAGGTTAGATGATTATTCAATGAGCCCTTTTCTTGAAAGAGTTGGTTCTCCTTCATTATTTGTATTAAATACGAGCTTGCGAACCAATCATTTGACACCCGTACAAACCCTGGAGGGCATGAGGATCGTGGAGACACCTCTCTTACTGAGGAACAACTTTAATTGTGATGTTACTTGTTCTTCTTTAAATGTACAGAAGGCACGCACAGCCTTGTGATAAGAGTTGTTGTTGTTGATTGTCGGGTGAAACGGTGGGCAGAGGCTTCCCCCCTCTGTCCATCCTTGCCTCCCTGCACCCCATATGAGACATAGCATGTGCACAGCCACCCCCCCCCCGCGCCTTTGAGTGATAGTCAGCTGCATTGCAGATGTGGCCGTTCCACGAGCGAGATGAGGTTGGCCTGCAGGCGTGCCAGACAGGGAGAGTCCTGGACCTTGAGCAGAAATGCAACCATATGCGTGACCCTCGATACACACATGTCTTAGGGCAGGTGGCAGCGTAGTGGCGGATCCCCCTAACCTCTTACCTCAGATCTGTAATCTCCGCCCCTAAGGGGGAGACAGAGGAGAGGACAGAGAGAGAAGTAAGGAATAGTTGGAGGAAAGAGAGAGATTCAGGATAGTGAAGAGGAGAGAGAGAGAGAAGTCAGGTTAATGAAGGAAGTAGAGGAGGAGAGAGAGAGAGAGAGAAGTCAGGATAATGAAGGGAAGTGAGGAGGGAGGAGAGAGAGAGAGAAGTCAAGCGATTAGGGCGGAGAAGAGAAAGTCAGAATAGTGGAGAGAGCAGGAGGAGAGAAGTCAGGATGTGAGGGACAGGAGGAGATAGGAGAAAGTCAGGATAGTGAGTAGAGAGAGAAGTCAGGATAGTGGAGGAGAGGGAGGAGAGAGAGAGAATGAGGAAAGGAGGAGAGGAGAGAAGACAGTCAGGATCGTGGAGGAGAGGGGAGAAGAGAGAGAGAGAAGTCCAGAGAGTGGAGGAGAGAAAGAGAGAAGTCAGGATAGTAGAGAGGAGGGAGGGGAGAGAGAGAAGTCACGATATGGAGGAGAGGGAGGAGTGAGAGAGAGAAGTCAGGATAGTGGAGGGAAGAGAGGAGAGAGAAGTCAGGATAGGGAGGAAAAGGAGGAGGGAGGGGAGAGAGAAGTCAGGATAGTGGAGGGAAGTGAGGGGAGGGGAGAGAGAGAAGTCAGGATAGTGGAGGGAAGAAGGGAGGAAGAGCGAAGAAGTCAGGATATGGAGGGAAAGAGAGAGAGAGAAGTCAGAGATAGTGGAGGGAAGAGACGGAGGAGGGGGGAGAAGAAAGTCAGGATAGTGGGAGGAAGAGAAGGGAGGGGAGAGAGAGAAGTTCAGGATAGTGGAGAAGAGAGAGAGAGGGGCGAGAGAGAGAGTCAGAAAGTGGAGGGAAGAGAGAGGGAGCGGAGAGAGAAGTCAGGATAGTGGAGGGAAGAGAGAGGGAGGAGAGGAGAGAAATCAGATAGTGGAGGGAAGAGAGGAGAGGGGAGAGAGAGAGGGATGGATGACTAGTATCACCTCAGAAGAGCAGTTGATCCTGGAAGTAGCTCTTCGCCACCACGCCAGCTCTTTGGTTGAGTAAAGATCAGAACTCTGTTGGAGGAAACGTTTAAAAAGATCAGGCGTGGGGTGAGTGGTGTTTGTCTGTACCCAAGTCTAGATTGCAGCATATAGATGTGGGGTTGGGTGGGTCCTATAGGGCATATTCTCATAATGAGGGGCAGGACTCATCAGACTGGGTCTGAGAGGAGTTGGAGACGCGATGGCCTGGTCTGTGTGGAGGAGGTCCCAGTGTTGGCAGCCCAAACCTAAGCCTTGGCTATATGTTGTCTGTCCAATGACGTGTCCATTTTCTGTTTTTTTTTTGTATCGTTTGTGTGTGGCTAACAGATGCAAATGCCCCAAAGAAGTGTCGTGCCTTGTTCGGGCTTGACCAGCTGAGTTTATGGTGCAAACCATGCAGGTATACCCCTGTAGTATCTACGGGAGGACAACCGTAATGACAATCACTTCCTTCTCTTACGTCTTCTCAAGGCGTCCGTCTAAAACAGATGTGTCTAATGTTTCCTTCAATGTGTTAATTGATGACGCCAACGTTCTATCTTTTCCTGATTGGGGTATTTTCTGCTAGAACTTCTCCTAGCGGGTCATTTCACTTATTTTCTTTGAAAACTAGAAGCCCAGTCGCAGAAAATGGATTTACTAGCATCATTTGTACTCTACCTCAGCAATTATAACATTGTCAGGGAAGATCCTGGTTGCAACATTGTACACAATCAAATTTAGGAGAACCTTGGGCCTTTTTGTTGTAATGTAATTTTTAAAAGGAATACATTAATGGTTTATGATACTATTCTTCTGGCAAGTTGAAAGGTTGAAATCCATTTTCTATCCAGGCTGTATGTAAGTGCCTGACATCCTAACTGTTTTAAGTGTCTGTCTGAATTGGCCTTCTTGATAACCTTGTCGTGCTAAGGTTTACCCTGCTTCTCAGAGGGCACCAGAGTGACTTTCTTCTATGCCCTCTTCCTCCTCCTCCTCCTCCACCTCCTCCTCCTCTTCTTCTTCCTCCAAACTCCTCTCTAATAACCCTTAATTAGTCCCTACCTGTTGTCTTTCTGTTCTGACACAAGCAGTCTTTGAATTGGGAATATTTTCATGGTAGGTATCTGTTTCTGTTAAGTAATACCCTTCTCCGTGTCTGGCTTGCACTGTGTCCCCACCTCTACCCTGACCATTGTGACGCTCCGTTTGACACTCTGCATCACCATGGTCAACCCAGGGCATGCGACCTATCAATACATTTCATTTTTCTCCTTTTTGTTTTCAATATTGATCTGTAGTTATTAGTACAGAAAGTCTTATCTGGCATTTTGTCATTGCCTCAAAGAAAACCGGTCATACGATATTGAGTTATCTTACCAAGTCACTTTTCATGTCCAATTCTAAAGGTTGATTTCATATGGTGTCCAGTTGAAGTCAACATCCAATTCAAGTCATCCACAAGGCCCGCCCGAACTCAATTAGCAACGCTCCGCACTCAGTTTCTACTGCCGTGCGGTTCCAGATTGAAAATAAGACGTAGAACAGTGGATCACATTGATATCGGGATGACATACTCGCTGTATTTCCTGATCTAGTCTATGAACGTAACGGGTGGATGACGAGTAGAGCAGCAGCGGGGTGTCAGAGGGCCGGGGCTTGGAAACAGCCAGGGATAAATCCTGCTTCGTTTAAGGAGCCGAGAGGTTAACACACCCCATCGGGCTCCATTTCCTGAAAGATGCATCTGGCGTAATTCCCCTGGAGACAGGGAAATCAATATGTTACACAGGCACATACTATCAATCGATATGTCTGGTAAAAAAAAAAAAATGATATTAGCTCATTTGTAGCGGTTTGACAGGCAGTTATCACTTCAGAGGAAGAGATACAGGCTGGCCCTGGCAGAGGAACAGATACAGGCTGGCACTGGCAGAGGAACAGATACAGGCTGGCACTGGCAGAGGAACAGATACAGGCTGGCACTGGCAGAGGAACAGATACAGGCTGGCCCTGGCAGTAATAATAGTACCACACAATACTCATACAGGGTCTTTGACAGCCAAGCAGACATCTCAACTCCCTTTCCCTTGCTTTTCAGTTGACATTTCCCTGTGTTTTTACTCTTTCTTGTGGGTCATTGTTGTGTGCTTGTTCTCTTTGTGTAATTGTTCAATCTCACAAGTGCATGCCTTTTTGTCCAGCATGCCATCAGTGTAAGGTATGTGTGGTTGTCCAAATATATATTTTTCTTCCCCGCTCTCCCTTTCTCTTCATTCCTCTCTTATCAGTTCTCACTGATCGATCCCCCCCCCTCTTTTTCCCCATCTCATTCTCTCTCTCACAGTATTTGTGTGAACCCTTTACCTGAAGGAGTACAGGCAGGGTATGACTTGACAAACAGGCCTTACCCTTGATTGAACGATAGAACAGAGAAAGCTAGCTGAACCAAAGCATAGTTTCTATCACTCAATTCTGCCCGCCTCCCTCCCTCTCCACCTCCCAATTCTGTTCTTTCTCCTTCTTGCTCATTGTCCCTGTGAGCTAGCAACACAGTCTGAACCACAGTGTATTTGCCCTCGAGGCACGCACAGACCTTGTGATAAGGAGTTGTTGTTGTTGATGTCAGGGTGAAACGAGGTGGGCAGAGGCTCCCCCCTCTGTCCATCCTTGCCTCCCTGCACCCCATATGAACATAGCATGTGCACAGCCACCCCCCCCCCCCGCCTCTTGAGTGATAGCTCAGTGCAGTTGCATTGTGGGCCGTTCCACAGAGCGAGATGGGTTGGCTGCAGGCGTGCCAGACAGGGGAGAGTCCTGACCTGAGCAGAAATGCAACCATTATAGCGTGACCCTCATACACACATGTCTTAGGGGCAGGTGCAGCGTAGTGGGGATCCCCCTAACCTCTTACCTCAGCATCTGAACTCTCCCCCCTAAGGGGGAGACAGAGGAGAGACAGAGAGAGAAGTAAGGATAGTGGAGGAAAGAGAGAGAATTCAGGATAGTGAAAGAGAGAGAGAGAGAGAGAGAAGTCAGGATAATGAAGGGAAGTAAGGAGGAGAGAGAGAGAGAGAGAGAAGTCAGGATAATGAAGGGAAGTGAGGAGGGAGGAGAGAGAGAGAGAAGTAGGATAGTGGCGGAGAGAGAGAAGTCAGAATAGTGGAGGAGAGGGAGGAGAGAAGTCAGGATAGTGGAGGACAGGGAGGAGATAGGAGAAGTCAGGATAGTGGAGGAGAGAGAGAAGTCAGGATAGTGGAGGAGAGGGAGGAGAGAGAGAGAAGTCAGATAGTGGGAGAGAGGGAGAGAGAGAAGTCAGGATCTGGAGGAGAGGGAGGAAAGAGAGAGAGAGAAGTCAGGAGAGGGAGGAGAGAAAGAGAGAAGTCAGGATAGTGGAGGAGGGAGGGGAGAGAGAGAAGTCAGGATAATGGAGGAGAGGGAGGAGTGAGAGAGAGAAGTCAGGATAGTGGAGGGAGAGAGAGAGAGAAGTCAGGATAGTGGAGGAAAGAGAGGAGGGAGGGGAGAGAGAGAAGTCAGGATAGTGGAGGGAAGTGAGGAGGGAGGGGAGAGAGAGAAGTCAGGAAGTGGAGGGAAGAGAGGAGGGAGGGAAGAGCGAGAAGTCAGGATAGTGGAGGGAAGAGAGAGAGAGAAGAGTCAGGATAGTGGAGGGAAGAGAGGGGGAGGGGAGAGAGAGAAGTCAGGATAGTGGAGGAAGAAGAGAAGGGAGGGGAGAGAGAGAAGTCAGGATAGTGGAGGAAAAGCGAGGAGGGAGGGGAGAGAGAGAAGTCAGGATAGTGGAGGGAAGAGAGGAGGGAGGGGAGAGAGAGAAATCAGGATAGTGGAGGGAAGAGAGGAGGGAGGGGAGAGAGAGGGATGGATGGACTAGTATCTCAGAAGAGCAGGTTGATCCTGGAAGTAGCTCTTCACCACGGCCAGCTCTTTGGTTGAGTAAAGATCAGAACTCTGTGAGGAAACGTTTAAAAGATCAGGGAAAATAGCAACAAAAAGGGGAGTTGTTTTGAGATTCGCCATTAAAACCATTCTTCATTCTTCTTTATTTTTCATCCATTTCTCATCCATCATTTTCATCCTCCTGCTGCCTCTCCTCGTTCATCATCCTGTCTGTCTGTTTGGTGTACTGTGTGTATGTCCTGGGAATCTGAGCAGGCCACATGAAGCCTTGATCCTCAGCCAGGCTGTAGTGTTGGCAACCACTTAAATGCACCAGAAAAGAACAATAATGTAACGCATAGAAATAGGTTTTTAGATGTTATCTTTAAGACATTGATGGTATGCATAATGCCAGTGAAACAAGATGGTGCATTTATGTTGACTGCTAAGGCTCGGCTATTGCCCAGCAGATTGTTGTCAGTTCTGGGATGTCCTGCTAAACAAAACCCGTCTTTCTCTGTCCCCCATCTCCAGGAGGAAAAAAAAGTGCATTCGCTACATCCAAGGTGAAGGTAGCTGTGCCAGTCCTCCCTCTTCGGACGGCAGCTTACTAGACTCCCCCCCATCCTCCCCCTCCTCGGTGGCCCCCTCCCCCTCCCCCTCCTCGAAAGAGTCCAGACCTCAGACTGAACAAATGCAACCTCTCTCACTGACTATGAAACCGGCCCACCAGCCTCTCCACTACCCGCACCGGCACCTCCTGGCTGGGCATCCTCCTCCGCCATCTTTGGTTCTGCTGGAAAACTCTGCTGCTGCAGCGGGCAAAACGCCTGGCGCAGCCCACAACGGAGCGCACGGCGACGTCTCGTCCTCGCGGCAGCCGGGCTCCTCGGGCGCCGCCCTGGCCAGGCCCTTGGCAGCATCGCTGTGTCATTCCCACTCGCTACACCCCAACTCCACGGCCCCTCAGCCTCTGTCGCTCGTTACCAAGTCTATAGAGTAGATCCCTCCTTATTCGCTCCTTCCTTCCTTCCCCTTTTTCTAGCTCAGCACCCTTCATTCTTTTCTCTTTGTTTCGTTCAATCTTTTTCTTCTGTTTCTGTGCCATAAGGCTTTGAAAATGTGTTACTGTTTTATCAAAGTTCATTGGTCAATATTTGACCCATCATTATCGGAAAAATATAAATATTATAATGAAATAATAATCCAATGAGCTGTAGAGTATGGCTTTGTGAATCTGCCAAAATTCTTCTGAACTTCTGTTCTTCTCTTTATTTTGTAGTGTTAAAATGAAAATTGTTATTTAGTTCCACTTAAACGTGTTTCAATGACAGATATAAAAAATTGTAGATTAGATGACTATTCAATGACCCCTTTTCTTGAAAGTGTTGGTTCTCCTTCATTATTTGTATTAAATACGAGCTWGCGAACCAATCATTGGAGGGTATGAGGATCGTGGAGACACCTCTCTTACTGAGGAACAACTTTAATTGTGATGTTACTTGTTCTTCTTTAAATGTACAGAACTATTTGGTGGGTGGGTTGGGGGGGACGGGGTTCATGTGTTAATGTGCATCGTTCCATTGCGTTGTCTTTTTTATTTTTTNGCATCGTTCCATTGCGTTGTCTTTTTTATTTTTTTGGGTTTACCTTTTGGGGGTGGAGTCAGGTGGGGTGGTTGGACTTGGAGGGGAGACAGGGGGAGGGCTATTGGGGTGGGTGGGGGGGTTGCGGTATTCAATACAAAATGTCACAACGCTAGGACCAGTAGTATTTATTGCTTTAGAGATTGCTTGTTGTATCTTGTATGTTGTCCATTTTAAAATCTGTTCTTTTTCTTAATACATTGTATAAATATTTTTTTCTTAACGTAAGCAACTATATAAAAACTTCATTTTTTCTTCACTGAAAACCTGGATTCCACCCAATGTACTGTGTAGATTTCACACACAGAGGTATGCACAACTTCATTACAAGAAATGCGTCTATAAGCCATTTTACAAAAGAAGAAAATAAACTTGAAACAACAAGGGACAGTGGGTACCGTGTCTTCAGTAGTTTGGGGAAGTGTCTAAAGCCCTTCTTTTTTATTGCACAGTCCCATCTCTACCGGACTGTAGATTTGTGTACAGATTTTCCGTGCCAAATTTTGTGATAATTTTCTCTCCTCTAATCACGCTGTAGAGGTTTCAGTTGTGTTTGTTTCTTTTCTTTTTCTTTTTRTTCTTTTTTTTTACATACTTTGCTGTGACGTTACATAGATTGCTATGTATGTAGTATAAATGTTGCTATAACAAATGTGTTTGGTAGCAAATTGTCAAATATACAAATTTAAATTTCAACTGAATAAAAAGACAGACATTATACTGTATAAACCCACATGGGCCAAATTATGTATATTATTAGGAGGTTCATAAAAAACGATGAAATAACTACAAAAAAAATACACAAACTGCCACTTTTAAGTACACTACTACATATAGGTAGATAGAAAAAATAGGCATGTTGATGTTGCAAGAGGCTGTAAAAATAAGCTACAAGAGAATCATCCACTCGGTACCATTGTAGTTGACATGACGCGACTGTAACCTGTCGATTTCTTCTCTGGTTTAATAAGATGCTAATGATGAAAAGTTTTGAATGTTTCCTTAACGGCTGTGATGTTCCTGTTCTATTTTATGCTCTTATTTTTTTTATTTCCCCCTTTTTTTTCTGTTATTTTAAATGGTTCCAAAACCATGTTTTTGTAATGAATCAATGTTTATGCTGTACAGTCTCTGTAGCATGCAGTTCTGTATTAATAAAAGCGACTTAGTATGTGCAGATCAATTTGTGTCTAACTTTTGTGATCGAATATGTGAGTGCAGCAACTCAATGAGAGATTTCACTAGTGTAAAGGTACTAAAAGCAGGTTTCCCAAACACGGATTAAGCATAGTCCTGGACTAAAAAGTATTGTCAAAATCAATGGAGAATCTATTGAAATAGCTTTTTAGTCCAGGACTAAGCTTAATCTGTGTCTGGGAAACTGCCGTTAAGGGTATGCATCAGTAGCTATGTGTTTGGCAGGGAAAAAACATGATATAATATTCAAAATACCACCAAAGCATGGATCATCTTTGCTACTTCCAAGGAAATACTATTTGATTTTGAAAGAAGTACAATGAAAATGATTTGAACCCTTGCATTTCTCTTTATCAAACAGAAAGCAAGTAGAGTTCAATATAAATGGATAATATATTTGAGTTAAAGAAGGTTGGCAATGATAAATGCAGAGGATGTACATAGTGATAGTGATGAATAATCTTTGTGAAACTGACCCAAACTCACCTTTAGTTGGGTTCCCTCCTGTGTGATCATAAACAACCCCCTCTCATCTGTTTTCACATAAGTCAATGTGGGACATGGCTCTCTTTAAGATCAGTGTAGACATAGCAGATTTTTGTAAATAGTGATCGGAAATAATTGACTTTGTATGCATTGCTTCATTAAAGGCAACCTAGAGACGCTAAATTAAATAAATCKATTTGATTTCAGAGGGTTATACTGTACAGATGTAGGATCTTAATTTGAGGCAGTTTGCTACAGCAGGAAAATTATCCTGCAGCAACAGGAAATGGGAATTATGTGGATTATAAAGTAATGTTTTTTTTTGTAGGGGTTGATATATCTTTCTTAAAGTAAAATCAAGTCTGCAATTTCTAAGTGGAAATTACACATTTCAGAAGCCTTTTTAAAATTCAAACACACTAAAAGTTTAAAATGTCCTGCATGGCAGGACAGTTATCCTGCAACAGGGTGATCAAATTAAGATCCTACATCTGTAGTTCATCAGTTAGCTACAATAAAGATGGCAAGAAGAAGAGTTGCTTCATGGGGGATAAGGAGTAGTCACAACGAGSTGTTGTCAGTTTTGTCCTTTGTCTTCTTCATAAAGGACATGGTGGCCACAATTTCCACTGTAAAAATACAAAAGTCAATGTAAATACAGTCATATCAGGACATGATCTTTCTTGCTTACCTGAGTTTGGTGGTAAAGGTCAACAAAGAATAATAAAATCCACCTTCTAACCATGATATACTCTAATCTCAAATTCAACGTTTTTACCTGAGGTTAATAAGAACTTTGTCTAGTCAAAGGGGCCTGATTTCTGACAAATAGGATGTTCTTTGTGATCCATCCTATGTATACTCATTGAAAATATACAGTGCTCCAATGATTAAATAAAAGGTCTTCTTAGATGTCTCACAGACGTGTAAGCAGAGGTCAGAAGAGACTCGCGATAACAGTGTTTGTCGGCGCCGCTGAGCGCTTCTCTCCCAAAGCCGTGTGCATCAATAGTCCTCCATTGTTCTCTCCACAGCTCCATTGTATTCTTCATTCACAAGAGCCGGCGATGTGCTGGGGCACACAATAAACCAAAATATTTTTTTATATATATATGCTTTTAAGAAGTGTTTGCGAGGAAATGTGTTTTAAAAACTCGATAAAATACATCAAACAACTTGGCATTGGATGAAACCGCCTAAAATGACTCATTACCACCATTGACTTTACCACGACACGATGGGTCAAGGACGATAACTCCCACAGCTCKGATTGAAATGACAACAAAGAAAAATCTTGTTTTGATGAAATAACATTTTCACCGGAGATTCTCTCCTTCTCCACGTCTCGGGAAGTGGCTTTATTCAGTGATGGCTACGAAGACACAACAAACAAGTTTGAACTGTAACTCCAATGGTCCATTTTTAAAGAGCACARATTTGTTAGGTACCCATGCACAACCAGTGGAGGCTGGTGGGAGGAACTATAGGAGGACAGGCCCATTGTAACTGGAATGGAATGGAATAAATGGAACAGAGTTAAACATGTAGTTTCCATATGTTTGATACCGTCAGGCATCCCACCATGACACTGACAGGAAGAGTGGCCTACAGTATATTGTTATGTRTCTCTTATTTATCTCTTTGGTCAATTTCCTTATCATTCAACTCTTCKTCTCTTCCTTCCAGTGTGTAACAGCAAGCTAGACTACATTAATGACAATATAGTACTGTATTCACTGAATCCTATGCTCTATTCCAGGGATGGGCAACTTTGATAGGGGTGGGGGGAACCAAAAAATCTGAACTCATGATAAGGGCTGTGACTGTCACGAAATTTCATCAGCCGGTGATTGTCAAGCAAATAACCGTCAGTCTCACGGTAATTGGCTGTTAATTCACATAAACACATTTAGCATCTCCTCGCTTCCACGCATAGCCTACAAGCCACCGATGCTGACTTTTGGAACATCTACATTCTAAAAAGTCTAATACATCTTCAAAGTAAGGACAACCATGGCATCCTTAACAGAGAGGGAGAAGCATTCATTCATATATTCAAGTAAGAGAGTCTAGCTAGCTACATTTTCAGATATTATACCTTTGTCAGAAAGTAGTTTTCTATAAGGGCACAAGGCGAGACCCAAATGCAGTACACAGAGGCAGATGTTGAGCTCCCGCTACTTATTTTAACAAAAGGGGTAGGAAAAGGCAAGTCGGGGACAGGCGAGAGTTCATAAAACCAGGTCAGAGTCCAAACAGTACCAGCGATAGCAGGCTCGATGTCAGGACAGGCAGGGGTTCAGTGATCCGGTCTGAGTCCAAACAGTACAAGGGATAGGCAGGCTCCAGGTCACGAACAGGCAGAGTGGTCAGGCAGGCGATTTTGGCGTCAGGACAGGTAAGGGTCTAAAACCAGGAGGGCTAGGAAAAATCAGAGACTGGGAAAAATAGGAGCTAGGAAAAATGTTGGTTGACTTGGCAAATCAAGACGAACTGGCACAGAGAGACAGGAAAGACAGGGATAAATACTCTGGGGATAATAAGCAACACTGGAGGGGGTGGAGACAAGCACAAGGACAGGTTGAAACAGATCAGGGCGTGACAGTTTCATTGCAAGTTAAAGCGTTACTGTTAGCTAGCTAACGTTAGCTGGCTGGCTGGCTCGCTAGCTAACGTTATGTGTATGATCTGTGTAGTAATATTATTTGTACCTCAGAGCCTTTTGCTAGTGAACCTGCTTTGCTGTGATCTCCCGGGTGGCGCAGTGGTCTTAGGGCACTGCATCGCAGTGCTAGCTGCGCCACCAGGTCTGGGTTCACGCCCAGGCTCTGTCGCAGCCGGCCGCAACCGGGAGGTCCGTGGGGCGACGCACAATTGCATAGCGTCGTCCGGGTTAGGGAGGGTTGCCGGTAGGGATATCCTTGTCTCAGTATGTAAAATGTATGCACTCTACTGTAAGTCGCTCTGGATAAGAGCGTCTGCTAAATGGAAAAAATGTAAATGTAAATGTAAGTTATAACCTACACCGTCACAATAAATCCAGGTCTAAAGCATGATAGGAAGAAAATGTAGTCTATTTCAGAAGAACAGAATAGCATACTCTGAGTTGTCCTTGTGTTAGGTCCTGATCTGTGCCAAATGGCTGTGGGCTACACTAGTTCATTTAGCAGACAAGATTTGCTTAGAATTACGTGGCATTATTTTATAGTGTGAAGAATACAATTGATCAAAGCTGAATAAAATAGAAAGGAAATAGAAATAAAATAAAATAGATATTTTCTCATGGGGGTATTCTGTGTTGAGCGGTTAGCAAAGAAAATGGTATTCYTATATGCTTAATTTAGAGTTATTAATGTAACTTTAGTTGTTCTACAAACATRGGGATGTATGTTTTGATTTTAATACAATGTAAGGCTGCATGATGCYACTCTAATGATGATTTGAAAAAAGTCGCTTGAAAGGCATGATCTCTGCTTTGATTCTTGCGCATACTGTACACACTACATCAGTCACTCATTCACAATTTGACAAGCACTTGATAATGACTAGAATTTCACGGCAACATCCCCTTTGTGTGGCCGTAATGAACCCTAAAAAATATCCATGCCTTTTGCGGCCATTGGCCCTTGTGCCCTTCTTCCATAGAGCTGCGTGCTCCATCATGTGATCGGATATTTCTCACAGGCTACAAGTGAAGACAGACACATCGGGGATGCAACTGCGTCCATCCTTATCCAATTCCGAGGTGCATATTGAAGATATTGGAAGAACTGTCCACATTTACTTTTTGTCAGCCAGCAAGATGAGTTGGCCTAACAAACAGCAAAAGCACTAGCCTATGTCAATCTACTATCCCCCAAAGTACAAAGGTCAACCAATTCTATTCTGTGTGAGAAATAAATATTCCAAACATAGGACAGTTGTGGGATGCGATAGATCCCAAATGAATACAACCACTAGCATCAAAAAAACTTTTTTACGCAATGTGGCTGACGCAACAGATCAGAACATTTAGCTTAAAATGTTGATAAACTATTAGTCTATTTCTTCACATTATAAGCGCAGCAATGCTCACATGGTAGTAGGCTATAAGCGCAAATGTTCCATTAGCGGGCAAACACCATTATCAAAAGTGACGCAAATGCAATTATGCATGTAATGTTTTTATTATAAAGGTGCTTTTGTATGGTGAAAATGATCTCCCCCAAATTTAAAACTCAGGCGCTGCTAATGAATGGCAGTTAGGCTCTACACCCCTTGTAAAGTGGATTACAAGGGGTGTGCAACTTTAGTTGTGATGCAAACCTTATTCTAACATATAGGCCTATCGGCTAGGCTACATGAGGTGTGCGACTGATTCTAAAAAGTTGCAATAAAAAGCCATTGTTTCTTATGCTGGACATCATTGTCACGTTGTCTAATGATTGTAGACAGGTGCAGGAATACGTAATAGGGGGTTTACTTTCTCCACCCAAACAAGAGAGCGAGGTGTAAACCTCTAAATAGTACACGTGGCGAGACCAAGTGCACAAATACACGTAGCATGGAAGCCGATACAACAGCACAGGTACTCACAAGACTAATGGACATGGTAACAATAACTGACAAGGACAATGGGGAACAGAGGGCACATATATAACATACTAATCAGGGGAAATGGGAACCAGGTGTGCGTAATGAGACTAGACAGTCCGGGTTTGGTGGTAATGAATCCAGTTCAGTGACGCCTAGAAGGCCGGTGAGGTAGACCTCCAGAGTTGGTGAAAGGAATGAGCAGCAGTACCGGGGGGATCCGTGACAATCATTCACAAGTGATACTATATAATTCACAAGTGATAGGCTAATATTGTCACCCATCGGACTATTCTTGYTTTAATCTTGTCTCTACATATACTAAATAATTTGTGTGAAATTTGTTTTGATTTAGAATGGACCATTATCATGCACCTGCATTAAAACCTGCACTTAAATAGCGAATGGAGGACGCTGTTCCCCGTGGTTAATTTTCATGCCAGCCAGGTAGGCTATACTCCTGTTGTAAACATAAGCAATGTGCTTAATATTAGAAAAGTTAAAAAATAAATATAGTCTATAGAAAGCTGTACCTCCTCTTTTTAGTAGAGGCCATCACTCTGAAATTTGACTGCCTTCATGACTCGTGATTGCCGGTGTCACGGTAATACGGTCACCGCAACAGCCCTACTCATGAGGGGATGCAGTGTTTAAAATGTATTTCCTGRAATTCTACACGTTTTGCCATGGGGCGGAGAGAAAATGTTGACATTTTTCAGCAAATTTCATGCAATTCTACTCATTTTTGTCACGTATACTCCCTCTCTGGCGCGTGAGGTTACCAGTCTGCTCATTATTACCAGCGCCTCATCAGACTCACCTGGACTCCATCACCTGCCTGATTACCTTGCCTATATATGTCACTCCCTTTGGTTCTTTCCCTAGGCTTTAATGTTTCTGTTCCATTGTTTCATGTCTGTACGCTACTTGTGGTTCTTGTTTTGTTCTATGTTCATTTATTTATTAAATACACTCCCTGAACTTGCTTCAGAATGACCACCGGGTTCTTGACCAAGGCCCTTCTCCCCCGATTGCTCAGTTTGGCCGGMCGGRCAGCTCTAGGAAGAGTCTTGWTGGTTCCAAACTTCTTCCATTTAAGAATGACGGAGGCCTCTGTGTTCATCGGGAGACTCAATGCTGCAMAAATGTTTTGCTACCCTTCCTCAGATCTGTGCCTCGACACATTCCTGTCTCAGAGCTCGACGGACAATTCCTTGACCTCATGGCTTGGTTTTTGCTCTGACATGCACTGTCAACAGTGGAACTTTATATAGACAAATGTGTGCCTTTCCAAATCATGTCCAATCAATTCAATGTACCACAGGTGGACTCCAATCAAGTTCTAGGAACATCTCAAGGATGTTCAAGGGAAACAGGATGCACCTGAGCTCAATTTCGAGTCTCATAGCGAAGGGTCTGAATACTTATGTAAATAAGGTATTTCTGTTTTTATCTTTAATACATTTGCAAAAAATGCTAAAAACCTGTTTTCGCTTTGATTATGGGGTATTGTGTGTAGATTGATGAGGAAAATGTTTTATTTAATCAATTTTAGAATAAGGCTGTAACGAAACAAAATGTGGGGTCTGAATACGTTCCGATGGCATATATATACAGTTGAAGTCGGAAGTTTACATACACTTAGGTTGGAGTCATTAAAACTCGTTTTTCAACCACTCCTCAAATTTCTTGTTAACAAACTATAGTTTTGGCAAGTCTGTTAGGACATCTACTTTGTAGATGACACAAGTAATTTTTACAGCAATTGTTTACAGACAGATTATTTCACTCATAATTCACTGTATCACAATTCCAGTGGGTCAGAAGTTTACATACACTAAGTTGATTGTGCCTTTAAACAGCTTGGAAAATTCCAGAAAATGATGTCATGACTTTAGGAACTTCTGATAGGCTAATTGACATAATTTGAGTCAATTGGAGGTGTACCTGTGGATGTATTTCAAGGCCTACCTTCAAACTCAGTGCCTCTTTGCTTGACATCATGGGAAAATCTAAAGAAATCAGCCAAGACCTCAGAAAAAAAATTGTAGACCTCCACAAGTCTGGTTCATCCTTGGGAGCAATTTCCAAARGCCTGAAGGTACCACGTTCATCTGTACAAACAATAGTGCGCAAGTATAAACACCATGTGACCACGCAGCCATCATACCGCTCAGGAAGGAGACGCGTTCTGTCTCCTAGAGATGAACGTACTTTGTTTCGAAAAGTGCAAATCAATCCCAGAACAACAGCAAAGGACCTTGTGAAGATGCTGGAGGAAACAGGTCTATATCCACAGTAAAACGAGTCCTATATCGACATAACCTGAAAGGCTGCTCAGCAAGGAAGAAGCCACTGCTTCAAAACCGCCATAAAAAAGCCTGACTACGGTTTGCAACTGCACATGGGGATAAAGATTGTACTTTTTGGAGAAATGTCCTCTGGTCTGATGAAACAAAAATAGAACTGTTTGGCCATAATGACCATCATTATGTTTGGAGGAAAAAGGGGGAGGCTTGCAAGCCGAAGAACACCATCACAACCTTGAAGCACGGGGGTGGCAGCATCATGTTGTGGGGTGCTTTGCTGCAGGAAGGACTGGTGCAAAAATAGATGGCATCATGAAGCAGGAAAATTATGTGGATATATTGAAGCAACATCTCAAGACATCAGTCAAGAAGTTAAAACTTGGTCGCAAATGGGTCTTCTAAATGGACATTGACTCCAAGCATACTTCCAAAGTTGTGACAAAATGGCTTAAGGACAACAAAGTGACCATTACAAAGCCCTGACCTCATTCCTATAGAAAATCTGTGGGCAGAACTGAAAAAGCGTGTGCGAGCAAGGAGTCCTACAAACCTGACTCAGTTACACCAGCTCTGTCAGGAGGAATGGGCCAAAATTCACCCAACTTATTGTGGGATGGGAAGCTTGTGGAAGGCTACCCGAAACGTTTGACCCAAGTTAAACAATTTAAAGGCAATGCTACCAAATACTAATTGAGTGTATGTAAACTTCTGACCCACTGGGAATGTGATGAAAGAAATAAAAGCTGAAATAAATAATTCTCTCTACTATTATTCTGACATTTCACATTCTTAAATAGAGTGGTGATCCTAACTGACCTAAGACAGGGAATTTTTACTCGGATTAAATGTCAAGAATTGTGAAAAACTGAGTTTAAATGGGAGACAGGATGGACAGCTGATTGTCCTCGCAATGGCACCCCACGTGTAACAACACTTGCACAGGATCGGTACATCCGAACATCACACCTGCAGGACAGGTACAGGATGGCAACAACAACTGCCCAAGTTACACCAGGAATACACCAGGAATGCACAATCCCTCCATTAGTGCTCAGACTATCCGCAATAGGCTGAGAGAGGCTGAACTGAGGGCTTGTAGGCCTGTTGTAAGGCAGGTCCTCACCAGACATCACCGGCAACAACGTCGCCTATGGGCACAAACCTACCGTCGCTGGACCAGACGGGACTAGCAAAAAGTGCTCTTCATGGTTTTGTCTCACCAGGGGTGATGGTCAGATTCGCGTTTATCGTCGAAAGAATGAGCCTTACACCGAGGCCTGTACTCTGGAGCGTGATCGATTTGGAGGTGGAGTGTCCGTCATGGTCTGGGGCGGTGTGTCACAGCATCATCGGACTGAGCTTGTTGTCATTACAGGCAATCTCAACGCTGTGCATTACAGGGAAGACATCCTCCCCCCTCATGTGGTACCCTTCCTGCAGGCTCATCCTGACATGACCCTCCAGCATGACAATGCCACCAGCCATACTGCTCATTCTGTGGTGATTTTCTGCCAGGAATGTCAGTGTTCTGCCATGGCCAGCGAAGAGCCCGGATGTAAATCCCATTAATCACGTCTGGGACCTGTAGGATCGGAGGGTGAGGGCTAGGGCCATTCCCCCCAGAAATGTCCGGTAACTTGCAGGTGCCTTGGTTGAAGAGTGGGGTAACATCTCACAGCAAGAACTGGCTAATCTGGTGCAGTCCATGAGGAGGAGATGCACTGCAGTACTTAATTCAGCTGGTGGCCACACCGGATACTGACTGGTACTTTTGATTTTGACCCCCCATTTGTTAAGGGACACATTATTCCATTTCTGTTAGTCACATGTGTGTGGAACTTGTTCAGTTTATGGTCTCAGTTGTTGAATCTTGTTATGTTCATACAAATATTTACACATGTTAAGTTTGCTGAAWATAAACACACTTGACAGTGAGAGGACGTTTATATACAGTACTAGTCAAACGTTTGGACACACCGACTCATTCCAGGGTTTTTCTTTATTTTTACTATTTTCTACAATGTAAAATAATAGTGAATACATCAAAACTATGAAATAACACATATGGAATCATGTAGTAACCAAAAAGGTGTATTTTATATTTGAGATTCTTCAAAGTAGCCACCCTTARCCTTAATGACAGCGTTGCACGCTCTTGGCATTCTCTCAACCAGCTTCATGAGGTAGTCACCTGGAATGCATTTCAATTAACAGGTGTGCCTTGTTAAAATTTTATTTTTTGGAATCTTTTTCCTTCTTAATGCATTTCAGCCAATCAGTTGTGTTGGGACAAGGTATGGGTGGTATACAGAAGATAGCCCCATTAAGACCAAGTTCATATTATGGCAAGAACAGCTCAAATAAGCAAAGAGAAATGACAGTCCATCATTAATTTAAGACATGATGGTCAGTCAATARGGATTTTTCAAGAACTTTGAAAGTTTCTTCAAGTGCAGTCTCAAAAACCATCAAGTGCTATACAGAAGATAGCTCTATTTGAAAAAGACCAAGTCCATATTATGGCAAGAACAGCTCAAATAAGCAAAGAGAGATGACATTCCATCATTACTTTAAGACATGAAAGTCAGTCAATACGTAACATTTCAAAAACTTTGAAAGTCTCTTCAAGTACAGTCGCAAAAACCATCAAGCGCTATGATGAAACTGGCTCTCATGAGCACCGCCACATGAAAGGACGACCCAGAGTTACCTCTGCTGCAGAGGAAAAGTTCATTAGAGTTAACAGCACCTTAGATTGCAGCCCAAATAAATGCTTCACAGAGTTCAAGTAACAGACACATCTCAACATCAACTGTTCAAAGGAGACTGCGTGAATCAGGCCTTCATGGTCGAATTGCTGCAAAGAAACCACTACTAAAGGACACCAAGAAGAAGAGACTTGCTTGGGCCAAGAAACACAAACAATAGATATTAGGAAGACCCAGAGTTACCTCTGCTGCGGAGGATACGTTTATTAGAGTTAACTGCACCTTAAATTGCAGCCAAAATAAATGCTTCACAGAGTTCAAGTAACAGACACATCTCAATATCAACTGTTCAGAAGAGACTTGGTAGCAGCTAGAGTGGCCCAGCCCCAAAGCTAGCCTTGAGCCAGGCCCATCTCCCGGCCTGCTCAGTGGACCCTATGATCACTCGGCTACACAGCCGATGCCTCCCGGACTCTTCACTAACACGACTAGAAGCCACTACATCACCGGATTCCTGCCATAAGCTCTGGACCTTTGCATCAGATCATCACAGCTAGCTAGCTGCTACCGAGTGTCTATAGTGGATAACMRCCTTGTCCTGAAGCTAGCACCAGTTAGCTTCGAGCTAGGCGCATCTCCCGGCTACCAAACTAAATTACTCCAGCTACAATACCTCTTTTGCCAATTGGCCTGGACTCTTTGTCGACACGGAGCCCCGCCGATCCATCACGACTGGTCTGCCGACGTAATTCCGTCCGTTGTGCCCTCAACCGGCCTTTGCCAGACGTCGGTGAAGACGCTTCTGCTAGCACCGGCCTGCAATCTTTATGAACACCGTGTCTCCTGCTTGTTAGCGTAGTAACAACTACCTAACGGCTTCCCTGTATCATCTATTGCTGTTCACTGGACCCTATGATCACCTGGCTACATAGATGATGCCTGCTGGACTGTTCATTAATCACGGTACTCCATTTTGTTTATTTTGTTTATCTGTCGGCCCCAGCRTCGAACTCAGGCCCTGTTTGTAGTTAACCGACCCTCTCTGCCCATTCATCGCCATTTTACCTGTTGATGTTGTCTTAGCCGATTAGCTGTTGTCTTACCCGTTGTTGTCTTAGCTATCTCTCCTAATCAACACCTGTGATTGCTTTATGCCTCGCTTTATGTCTCTTTCTAATGTCAGTATGCCTTGTATGCTGTTGTTTAGGGTAGTTATCATTGTTTTATTTTACTGCGGAGCCCCTAGGCCCCACTCAACATGCCTCAGATACCTCTTTTGTCCCACCTTCCACACATGCGGTGACCTCACCTAGCATAACTAGTGCCTCCAGAGATGCAACCTCTCTCATCGTCACTCAATGCCTAGGTTTTATCTCCATTGTACCCGCACCCTACCATACCCCTGTCTGTACATTATGCCCTGAATCTATTCTACCAAACCCAGAAACCTGCTCCTTTTATTCTCTGTCCCCAACGCACTAGACGACCAGTTGTGATAACCTTTAGCCATACCCTCATCCTACTCCTCCTCTGTTCCTCGGGTGATGTAGAGTTTAACCCAGGCCCTGTGTGTCCCCAGGCGCTCTCATTTATTGACTTCTGTAACCCTAAAAGCCTTGGTTTCATTCATGTTAACATCAGAAGCCTCCTCCCTAAGTTTGTTTTACTCACTGCTTAAGCACACTCCACCAACCCTGATGTCCTTGCCGTGTCTGAATCCTGGCTTAGGAAGGCCACCAAAAATTCTGAGGTTTCCATCCCAAACTACAACATTTTCTGTCAAGATAGAACTACCAAAGGGAGAGGAGTTGCAATCTACTGCAGAGATAGCCTACAAGTTCTGTCATACTTTCCAGGTCTATGCCCATACAGTTTGAGCTGAAAATGAATCTCTCCAGAAATAAGTCTCTCACTGTTGCCGCCTGTCATAGACACCTCTCAGCTCCCAGCGGTGCCCTGGACACCATATGTGAATTGATTGCCCCCTATCTATCTTCAGAGTTCGTTCTGCTAGGTGACCTAAACTGGGATATGCTTAACACCCCGGCCGTCCTACAATCTAAGCTAGATGCCCTCAATCTCACACAAATTATCAAGGAACCCACCAGGTACAACCCTAAATCCGTAAACATGGGCACCCTCATAGATATTATCCTGACCAACTTGCCCTCCAAATACACCTCTGCTGTTTTCAATCAGGATCTCAGCAATCACTGCCTCATTGCCTGCATCCGTAATGGATCAAACGACCACCCCTCATCACTGTCAAACGCTCCCTTAAACACTTCTGTGAACAGGCCTTTCTATTCGACCTAGCCCGGGTATCCTGGAAGGATATTAACCTCATCCCATCAGTAGAGGATGCCTGGTTGTTCTTTAAAAGTAATTTCCTCACCATCTTAAGTAAGCATGCCCCGTTCAAAAAATGTAGAACTAAGAACAGATATAGCCCTTGGTTCACTCCAGACCTGACTGCCCTCGACCAGCACAAAAACATCCTGTGGCGAACTGCACTAGCATCGAATAGTCCCCGCGATATGCAACTGTTCAGGGAAGTCAGGAACCAATACACACAGTCAGGAAAGCAAAGGGTAGCTTTTTCAAACATACATTTTCATCCTGCAGCTCTAACTCCAAAAAGTTCTGGGTCACTGTAAAGTCCATGGAGAATAAGAGCACCTCCTCCCAGCTGCCCACTGCACTGAGGCTAGGAAACACTGTCACCACCGATAAATCCACGATAATCGAGAATTTCAATAAGCATTTCTCTACGGCTGGCCATGCTTTCCTCCTGGCTACCCCAACAGCTCCGCACCCCCCGCAGCTACTTGCCCAAACCTCCCCCATTTCTCCTTCACCAAAATCCAGATAGCAGATGTTCTGAAAGAGCTGCAAAACCTGGACCCGTACAAATCAGCTGGGCTAGACAATCTGGACCCTCTTTTTCTAACACTATCCGCCCCTATTACTAGTCTGTTCAACCTCTGTTTCGTATCGTCCGAGATTCCTAAAGATTGGAAAGCTGCCGCGGTCATCCCCCTTTTCAAAGGGGGTGATACTCTAGACCCAAACTGTTGCAGACCTGTATCCATCCTGCCCTGCCTTTCCAAAGTCTTCGAAAGCCAAGTTAACAAACAGATCACTGACCATTTCGAATCCCACCGTACCTTCTCCGCTGTGCAATCTGGTTTCTCAGCTGGTCATGAGTGCACCTCAGCCACGCTCAAGGTCCTAAACGATATCATAACCGCCATTGATAAAAGACAGTACTGTGCAGCCGTCTTCATCGACCTGGCCAAGGCTTTCGACTCAATCATTGTATTCTTATCGGCAGACTCAACAGCCTTGGTTTCTCAAATGACTGCCTCGCCTGGTTCACCAACTACTTCTCTGATAGAGTTCAGTGTGTCAAATCGGAGGGCCTGTTGTCCGGCCCTCTGGCAGTCTCTATAGGGGTACCACAGGGTTCAATTCTTGGGCCGACTCTTTTCTCTGTATATATCAATGATGTTGCTCTTGCTGCGAGTGATTCCTTGATCCACCTCTACGCAGACGACACCATTCTGTATACATCTGGCCCTTCTATGGACACTGTGTTAGCAAACCTCCAAATGAGCTTCAATGCCGTACAACACTCCTTCTGTGGCCTCCAACTGCTCTTAAACGCTAGTAAAACTAAATGCATGCTCTTCAACCGATCACTGCCTGCACCCGCCCGCCCGACTAGCATCACTACTCTTGACGGTTCTGAATATGTGGACAACTACAAATACCTAGGTGTCTGGCTAGACTGTAAACTCTCCTTCCAGACTCATATTAAGCATCTCCAATTCAAAATTAAATCTAGAATCGGCTTCCTATTTTCACTCATGCTGCCTAACATACCCTCGTCAAACTGACTATCCTACCGATCCTCGACTTCGGCGATGTCATTTACAAAATATATATATACCACCCACCACTGCGACCTGTATGCTCTCATCAGCTGGCCCTCACTACATATGCGTCGCCAGACCCACTAGCTCCAGGTTATCTATAAGTGTTTGCAAGGTAAACCCCCGCATTATCTCAGCTCACTGGTCACCATAACAACACCAGCACGCACTCCAGCAGGTATGTTTCACTGGTCACCCCCAAAGCCAACACCTCCTTTGGCTGCCTTTCCTATCAGTTGTCTGCTGCCAATGACTGGAACGAATTGCAAAAATCGCTGAAGTTGGAGACTTATATCTCCCTCACTAACTTTAAGCATCAACTGTCTGAGCAGCTCACCGATCGTTGCAGCTGTATGCAGCCCATCTGTAAATAGCACATCCAACTACCTACCTCATCCCCCATATTGTTTTTATTTACTTTTTTTGCTCTTTTGCACACCGGTATTTCTACTTGCACATCATCATCTGCACATCTATCACTCCAGTGTTAATTTGCTAAATTATAATTACTTCGCTACTTTGGCCTATTTATTGCCTTACCTCCTTACTCCATTTGCACACAATGTATATATKTTTTTCTATTGTTATTGACTGTACTTTTGTTTATCCCATGTGTAACTCTGTGTTGTTGTTTTGTGTCGCACTGTTTTGCTTTATCTTGGCCGGGTCGCAGTTGTAAATGAGAACTTGTTCTCAACTGGCCTACCTGGTTAAATAAAGGTTAAAAAAAATAAAAAAATATGTGTGAATCAGGCCTTCATGGTCAAATTGCTGCAAAGAATCCACTACTAAAGGACACCAAGAAGAAGAGACTTGCTTGGGCCAGAAACACAAGCAATGGACATTAGACTGGTGGAAATCTGTCCTTTAGTCGGATGAGTCCAAATTTGTGATTTTTGATTCCAACCACCGTGTCTTTGTGAGACGCAGAGTACGTCAACGGATGATCTCTGCATGTGTGGTTCCTACAGTGAAGCATGGYGGAGGAGGTGTGATGGTGTGGGGTTGCTTTGCTGGTGACACTGTTGGTGATTTATTTAGAATTCATGGCTCACTTAACCAGCATGGCTACCACAGCATTCTGCAGAGATACGCTATCCCATCTGGTTTGCACTTAGTGGGACTATCATTTGTTTTTCAACAGGACAATGACCCAAAACACACCTCCAGGCTGTGTAAGGGTGTTATGAATTTTATGAATAATGACTAAATGATGTATACATTTAACGTAGAACTATAACTAACAGAATTCTACCCTGTCTCTGTATAATGATAAATAGTGTTTGTCCATAAGAAAGAGGGACTGTTAGCAGGCAAGGAACTGTGGCAGACAACTTGTGACCACTGTGGAACTGATAACAGGGAAGGAAGTCTCCCCACCCAGGGAGGGGAGAAACCTTGGGCTTGTAGTAGATTGTATAACAGGTGGCAGGCAATGTATGAGAAGGAGAAGACTTGTGAACTATATTGTCATTGTCTTAGAGGAGGAGGGACAGTTATGACGAAATGAGAAGTATATAAACCAATGTACATGTAAGGATAAGGAGAGCTCTCGTAAATAAACATTCTGACTATTGTAGACTGGCCTCTGTCTGTTTCATTTCAACAAGAACCTTACAAATTCTTAGTAACAGACAGAATATTTTAATTGAAGTTCAGTTTATGAACATTGAGAACAAAATTATCAAAACAAAGGGCTATGACCAAGAAAGAGAGTGATGGAGTGCTGCATCAGATGACCTGGCCTCCACAATCACCCGACCTCAACCTAATTGAGATGGTTTGGGATGAGTCGGACCGCAGAGTGAAGGAAAAGCAGCCAACAAGTGCTCAGCATATGCGGGAACTCCTTCAAGACTGTTGGAAAAGCATTCCAGGTGAAGTTGGTTGAGAGAATGCCAAGAGTGTGTAAAGCTGTCATCAAGGCAAAGGGTGGCTACTTTGAAGAATATAAAATATATTTTGAATTGATTAATACTTTTGTGCTGACTACATGATTCCAAATGTGTTATTTCGTAGTTTTGATGTCTTCACTATTATTCTACAATGTAGAAAATAGTAAAAATAAAGAAAAACCCTTGAATGAGTGTATATATATATAATTGTGAGTAAAGACGGTATGGAGAGTATGTGAATAGAAAAGGTGTGTATAGAAGTAGTTATCCTTGACCAGAATACAGTATATACATATAAAGTGGGTTAAACAGTATATAAACATTATTAAAGTTACCAGTGTTCAATGACTATGTACATAGGTCAGCGGTCTCTAAGGTGCAGGGTATAATACCGGGTGGTAGCCGGCAAGAACAGTGACTAAGATTCAGGGCAGGGTACTTGGCAGAGGCCGGCTAGTGGTGACTGTTTAACAGTCTGATGATCTGGAGATAACACCTGTTTCTCAGTCCCAGGTTTGATGCACCTGTACTGTTTCTGTCTTCTAGATGGTAGCAGGGTGAACAGGCTGTGGCTCGGGTGGCTGAGGTCTTTGATGATCTTCTTGGCCTTCCTGTGACACCGAGTGCTGTAGATGTCCTGGAGGGCAGGCAGTGTACCCCCGGTGGTGAGTTGGGCTGACCGCATCACCCTCTGGCGGTGATACAGCCCAACAGGATGCTCTCAATGGAGCAAATGTATAAGTTTGTGAGGGTCTTAGGGGCCAAGCCACATTTATTCAGCCTCCTGAGGTTGAAGAGGCATTTTTGTGCCTTCTTTACCATGCTGTCTATGTGAAGGGACCATTTCAGGTTGTCAGTGATGTTCACACAGGGGATCTTGAAGCTTTTGACCCTCTTCACTCAGCCCCATCGATGTGGATAGTGGCGTGCTCCCTCTTCTGTCTACTGAAGTCCACGATCAGTTCCTTTGTTTTGTTGACGTTGAGGGAGAGGTTATTTTCCTGGCCTCATTCCGCCAGGGCTCTCACCTCCTCTCATCATTGTTGGTAATCAGGCCTACCACTGTTGTCGTCATCAAACTTGACCATCGGTTTGACCTTTGATTTATTTCATCACCTTTCATTGCTATTTCATTGGTAATTTGCCTTCTTTGAAGCATTGCAGTTCTATTCTTTTTCCTGGTATTGCTGTAAGCAAACCGCACTTCATTTTCATGCTTTTGTCCTGCTGTAGATAGCTTAAGTGGATCAAGACGATTACAGTTGAGCTCAAATATGTTGACACCCTTGTACTTCTTTAAATAATTAACTATTTTGTCTAAAATAAGTTGAAATTAAAAACACATTTCGTGTTCGTTCACGTGTGAATTTGTTTGATTTCCAAAATTGAAACTGAAATTTTGATGTTTCACTTCAAAGTAAAAGAAAATGGACTGGACTAAATTATTCATAATTCTAAATCATTTTAATGATGGGCAGCTCGATGTTGTAGGGCAGGCCATTGCTGCAGGCAAATATACAAATAGCACGTTATTGCAGAGCCTGGACTGAAAAATTGCTATGCTGAGTTATTAAAACGAGCTGAATAGWGGTCTTGTTTGACCCTTATTCAAGTGGGATGAAGAAGCGTGTAGACATTTCTATGGCTCCAAAGTGAGAAAAGGATCACACTTCACATACCACCTCAGATCGTCTCAAATAATAATATTCATGCCAAGTAACAGGACCCCCTGACAATGCAAAATATTTACAACAAAAATGTGTATTCTGTCCTGTGATTATTTGTCATGAACTGTTGTGGTATATTGTTACATTCCTTTCATTCATTCATTCCGTTAATGAATTCAAAAGTGACAGTAGAACGGAGGTGGACTTCTGGAAGTGTGTTTTTGTGGCCGAGTAAAGAGAAGGCGAACTTTCCCACCTAGTCTGCAACTGCTTAGCTATGCTGTTGGACAGGTGACTGAGGTGACACCTTAGTCCATACCAATGACAACTGGATCTTGAAGAGGGAACATAAATCAAGAGGAACAATGTGTGTATCTMTGTGTGTGAGAGAGAGAGAGAGAGAGACTGAGAGACTGTGAATCTCAAGAGAGTGGAGGAGAGAGACGAGACAAGGTAGAAATCCCGTGGAGACGCTGTGTAGCTTTCTAATGATTTGAGCAATGCCTTCGCTGGTGGCCCATGAGTCCTAGACGATATGACGACGTGACTTGATTGGCTGTGCCATTGGGGAATCCTGTGACAGCTGTAGAATGCTTCTCTAGTGGAATGTGGGTGTGCGTGTGTGTGTGTGGTGGGGTGAAGGTTTGGTAGTGAGGGCTTTCGATTGTACAAACATTAGAAGTTCCTGTCCCATCTTAATAGGACAAGAACACACAAACACAACTGCATAATGAATATATACAGTGGGTACAGTGGGTATCATAAGAGTTCACCCCATTGGATTTCTTCCCAATGTATTGTGTTACAAAGTGGGATTAACATGGATTTAATGATAGTTGTTTTTATGATTTACACAAAATACTATATATATATAATCGTTTTTTAAAATGTTATTAAAAATATACCTTGATTAGATAAGTATTCACCCCTTGAGTCAATACATGTTAGAAACTCCTTTTGGCAGTGATTACAGCTGTGATTTTTTCTGGGTAAGTCTTTGCATACCTGGGTTTGTGGAATTTTGGCCTATTATTGTTTTCAAAATTCTTCAAGCTCTGTCAAGGTGTTGGGGATCATGGCTAGACAGCAAATGTCTGGATTTGGATTTTCAAGTAGATTTAGGTCAAAACTGTAACTTGAGACACTCAGGAACATTCACTGTCTTCTTAGAATGCAATTCCAATGTAGATGTTGTAGGTTATTGTGTTGTAGGTTATTGTCCTGCTGAAAGGTGAATTCCTCTTTCAGTGTCTGGTGGAAAGCAGACTGAAGCAGGTTTTCCTGTAGGACTTTGCCTGTTCTTCAGCTCCATCTCGTTTCTTTTAATCCTGAAAAACTCCAGAATCTTTGCCGATGTCAAGCATACCCATACCATGATGCAGCCACCACCATGCTTGAAATAAGGTAGGCAATTACTCAGTGATGGGTTTTGTTGGATTTTCCCCAAACATAAAACTTTGCATTTCGGCCAAAAAGTGTATACCTTTGCTATATATTTTGTCTTCAGTATTACCCTAGTGCCTTGTGGAATACAGGATGCATGTTTTGGAATATTTTTTATTCTGTATATTTTGTATTTTTCTATTCACTTTGTCATTTAGGTAATTATTGTGGAGTCACTACAACAGCGGTTCCCAAACTAAGGGAACCCATGTGGGGTTGCCTGATATGAAAATGGGGTCATGGGAGAATTGACCAAATCATGAAAATATATATTTATATAACCCAAAAATATAAATGATAATATAGTCTTCGTATCTCAAAATCATTGTAATGTGGTTAACCTTAAAAATCATTCCCACGGGGAATAGCGAGGCCTGCTACGCTATGAAACCACTCTCTATTGCAGATACTTTGACATTACCGGACACAATTGKTATGGTGAAAACAATGTGTGGGGAGGCAGAGGCACAGAAACTCACATCAATACCTTTGTCAGATAACACTGTCAATTTATGCTATAGCTAGCAATCAAGAGGAAACTGACTGAACGTCTCAGAAACTCCTCAGCTTATGCTCTCAAAATGGACGTTAGCTATGAGGGCCGAGATGCCCACGCATTGACTTTTATTCGCTATACATGTAGGAGGATGCTATTCACGAGGACATATTGTTCTGTCTCACGATTCCCAAGCATGAAACGGCACAGGGGATGTTCAGTGTGCTGTGTGGCTATATTGACAAAAAACAGATTCCATAGGATCGAATGGTGGGCTTTTGTACAGATGAGGCTCCTACTATGACTGGATGGTGGGCAGGCCTCTGCACTCTAGTTGTGAATGTGTCGCTCTGCAATATGGACGAATTGTATGATACACCAAGAGCAATTGGCGGGAAAAGAGCTGAGCAAGGAACTCGGAGATATACTGCAGCAGGCAACTTTGATTGTAAACTACACTGTACATCAAACCACATCCACTGCGCGCACGCCTGTTCGCAAAACTATGTGGAGATATGGGATAAGAGCATCACAGTATTCTATTTCACACTGAGGCTTGGTGGTTATCGAGGGGGAGTGTTGGAAAGATTTTTTTGCATTGAGAGAGGACCTGTAAAAAACAAACTGACTTGGTTGACTCTCTCTGTAATGAAAAGAGAAGGTGCGCCGGCGCTTCTGTGTTGTATTAGTGTCTGTGTGTGTGTGCATGCGACTGTGTGTGAGTGTGTCACCTTCCTCACCCTGTTACAGTCCCTAATGATGGCGGTGTGTAGCCTGAAGTGAGCCAACTACCCTCACAGTGGAGCGTGCCCCCAGGCTAGTGCCACAACTCTCTGTCAAAGCCTTCCTTCATCTTGTGTTACACCTGCCCGCTCCAAAGACACACACACACACACACACACACACACACACACACACACACACACACACACACACACACACACATAGAGACACAACACACACACACACACAGACACATAAACAAACACACACACACACACACACACACACACACACACACACACACACACACACACACACACACACACACACACACACACACACCACACACACACACACACACACACACACCACCACACACACACACCACACACCACAGAACACATACACACAACTGTCCAATGACAAATAATTCATATTTTCGGCCGGCTGAAAGTTTGCCACATTATTAAGTATGTTTTGGAACTTGGTGACATTCTGAGACAGTATAACACAGTCCCTGGCTGGGCGATTTTTAATGGCCGTCTCACTGAAAATAGTATTTTGATATGTTGTTTGTCACCTTCAGGATTCTCAGGGTAAATCCAACTTTAACAAATCAATAAATCAATAATGGATCTCTATAGAATGCCTTGAAGGAATGGAATAAAATATATAGAACCTTGAATCACTCCCTGAAAAAACATTGTTTCACATTTTGTTGTATACGCTGCATATAGTAGTTTGCCATGTTTATTTTGTTTTACACTTCACCAATGTCCACTCTTTGATTTGTACTAAATTTGTATGCACCCTAACCCTAACGCCACAACGACAATGGGAGTTATTTTATTCACATGACATCATTACTTCTAGTTTCAAAGTTCACTTGTATAGTGAACATGCCTTTCTTGCTCTTTCCCAACAATGCAGTAATCAATATCAGAAGTAAAAATATTATACTATAGAATAAAGTACAACAAAAACACACAAGGAATAGAAATATGAAGACYAGAAAGTAAGTAAGCTATATACAGGGGTGCATTTCCATGTAAAGGACCCATGAGCACCAACATGCGAAATTCATAGGAGCATATCTAATTGGGTGTCAAATTAAAGCTACAGTAAGAGTCTATCTTGGTGAAATTAAGGTATAGATGTATTTTCTAACCGTTTTCCATATMAAAAATTTGGCATAAGTAAAGGCTTTGATATCTGGATAAACAGATGGAAAACATCAGTAGTGGAAAAAGTACCCAGTTGTCATAAAAGCAAAGATACATATCCGTCAGACTGCCAGATGGTGAAGCGTGATTCATCACGCCAGAGAACGCGTTTGTGTGCGGCTGCTTGGCCATGGAAACCCATTTCATGATACTCCAGACGAACAGTTCTTGTGCTGACGTTGCTTCCAGAGGCAGTTTGGAYCTCGGTAGTGAGTGTTGCAGCCGAGGATAGAGGTTTATGTGCTTCAGCCCCCGGCGGTCCCATTCTGTGTGCCTGGCTGAGCCGTTGTTGCTCCTAGACGTTTCCACGTCACAATAACAGCCCTTACAGTTGACATTGCAGTTGACAAAGCCCTGACCTCAATCCCATAGAACATTTGTGGGCAGAACTGAGAAAGCATGTGTGAGCAAAGAGGCCTACAAACCTGACTCAGTTACACCAGCTCTGTCAGGAGGAATGGGCCAAAATTCACCCAACTTATTGTGGGAAGCTTGTGAAAGGCTACCCAAAACGTTTGACCCAAGTTAAACAATTTGAAGGCAATGCTACCAAATACTAATTGAGTGTATATAAACATCTGACCCACTGGGAATGTGATGAAAGAAATAAAAGCTGAAATAAATAATTCTCTCTACTATTATTCTGACATTTCACATTCTTAAAATATAGTGGTGATCCTAACTGACCTAAGACAGGGAATGTTTAATAAGATTAAATGTCAGGAATTGCGAAAAACTGAGTTTAAATGTATTTGGCTAAGGTGTATGTAAACGTCTGACTTCAACTGTACATAAACGCATCAAAGTAAATGTAATCGCTCAAATGTACCTAAGCATAAAAAGTAAAAGTATTAATCATTTCACATTCTTTATATTAAGCAAACCAGACAGCACCATTTTCTTGTCTTTTATTTACGCATAGCCAGGGGCACACTCCAACGCTCAGACATCATTTACAAATGACTCGTGTGTGTTTAGTGAGTCTGCCAGATCAAAGGCAGTGGGGATGACCAGGGATGATAAGTGTGTGAATTGGACCATTTTCATGTCCGGCTAAGCATGCGAAATGAGTACTTTTGGGTGTCAGGGAAAATGTATGGAGTAAAAAGTACATTATTTTCTTCAGGAATATAGTGGAGTAAAAGTGAAAGTTGTCAGAATTATAAATAGTAAAGTACAGATACCCCCAAAAACGACTGAAGTAGTACTTTCCACCACTGGAAAACATTTACCAGAAAAAGTATTAAAAGTTATCAGAAATACATTAAAACACAATGTTGATGTAAAGACCCCTGCCAACTAATATCAACACATATTTAGCTTTGGAGAAATTGTTTACCTTCTGTCAATTTAAGAAATATTGCCATTACCAAAAACCCACATTTTTTGAAGATATTTTCAAATTTCTATCCCTCATGAGCAGGGAGGATAATGAAAGTTCACAGAAGTAACAAGTAACTGTAGACCTACCAATTAGATATAGTGATTTTACTGATATCAATTTTGTTTATGAATTATTAAGTGATTAAAACCCATAATTCTGTTACCAAATGATCCCAAAAAATCTGTAACTGAATTACTGCAACTGAATTGGCCAAAATGGGAAATCATAATCGTCACAAACCACAATTGGGTCATCTGCTACTGTCCTCCCTTCCACTGGCATACTGTTATGTTCAGCTCATCTCTTTTCATTGGCTGCATTCCAAACACTTAACAGACACACCCTCTCCCCTGAGCCCTCAAATTAAGTGAACACTTCTGATGACATATCATGACGTCTGACAAGTTTACACTTGCAGGGCAAGGGGCTAGGGAGGAAGGAATGAATTTGAAATGGACCGCCATTGCCCGGAAATTCGTCACTAGTTCGTCCCGCAACGATTGTGTTTTCAGCCACCGGTAGCTTGTGGGTGCTTTATATGCGCCACAGTCAATTATGATTGCATGTCTGCTTATATTACCTATATAATTATTAATATACGCCTACTGTATGATAGCTAGCAAATTAATTAGCTAACTAACGTTAGCCTGCTTAGCTGGAACTTGTTTTATTTCTGCAATTTCCAAAAGCTAACCAAACAAAAACATAATTACTTTTATGAGACGTATTTGTGCATTAGTAGCACAATTTCTAACTTATTTAAATTTGTTTTTACTTACACTTGTATGTTGACTCCATATTGATGTTGAGGTTTTAAGTTTTGGCTGACTTTTCTTAGCAGATGTACAATCATCGCGAGTTGAATTATAGGGTGTTTCAGGCCCTGAACTGAACATTGTACACTAGCAAACTCCATGAAAAATGAGGGCTGAGGGGCTTACGTTGCAAACTTCCCTTGCTTGGCTAATCATTTGGACCAACGACAAATATGGCCGCGGGGATTCCCCCAAGAGCAAAAGGCGAGGGAAAGTGGATGAGGGTGTGTCTTTTGAGTTTGAAATGCAGCCCTCGTCTTTCTGTTGTCTGGTGGTCAAGGCAAGAGTGTGAAAACAGTCTGGACAAAACTTCCCTTTCTCTCGCTCTGCCTCTCTCTCCCCAGTTAATGTCACCTCTCCCAGCTCTTACTGACACCTACCTATGAGCCCCCTCTCTTTCCATTTACTGTAACCAGCATCCTCACCCACTGAGCACCGACCGGCACGGGACATCCATGGACGTTAAAAAGTAGGTGAAATTTGATCAGTCCWCCTTGGCCTTGATGTTAACGTTCACAGACGGAACAGACTGGACCATATGAACCTATCGTAGACATATTTTTCACAAGTTTGGATAGCACAGTACAGGGAGTAGAGTACAGTCTAATACAATACACTAATAGAGTACAGTACAATACAGTACAGTAAAGAAAAGTAGAATATAGTACAGTACAGTGTATTGTACTGTACTGAACTCTACTTTACTGAAGTCTATTGTGCTGTGCTGTACTCTGTATAGTACTGTACTCTACTTTACTGTACTGAAGTCTACTGTGCTGTACTGTACTGTACTCTACTGCACTCTACTCTACCCTACTATGCTCTGCTCTACTGGGATGTCCAAACTTGCGAAACATGAGGAGAATGACATTCATATCCATAATTATGCATTTCTGTATAGTACAGATCAGGGACCCATGATGTCATTATGTTACCGTAACTCTGTTACCGGGTGTAAATCCACTTCACTTACTGTAGTTCAATAACCAAAAGAGATGTGTTCAAACTCAAGGTGTCATGTCACAGCCGACACCCCATTATTTCTGCACCCCCAATTCTTTGAATTTACCCCGAATTCACCCCGAATTCTTTCTTTGAATTTAATTAGGAGCAGATATTTAACAGAGTTTTTTGAAAATGTGGTCATATAAAAACCTGAGGGAGATTGTACTGTTATTCCGTTACCACAGTTTGCATCTGCACAGTTCTTTCACTAAAATAGTGTTTGTACATTTTTCACTACAAATTGCTCAAAGTAGTCCTTGTGCATAGAGTTGTATGGTTTGTTAAACTTTCAAAGCAATGGTTTCCTGTAGTCCGCAATCAGCTCTTTGGTCTCACTAACTTTGAGGGAGAGGTTGTTATCCTGACACCACACTGCCAGGTCTCTGACCTCCTCCCTATAGGCTGTCATATCGCCGCCGGTGATCAGGCCTACCACCATAGTGTCGTCAGCAATCATGATGATGGCTTTGGAGTAGTGCGAGGCCACGCAGTCGTGGGTGAACAGGGAGTAAAGGAGGGGAATAAGCACACACCCCTGAGGGGCTCCCGTGTTGATTGTCAGTGTGATGGAGGTATTGTTGCCTACCTTCACCACCTGGGGCCATCTCGTCAGGAAGTCCAGGATCCAGTTGCAGAGGGAGGTGTTAAGATGGCGCCGACAGACATGGCAGCTCTGCTTCCAGCTCCTAAGAAACTTTGCAGTATTTCATTTTTGTGTGTGTTATTTCTTACACTATTAGCCCACAACAAGGTGAGTCCAAAAATGTCATATATGCTGCTACATAAATTATGTAATATTCCAGGGCGATATGTATACTGTAGTAAAGAAAGTAATACTAAGTGTATGTTGTGTAGTAAGCTGTTAGTAGCCCATGTGCCTCATCTTAATAATTTGGTCTATTTTCACCTCTTAATTTTGCCTAACGTGCACATGTAGCCTATAACCTGTTTTTGAGAAATATCATCATTGAATATTGTAAGAACTTTCCTTGTCTGCTTAAATGCCCCCTTTATTTATCCTACGGTTCTGACTTGGTGTACAGGGAAAATAGTGTAAGAGCAGCCCATGTTCTGCATTCTGTTGCTGTACATTTCAAAAGTGCTGAACACATAGTTATATTGACTACATCCGTCTTAGCTCGCTCATTGATGTCTTAATCAAAATTACGGAATGCCTCTTATCCACTCATCGTTCCCTTATGCCATAGTTTGTACATCTCAATTGTCAGAAGAAACCAATTTTGTTTAAAAACTTCTTAAGGCTAGGCGTCCCGCTAGCGAGTCAACTTCCGGTGAAACTGGAGGGCGCGCAATTCAAAGAAATTATCATAAAAATTATGAATATTAAACATTTAGGTACATACAAGTGTCTTATATCGGTTGAAAGCTTAAATTCTTGTTAATCTAACTGCACTGTCGGATTTACAGTAGCCATTACAGCGAAAGCATGCCATGCTATTGTTTAAGGATGGCGCCCCACGTCAAAATATTTTTCCACCGGCACAGGTTTCATAAATTCACAAATAGTGATTAAATATTCACTTACTTTTTGAAAATCTTCCTCTGATTTGTCATCCAAAGGGTCCCAGCTATAACATGTAGTGTCGTTTTGTTAGATAAAATCATTCTTTATATCCCAAAAAGTCTGTTTAGTTGGCGCCATCGATTTCAGTAATCCACTCGTTCAACATACAGAGAAAGGAATCCAAAAATCTACCGCTAAACTTTGTTAAAACAAGTCAAAATACATTTCTATTGACTCCTCAGATACCCTAAAATGTAATGAAACTAATATGTTTCATACGGAAAGAAGTATGTTGAATAGGAAAGCGATATTAGCAGGTGCGTCTTATCTTCATCGCGCACGCATACACACATTTCCAAGACTGTGTCCCTGTAGTAAAACTCATTATTCCTACTCGTTTTGGAAGAAACAAGCCTGAAACCTTGAACATAGAGGGCTGACACCCAGTGGAAGCCATAGGAATTGCGTTCTGAGAGCTAGATTTAATTATTTCCCTATACTTTCCAATGTAAGAGCATGGGCTCTCAAAAAACTAAATCTGGTTGGTTTATCTTTGGATTTTCTCCTACCATATCTATTGTTATAGTCTCATACATTATTTTAACATTTCTACAAACTTTCAAGTGTTTTCTTTCCAATGTTACAAATTATATGCATATCCTGGCTTTAGGGCCTGAGCAACAGGCATTTTACTTTGGGCACGTCAGTCAGGCGGAAATTGAGAAAAAAGGACCCTAGCCTGAAGAAGTTGTCAGCCATAACAGCTATGCTTTTTAAAAAGTCAGTAAACAAGGCTGAATGAACTGTTTCGCTGCCAGACAAGGCTCCGCTGCCAGCCAGGTGTAACAGTGGTAAGGATTCACTCCATTGTGCAGTAAAGAAAGCTCTGCTGTTGGGACAGCTTTATGTAGGCTCTAACAGGTTGTGGGCACCGCTTGTCACAGTTATAGTGCAATTAATGTATTGTTTAGTGTTGTGTTGTGTAGTGGGTTTGCATGCATCTCAAATATATTTTTTGAGTTTGCTCCACCAAGATGTACATGCTAAAATCACCACTGGTTAAGACATACAGTCAGAAAGAACTTTTGGATATCAGAGTGGTGGTAACTCACCAGCATTACGACCAAGGAATACGTCTTTCCCAAATTGGATCCTTTGTTCGCACCCCCCAGGGCAATTGAACTTATCCCAGAGGCTGCTCCAAAACGCCGCCGGCGGAGAAGAGGTATTCGGAGTGGACTTCTAGTCCGACTCAGGAGATGGGCACACCATCCACCGCTTCCGAGTATATTACTCGCTAATGTTCAGTCTCTGGACAGTAAAGTAGACGAGCTCAGGGCGAGGATCTCCTTCCAGAGAGCCAACAGAGACTGTAACATACTCTGTTTCACGGAAACATGTCTCTCTCCGGAAATACTGTCCCCGTCCATACAGCCAGCTGGGTTCTCAGTACACCGTGCAGACAGAAATAATAATGTTTCATGATTAACCGCTCATGGTGTGATTGTGATAACGTACAGAAACTCAAGTCCTTTGGTTCACCCGACCTAGAATACCTCACAATCAAATGCCGACCATACTACTTCCCAAGAGAATTCTCTTCTGTTATAGTCACAGCCATGTATATTTCCCCTCAAGCCGATACCACGACGGCCCTTAAGGAACTACACTGGACTTTATGCAAACTGGAAACCACATATCCTGAGGCCTTATTTATTGTAGCAGGGAATTTTAACAAAGCAAATTTTAGGAAAACGCTACTGAAGTTCTATCAACACACTGACTGTAGTACTCGTGCTGGGAAAACACTCGACCACTGCAGCTGCTATTCTCTCTTCCGGCATTCCTACAAGGCCCTCCCTCGTCCGCCCTTAGGCAAATCAGACCACGACTCCATTTTGCTCCTCCCTTCCTATAGGCAGAAACTCAAACGGGAAGTACCCGTGCTAAGGTCCATTCAGCTCTGGTCTGACCAATCGGAATCCATACTTCAAGATTGTTCACGCGGACTGGGATATGTTCCAGGTAGCCTCTGAAAATAACATTGATTATTACACGGACATGGTGACTCAATTCATCAGGAAGTGTATAGGGGATTTTGTTCCCACTGTGACTATTTAAAACTACCTAAACCAGAAACAAAAGATAGATGGCAGCCTTCACGCTAAACTGAAAGCGCGAACCACCGCATTTAACCATGGCAAGGCAACTGGGAATATGGTTGAATACAAACAGTGTAGTTATTCCCTCCGTAAGGCAATCAAACAGGCAAAACGTCAGTACAGAGACAAAGTGGAGTCGCAATTCAACGGCTCAGACACGAGACATCTGGCAGGGTCTACAGACAATCACGGATTACAAAGGGAAAACCAGCCACGCAGCAGACACCGACGTCTTGCTCCCAGACAAGCTAAACACTTTGAGGATAAGTGCCATCGACGTGGCCCGCTCCCAAGGACTGTGGGCTGCTCTTGTTCACCGTGATCAATGTGAGTAAGACATTTAAGCATGTTAACCCTCGCAAGGCTGCCGGCCGAGACAGCATCCATAGCCGAGCATGCGCAGACCAGCTGGCTGGAGTGCTTACGGACATATTCAATACCTCCCTATCCCAGTCTGCTGTCCCCACTTGCTTCAAGATGTCCACCATTGTTCCTGTACCCAATAAAGTAAAGGTAACTGATCTAAATGACTATCGCTCGTAGCACTCACTTCTGTCATCATGAAGTGCTTTGAGAGGCTAGTTAAGSATCATATAACCTCTCCCTCAACAAAACAAAGGTGCTGATCGTGGACTTCAGGAAAAAGCAGAGGGAGCACGCCCCTATCCACAAACACGGAACCGCGGTGGAGAAGGTGGAAAGCTTCAAGTTCCTCAGCGTACATATCACTGACGATCTGAAATGGTCCACCCACACAGAAAGTCTCAGGAGGCTGAAGAAATGTGGCGTAGCCCCTACGACCCTCACTTTTACAGATGCACCATGGAGGGCATCCTGTTGGGCTGTATCACCGCCTGGTACAGCAACTGCATRGCCCGCAACCGCAGGGCTCTCCAGAGGGTGGTGTGGTCTGCCCAACGCATCACCGGGGGCACACTGKCTGCCCTCCAGGATACCTACAGCACRCGYTGTTACAGAGAGGCCAAAAAGATKATCAAGGACTTCAACAACCCAAGCCACGGTCTGTTCACCCCGCTATCATCTAGAAGGCAAGGTCAGTACAGGTGCACCAAAGCTGGGTCAGAGAGACTGAAAAACAGCTTCTATCTCAAAGCKATCAGACTGTTAAATAGRCATCACTAGCCGGCAACCACCGGTTACTCAACCCTGCACCTTAGAGGATGCTGTCCTATYTACATAGACATGMAATCACTGGTCACTTTAATAATGGAACACTAGTCACTTTAATAATGTTAACATACTGCTTTACTCATTTCATATGTAAAATATATACTGTATTKTATTATACTGTATTTTAGTCAATGCCAATTGGAGCTAGGAACAAAAGCATATCGCTACACTCGCAATAACATCTGCTAAATATGTGTATGTGACCAATACATTTTGATTTGATTTTGATTTGATTTGACAGAGCTTGAGAGGGTCTGCAYYGAATGGGAGAAACGCTCCAAATATAGGTCTGCCAAGCTTGTAGCGTCATACCCAAGAAGACTCGATTGCTGTAATCGCTGCCAAAGGTGCTTCAACAAAGTACTGAGCAAAGAGGCTGAATACTTATGTAAATGTGATATTATATATATWTTTTTAACTATAAATTAGAAAAAAAATCTAAAAAACAGTTTTTGCTTTGTCATTATGGGGTATTGTGTCTAGATTGATGAGGGAAAAAACGATTGAATCAATTTTAGAATAAGGCTGTAACCTAACAAAATGTGGAAAATGTCAAGGGGTCTGAATACTTTCCGAAGGCACTGTAATTACTTACATTTATTACAAAATTACAAGGATTAGTATTGTTAGAATAATAATTTGATTAATTCAATTAACAAAGATATAGGCCTACTCAATAACACAACAATAACTATTCTAGTGGTGTTGAGTAGTGGCCTACATAGCTAAATTAGAAAAACAGGATTGTCTTTTCCCCCCCCTTTTTAACATTACAATTAACAATGGAAAATTGGCAACTCTGTCTTCATCGGTTTCATTCTGTGTAAGCATTTTCCAAACCTGGAGTCTGAGCCCTTGTGGAAATCTGCGTTACAGAAGAAGAATATCGTTATGACAATTTACATTACRCTATACTAATTATCACAATCATGATTTCTATAGCCTGCTACCTAACCTTGTTGTGTTTTCCAGCTAGCAGTAATAGTGCTTTCTAACACAAATAAATTAGCTAGTGTTTAGCTACATTGAAAAAGAACTAACGTTACTCATAGTGTGTTAACACAAGTAGCTAGCTAGTTAATAATATTAACATGCTGAGTGTGTTTCACGTAACATCCTTGGTGTACCGATATCCTGAGAACAAGGTTCAGGAAAGATTAGACCATCAAGCCAGCTAGCTAGCAGTATGAATCTATTATTATACAGTTGTTGCAGTTATACGTATTACATAGTTACCACCCTGTTATTCCACCATCTTCCAATATCAATCCTATTACTGCTCCCACTTTCAATGCACTCAGGTCACTTTAGCAAGGAGCCATATCATGTACTCTTAACCATAATCTGATACTTTAGCTACTTACAAAGCACATGTTTCTTTACACTTTGTTACTGCCCTCTTTAGTTTAGAGCGGTAGCTATCTTGTAACTTCAGTCTATGATAGCAACAGATAGTATACCAGACAGGAGATAATTAGAGAGACACAGTGTTCACCCTACCGTGAGTGTTGGAGCAGACAAGAGAGACATTTTAAAGGAGATTAGTGCTGACATTTTCCGTATCTCTATGTGCGAGTGATCACACCGGCACCGCTGTGTGAGGGAGGCCCTTTGTCACTGGTACGACTCAGTGGGAGAGGGAACAAGAGATGCGATGACACCCAACCACTTGAAACAGATCAAAACCCAAACCACTAAGTCAGGATGCTCAAATTAACAATGCAGCTTCTCGTTAAACTCTGCTTCCTGACTTCCTCCCYGTGCCTCTGAACGTTATACAATCTAAACAGACATATTCATATCTATGTATATCGTGAGTAGAATGAATCTGATGTAATTAGTTTCCTTTGAATAAGAATTTTGCTCATTGAAAACAAATAGCAACTTACAACATTTCCTCTCAACACCACACTAAGCCAGTAATAAAAAAGATCACCTCCCAAAATATTATGCTCCAAAATTAGAGCTATCGCTATAGAGAACTGTTCCATTCACGTAAAAGGAACCGAGACGAGAGGGCACTATCAGCAGAGGAGGGCACGTGGTTAACCATGCGAGGGCCCCTTACAATAATAATCCAGCGCTATTGTCAAGCTGTAGAGAGCTGTTAAAAATGTATTTGGGCTGTTCAACAGTCAATAACATATTCCCTGGGGGCCTGCGGTTTTCCACTGCGCTCCTCAGTCATGTGTTAAACCTTGAACCCCCCCCCCCCACACACACACACACACTCAGCAGTGGACTAAGTGTTATTGACTACTTACAGAGCTTAATGTTTCTCCCCGGCCTCCCCCTGGGCTATCCCTCCTCCTGATTTATCTGTGTCCGCCATGTTGCGGATGGATGAGATGGTGTTTAAATTAAGAATACGGAACGAACAGCTTGAAAACCTTATAGACTGACAGTGACGTTACAGGGATAGGTGCGGGAGCTATTTGTTGCTGATAGTAAAATATTAATCTGTTGGTTGTGTATCTACTTTCCATTTCAGATCATTCACTTGTAGGACTGATGCCTCCCACTGGGCACACACTGGTTGAATCAACATGGTTTCCACGTAATTTAACTGAAATGACGTTGATCCAATGTGGAATAGACGTTGAATTGACCGTCTGTGCCCAGTGGGTTGCTTAGTACTGGCTTGCAAACGGTCTAAGTTTAAGCATACATTGTTGCAATATACGGTGCATTCGGAGAGTATTCAGACCCAGTGGTGGGCCGTCAGGGCCAGCAAGGCCTTCTCTGCTGGCCTAAACATCATCAGAATATATATATTTTTTAAATATATTTTCCCACAAATATGTATTAAATTATTCCCCAGAGTAAGAGTTATACTCTTCATTTCATAGCTTTCCTCTTGGTTGCACTGCTTCCAGCCCCAGGTTGAGATTTGGAGGGCTGGTCTTTATGTTAGATCTTTTATCCAATCATATTCAGCCATCATGTGTTGCCAGGGGTCTAAAATCTGCCCTCAGGCCTTCAGAATCAACAGTGCGGGCGCTTGTAGCTTAAAGTGAATGGAAATGAAAATTTAGTGTCAACCAATCAGCTTTAGAGTTGGCTATTGTACGCCTGCTGGCTGGCTCCAGTGTTACACAGGAGCCAGCTAGCAGGRGTAGTGCGTGCACGTCTTTTGATTGGATTACCAATATTGAGAGGAAGGTCCTATGGGCAGGTCTATGCAGAACCTCAAAACTAGGAAACTGAATTTGATAAACAAATTAATTTGCGTACTACTAAGCAGTTTTTTCAACCCACAATGGCGGAAGGAGGAGAAGATATCGATTTGGTCGAGGATATAATTATAACGCCATTCTCAAGACGAACTTTTCAAGAAAAGAGAGGTCGCCCGACGCCGACGCTACAAAGCCTGTCACAGGCGGGAAAGGGGTTCGTTCGCCACTTTCAAAGTTCCAACTACGAGCGCTATCAATGGCTCACAGGCTCCGAGAAGCACTGCAAACTGTACTGCTGGGAATGCCTATTATTTACAAGTGATCGATTTGGTGTTTGGAGCCACACTGGCTTTGCAAACTTGAGTTGTCTAACCAAGGCAGCAACGAGACACCAAAGTACGGCTGGGCACTTACAAGCAATGGTGCTTTTGAAAACTTTTGGGGACACCCGAGTGGATCTACAGCTCAACGAACAAGCGCGCAGGGCAACGGAGCTGCACAATGAAAAGGTGAAGAAAAATTGGGAAATATTGAAAATACTTTTTGGGTAAACACTGTTTACCCAAAAATGTCAATGTTTGTCAATTTCAAGGTGACGCAACGCCTGGTTATACTGCGTTTCTGTCTAAATGTATAGTGTCTAGAGCCATGGCATCATAATGATGGTAATAAGAGGTGGATTAATTCGGGTGGGACTGTGTAGGACCTCACTGAAGGCCCAGGCCCCAGGCCCACGGCACGCCACTGTTCAGACCCCTTAACTTTTTCCACATTTTGTTACGTTACAGCCTTATGCTAAAATGGATTTAAACGTTTTTTCCCCTCATCAATCTACACACAATACCCCAAAGACTAGATGGCTATCTAAGATGGCGTAGCAGTGGAGATGTCTGTTTTGATTGTCTGGTCCCGTCCCTTGTATATATCTTCTTTCTTCGTATATATTTCGTATATATTTGTATTCTTTTTTAAATCTAATTGTCCATCTACGGACTGAACATACTCTCCTGCAACCCGCCTCACCCAATGTGGTATGGATCTACTATTTTTTCACTTTTGAACCGGAACACCCTTCAGGAGCTAGCCAGCTAACTAGCTAGTAGCTAGTAGTCAGTTAGCCACTGCTAGCGGTCATCACCGTTAACCCGGACTGTCAGCCCCAGCCCAGGCAACTCCTGCCAGCCTGCACAGCGTGACATCTACCCAGAGCATATCGAACTGCTTTTCTCTACCACATCTCCGGATTCCTACCGCAAGCTCTAAACCTCTACTCCGAGTGGCTACTCCTGTCTAACGTCTCTGTCCCGAAGCAAGCACCAGTTAGCTTGGAGCTAGCCTCAAACTAGACCCATCTTCCGGCTAGCCAAAGAGATTCCATCAAGCAATCCCTGGGCTTCAATACCTCTTCTGTCAATTGGCCTGGACCCTTTGCTGCCGACACGGAGCCCCGCCGATCCATCACGACTGATCTGCCGACATAACCGTCCGAGGGGGTTACAACAGACTCTCCCGTTGCGACGTTCAARTGAGGCCCATCTGCTAGCCTGCTGCTAGCCCCGGCCTGCTAGCGGTCTGAATCGCCTTGCCTCCAGCTCGCCTAGCTACTCACTGGACTCTATGATCACTCGGCTACACATGCCTCTCCCTGATGTCAATATGTCTTGTCTACTGCTGTTTTGGTTAGTAATTTTTGTCTTATTTCACTGCAGAGCCTCCAGCCCTGCTCAGTATGCCTTAGCTAGCCCACACATGCGGTGACCACACCTGGCTTAAATGGTGCCTCTAGAGACAAAACCTCTCTCATCGTCACTCAATGCCTTACCTCCACTGTACTCACATCCTACCATACCTTTGTCTGTACGTTATGCTTTGAATCTATTCTTCCGCGCCCAGAAACCTGCTCCTTTTACTCTCTCTTCCGAACGCACTGGACGACCAGTTCTTTAAGCCTTTAGCGGTACTTTTATCCTACTCCTCCTTTGTTCCTCTGGTGATGTAGAGGTTAACCCAGGCCCTGCAGCCCCCAGCATCACTCCCATTCCCCAGGCGCTCTCATTTGTTGACTTCTGTAACCGTAAAAACATTGGTTTCATGCATGTTCACATTAGAAGCCTCCTCCCTAAGTTTGTTTTATTCACTGCTTTAGCACACTCCACCAACCTGGATGTCCTAGCCGTGTCTGAATCTTGGCTTAAGAAGGCCACCAAAAATCCTGACATTTTTTWAATCTAGAATCGGCTTTTTACAAGGCCTCCTTCACTCATGCTGCCTAACATACCCTCGTAAAACTGACTATCCTACCGATCCTTGACTTCGGCGAGGTCATTTACAAAATAGCCCCCAACACTCTACTCAGCAAATTGGATGTAGTCTATCACGGTGCCATCCGTTTTATCACAAAAGCCCCATATACTACCCACCACTGCGACCTGTATGCTCTCATTGGCTGGCCCTCACTACATATCCATCGCCAAACCCACTGGCTCCAGGTCATCTATAAGTCTTTGCTAGGTAAAGCCCCGCCTTATCTCAGCTCACTGGTCACCAAGCAACACCCACCCATAGCACGCGCTCCAGCAGGTATATTGCACTGGTCATCCCCAAAGCCAACACTTCCTTTGGCTGCCTTTCCTTACAGTTCTCTGCTGCCAATGATTGGAACGAATTGCAAAAATCTCTGAAACTGGAGTCTTATATCTCCCTCTCTAACTTTAAGCATCAGCTGTCTGAGCAGCTCACCGATCGCTGTACCTGTACACAGCCAATCTGTAAATAGCACATCCAACTACCTCATCCACATATTATTACCTACCGTCTTGCTCTTTTGCACCCCAGTATCTCTACTTGCACATCATCATCTGCACATCTATCACTCCAGTATTAATGCTAAATTGTAATTATTTTTGCCTCTAGGGCCTATTTGTTGCCTACCCCCCTACTCTTCAACATTTGCACACACTGTACATAGATTTTTATATTTTTATTTTCTTTTGTGTTATTGACTGTACGATTGTTTATGTGTAACTCTGTGTTGTTGTTTTTGTCGCACTGCTTTGCTTTATCTTGGCCAGGTTGCAGTTGTAAATGAGAACATGTTCTCAACTGGCCTACCTGGTTAAATAAAGGTTAAAAAAAATCTTTAAAAAAGACAAAACTTGTCAAGAAGCCACTCCTGCATTGTCTTGGCTATGGGTCGTTGTCCTGTTGGAAGGTGAACCTTGGGGTCGTTGTCCTGTTGGAAGGTGAACCTTTGCCCCAGTCTGATGTCCTGAGCGATCTGGAGCAGGTTTTCATCAAGGATCTCTCTGTACATTGCTCCGGTTATCTTTCACTCAATCCTGACTAGTCTCCCGGTCCCTGCCACTGAAAAACATCCCCACAGCATGATGCTGCCACCACCATGCTTCACCGTAGAGATGGTGCTAGGTTTCCTACAGATGTGACTCTTGGCATTCTGGCCAAAGAGTTCAATCTTGGTTTCATCAGACCAGAGAATATTGTTTATCATGGTCTGAGAGTCCTTTAGGTGCCTTTTGGCAAACTCCAAGAAGGGCTGTCAAATCACAGCAAATCAAATTGTATTTGTCACATACTCCGAATACAACAGATTTAGACCTTACAATGAAATGCTTACTACAAGCCCTCAACCAACAACGCAGTTCAAGAAATAGAGTTAATAAAATATTTACTAAATAAACTAGTTAAGTAAAGTTAAAAAAATTGAATCAATCAATAGGTAACACAATAAATGTACATAACAATAATGAGGCTATATACAGGGGGTACTGGTACAGAGTCAATGTTCGGGGGTACAGGTTAATCGAGGTAATTTGTAAAGTGACTATGCATAGATAATAAACAATGAGTAGCAGCTGTGTAAAAACAAAGGGGTGGGGGGGTTTCATGTAAACAGTCCAGGTGGCCATTTGATTAGTTTAGTTCAGTGGTTCTTAACCTTGTTGGAGGTACTGAACCCCACCAGTTTCATATGCGCATTCACCAAACCCTTCTTAATTGGAAAAATAAAATATGATTTTTAATTCAAAACATAGGTATATATTTTACTGGTGCACAAAATGAACCGTTCATCAACATCAACACTGTGTGTTCAAAGAACAAAATCATCAAAACATGATTTTCACACAAAAACAAAAACATAATAATGAATATTTACTGCAAATCAGTGTGACTTCTGCTGTTGCCTTTCAGAGACCAGTTCAGAAATGCGTGGCTTCACCTTGGCAAGTGCCACTCTCATGTCATTTTCGCAACAAAGTCTGTTCCTTTTCTTCGTTTTTATGTCCAGCATCCTCAAAAAGGATTGCTCGCAAAGATATGTCGTAACAAACGGTATGAAAATCTCCAGAGCTTTCTTAGCAATAACAGGGTACGTTACCATTTGTTGGACACCAAAACGTTGAAGCGTTGTTGTTCTGAAGAGTTGCTGTTGAACCTGGCTTTGCTGAATTTCAATGATTTCATCGAGGTATTCATCATTGACATCTGTTGTCTCAACACTAAACGTGAACGGCTGTCTCACCCATGCTGGATATGACTCTCCTTGTAGGGAAGTATCCGTCGAGAGACTTTGCAAGCTCATCTAAGTGCTTGGCAATTGCTTGCTTCACGTTCCGCGGGGTACAGAAATGTCTCCGATTCCCATACATCTTCGATCTTACTTACACAGTCGTCCAGCAGGGGAAGTTTGCGAAGTTATCGTTCTCTGTTCGTCGTTTCCATAACGGTAGCTTTTTTTGAAAGCCTTCAGGTTTTCCTCCGCTTCGATGATGTTGACTCCACAGCCCTGCATCTTTTGATTGAGATGATTGAGAGCTGCGAAGATATCAGCCATGTATGCTAAAATGAGAATGAACTCAGAATTTTTGAAGCAATCTGCATGACAATGTTGGTGCTCTTGCAAAAACAGGGCTAATTCCACACGCACGGCAAAAACACGATTCAGCACCTGTCCCCGGGATAACCACAGAACGTTAGAATGGTACAGAAGTACCTCGAATTCAGAGCCCATTTCTTTACACAGCTCACTGAAGATGCGGTGCCTCAGAGCACTAGTTCGCACATAGTTCACGCATTCCACTACAATTTTTAATACTTCTGCCAGTTTTGGAGGCAAGGTTTTTGTTGCCAACGCATGCCTGTGCAGAATACAATGCGTAACAATGATGTGTGGCGCATCGGTTTTCACTAGCGCACCAAAACCAGACTTTCTTCCCAGCATGACTGGAGCTCCGTCCGAACAAACTGCAGAAACCATATCCCACGAAAGATTGTTGTCTTTGAAGAAGTCATCCACAAGTTTCTTCACATCGGCTGCCTTAGTTGTTGTGTGTAAGAGGCTTACAAAATAAAAAATCTTCCTTTATCACGTCGTCTTTCACATAGCGCACGAATACAGCAAGCTGGCTTAGATTGGAAACGTCTGTGGTCTCGTCGAGTTGAAGGCTGAATTTTGCCGGGCTTGAAATCAGATCTGCAACTACTTGAGCCAAGATGTCTTTGCTCATGTCCTCTATTCTGTCGCTGATGGTGTCATTTGAAAGAGGAATTTGGGATAACTTAACTTCAGCCTCTTTTCCCATGATGATATTCGCATCTTCAACACAGCTGGTTTTATGAGTGTTTCACTAATGGTGTGTGGTTTGCCCTGCTTTGCGATCAGGTGCGCAACCTTCGTACGATGCTGTGAGGATCGGTTTGTTAATGGGTACAAAGCCGAGAACAGGCAGAGTAGCCTTTTCATCGAATCTGGCTCTCTTCACCTTGAATTCAGCGAGCGTTGTGTTCTTGTATTTTCCATCTCTATGCAGCTTAAGGAAGTGTTCTCTTAGTTTTGCCGGTGCTAGACTAGAATTGCTCAACTTGGCATTGCAAATCATGCAGTTAGGGCACTGACTCCCATCACGTTCCGTTATACATGTGAATCCATATTGTACATATTCGTCCGACCACTTTCTTTTTTTGCTCGACATAGCAAGTATGAAGGGATTAAAATATTAAGAAAGAAATCACAAGACGTACCATCACGACAGTCACAAGTCGACTACTGAGCGCACCAAATTCCCTGCAGCACAGWTAGGCCAAGCGATGTAGCGTGATCACCTGCAGCCAATGATGGCCAAGCGGGGKGTGTCATRACGAATCATATGAGTCGGATGTGTGTCTTGACCTCCGCCGAACCCCTGAGACTGACTCACCGAACCCCTGGGGTTCGATCGAACCCAGGTTAAGAACCACTGGTTTAGTTGTTCAGCACTCTTATGGCTTGGGGGTAGAAGCTGTTAAGGAGCATTTTGGTCCTAGACTTGATGCTCCGGTACCGCTTGCCGTGCGGTAGCAGAGAGAACAGTCTATGACTTGGGTGACTGGAGTCTTTGACAATTGTTTGGGCCTTCCTCTGACACCACCTAGTATATAGGTCCTGAATGTCAGGAACCTTGGCCCCAGTGATGTACTGGGCCGTACGCACTACCCTRTGRAGCACCTTCCGGTCAGATGCCAAGCAGTTGCCATAGTAGGCGGTAATGAAACCAGTCAGGATGCTCTCGATGGTGCAGCTGTATAGCWTTTTGAGGATCTGGGGACCCATGCCAAATCTTTTTTGTCTCCTGAGGGGGAAAAAGTGTTGTCGTGCCCTCTTCACAACTGTCTTGGTGTGTTTGGACCATGATAGTTTGTTGGTAAATGTGGACACCAAAGAACTTGAAACTCTCGACCCGCTCTACTTCAATTTTTATTTTGTTTGACCTTTATTTAACTAGGCGATGTTAATGGGGGCCTGCACAGCCCTCCTTTTCCTATAGTCCACAATCAGCTCCTTTGTCTTGCTCACATTGAGAGAGAGGTTGTTGTCCTGGCACCACACTGCCAGGTCTATGACCTTCTCCCTATAGACTGTCTCATCGTTGTCGGTGATCAGGCCTACCACTGTTGTGTCATCAGCAAACTTAATGATGGCGTTGGAGTCGTGCATGACCAAGTAGTCGTGGGTGAACAGGGAGTACAAGAGGGAACTAAGCACGCACCCCTGAGGGACCCCAGTGTTGAGGATCAGTGTGGCAGTATTGTTGCCTACATTTACCACCTGGGGGCGGCCCTTAAGGAAGTCCAGGATCCAGTTGCAGAGGGATGTGTTTAGTCCCAGGATCCCTAGCTTAGTGATGAGCTTTGAGGGCACTAAGGTGTTGAACGCTGGGCTGTAGTTAATGAACAGCATTCTCACATCGGTGTTCCTTTTGTCCAGGGGGGAAAGGGCAGTGGGGAGTGAGATTGAGATTGCATRATCTGTGGATCTGTTGGGGCGGTATGCGAATTGGAGTGGGTCTAGGGTTTCTGGCATGATGGTGTTGATGTGAGTCATGACCAGCCTTCTAAGCACTTCTTGGCTAGCGATGTGAGTGCCACGGGGCCGGTAATCATTTATGCAGGTTACCTTCACTATCTTGGGCACAGTGACTATGGTGGTCTGTTTGAAACATGTAGGTATTACAGACTCGGCCAGGGAGAGGTTGAAAATGTCACTGAAGACACTTGCCAGTTGGTCCGTGCATGCTTCAAGTACATGTCCTGGTAATCCATCTGGCCCCGCAGCTTTGTGAATGTTGACCTGATTAAAGGTCTTTCTCACATCGGCTACGGCTAGCGTGATCACACAGTCGTCCGGAACAGCTGGTGCTCTCATGCATGCTTCAGTGTTGCTTGCCTCAAAGCGAGCAAAAATGGCATTTCGCTCGTCTGGTAGGCTCGTGTCACTGGGCAGCTCGCGGCTGGGTTTCCCTTTGTAGTCCATAATTGTTTGCAAGCCCTGTCACATCCGACGAGCGTCAGAGCCGGTGTAGTAGGATTCAATCTAGTCCTGTATTGACGCTTTGCCTGTTTGATGGTTTGTCTGAGGGCGTAGCGGGATTTTTTTAGAAGCGTCTGGATTAGTGTCCCGCTCCATGAAAGCGGAAAATCTAGCGTTTAGCTCGGTGCGAATATTGCCTGTAATCCATGGCTTCTGGTTGGGAAATGTACGTACGGTCACTGTTGGAACGATGTTGTCGATGCACTTATTGATGAAGCCGGTGAATATGACTTATAAATGCCTCATGAGATTAGTTAAACTGTCACACTCCATGAGAACCCAAAATATAAGCTTGTTTTTCTTCAATTTTTGTAAACATTTATTTAACTAAGCAAGTCAGTTAAGAGCAAATTCTTATATACAATGACGGCCTACACCAGCCAAATCCGGATGCCGCTGGGCCAATTGTGCACCGCCCTATGGGACTCTCAATCACGGCCGGTTGTGATACAGCCTGGATTTGAACCAGGGTGTCTGTAGTGACGCCTCTAGTACTCCTGAGGTGCTGACTTGCTGCAACGTCGACAACTACTGTGATTATTATTATTTGACCATGCTGGTCATTTATGAACATTTGAACATCTTGGCCATGTTCTGTTATAATCTCCACCCGGCACAGCCAGAAGAGGACTGGCCACCCCTCATAGCCTGGTTCCTCTCTAGGTTTCTTCCTAGGTTTTGCCCTTCTAGGAGTTTTCCCTAGCCACCGTGCTTCTACACCTGCATTGCTTGCTGTTTGGGGTTTTAGGCTGGGTTTCTGTACAGCACTTTGAGATATCAGCTGATGTAAGAAGGGCTATATAAATACATTTGATTTGATTTGATTTAGTACTGAGATGCAGTGCCTTAGACCGCTGTGCCACTTGGGAGGCAATATATGCTGTATACAATAAATGCACTGATCTACCAGGCACTGTTGTACAGTAACCACTGCCATTATCATTCATTACAAATCAGTCTCAGCAAAGTCAACTCCGTGCTATTGGAATTCCACTTGAAAAAGACATTCCATATCTCCCTAGGGTCCCCAACAAACACAGTGAGGCAACAGCCAGCAATAGCCTCGAAATTCCCTTGAACAAACTTGGCTAAACTGCTCTGTTTTACCCCCCCGCAGTTATTTTCTAAAGTAAAAACAAAACTGCTCCCCGATGGCGCTCTCCTAACAGCATTGTTAACTCTAATAACAGATTACAGAGTTATTTGCCTGGATCATTATAGAATTAGAGTCAGATTTATATGGATAAAGTGTTTGGCGCGTAAATTAACATTTGTTTGTGTTGGGCAGCCTTGGAAACGAAACATGCATACATTGTGTGGTACAATTGTATTCTCATGGAGGAGAGACCACATACACTCATGCATTTTACCACTTTCACATAAACAAGGCTACTGGTATTTCACTGGTGATTGTAGTCCATGTCAATGGATAAAAGTTGTTCACTGACAGTGCAGAGAGATTCTCTCATTTGTCTCCATGCCATTTGAAACAGGCCACTGTACTGTATATCTAAAGTACCCGTCAAAAGTTTGGACACACCTACTCATTCAAGGGTTTTTCTTTATTTTTACTATTTTCTACATTGTATAATAATAGTGAAGACATAAAAACTATGAAATAACACATATGGAACCACGCAGTAAGAAAAAGTGTTAAACAAACAAAAAATTTATATTTGAGATTCTTCGAAGTAGCCACCCTTTGCCTTGATGACAGCTTTGCACACTCTTGGCATTCTCTCAACCAGTTTCATGAGGTAGTCAAGTGCAGCTGCAAAAACCATCAAGCACTATGATGAAACTGGCTCTCGTGAGGACCGCCACAGGAAAGGAAGACTCAAAGTTACCTTTGCTGCAGAGGATAAGTTCATTAGAGTTAAAGTAACAGGCACATCTCAACATCAACTGTTCAGAGGAGACTGTGTGAATCAGGCCTTCGTGGTCTAATTGCTGCAAAGAAACCACTACTAAAGGACACCAGTAATAAGAAGAGACTTGCTTGGGCCAAGAAACATGGACATTAGACCGMTGTCCTTTTTTAGATTTTTGGTTCCAACCGTCGTGTCTTTGTGAGACGCAGAGTAGGTGATCTCCGCATGTGTGGTTCCCACCGTGAAGCATGGAGGAGGAGGTGTGATGGTGTGGGGTGCTTTGCTGGTGACACTGTCTGTGATTTATTTAGAATTCAAGGCACACTTAACCAGCATGGCTACCACAGCATTCTGCAGCGATACACCATCCCATCTGGTTTGAGCTTAGTGGAAGTATCATTTGTTTTTCAACAGGACAATGACCCAACACACCTCCAGGCTGTGTAAGGGCTATTCGACCAAAAAGGAGGGTGATGGAGCGTTGCATCAGATGACCTGGCCTCCACAATCACCTGACCAATTGAGATGGTTTGGGATGAGTTTTACTGCAGAGTGAAGGAAAAGCAGCCAACGAGTGCTCATCATATGTGGGAACTCCTTCAAGACTGTTGGAAAAGCCTTCAAGGTGAAGCTGGTTGAGAGAATGCCAAAGGTGTGCAAAGCCGTCATCAAGGCAAAGGGTGGCTACTTTGAAGAATCTAAAATATACATTTGTTTAACACTTTTTTGGTTGCTACATGATTCCATATGTGTAATTACATAGTTTTGATGTCTTCACTATTATTCTACAATGTAGAAAATAGCAAAAATAATGAAAAACCCTTGAATGAGTAGGTGTGTCCAAACTTTTGACTGGTACTGTATGTTGATAGGCATGGTTTTGTTGGTAGCAGCCAGGGGAATAAATTCAGTGACTGTTTGTTGTTTGTTTCTAGACTTCAATACACTCCCCAACCTGTTTCACCTGACCTTGGGGGGGGGGGGGGGGGGACCAGGACGCAAGAGATGGAGAAAGACAGAAGTCAAACCATTTCAAGCTGCTGAAGGTAAAGATGTGTAGCTACTACATTTTAAATGTAAGTCATTTAGCAGACACTGTTATTCAGAGCCACTTACTATTAGTGCATTCATCTTAAAGATAGCTGGGGTTGGTCGTCGGAGGCGCCGTAACAGTTCTTTCTTACGCAATTTAGACGCTTACAAATGAGCCTTCTTGTTTTTCTTCAATGTATGATCTCAAATAAGAATAAGAAGAAAATAGGTATTTTCTGTCACATGGCTTTACTAACAGCTTTACTAACAGCCAACCTTAGTGTTGCTATGACTCTTACCACCACCGGGCCCACCTTAAAAGTGAAAACATTKGTTTTCAAAGTCTCCTCCATGGAGAACAATACTCTGGAAAGGTAATGGCGCCACTGGAACAGGTTGCGGTACACAGTATTTCCCATATTTTGTCCGTGCGAGTGGTGGAAATTTATGGTGAGTTAAGACACTGAAGGAGAGAGAGGTTCTTGCACAGAGAGAGTAGGGCTTCAAAGCTTTGCCCACTGGCTGTGTCTTGTGATATTTATTTATTGAGATGATTTTGCCAGAAACCCACTGGCCTCCCCATGCCCTTCCACTCTTTGATATGCTGCTTCATTCTTAGCTCAGTGTCCTCCGAGAAAGAGGGGTCAGGGGTCGCCAAAGAGATCTCCTGAGTAAAACATGGCTCACACACTTACACACAGGGATACACACACACACAGCCCAGACGATGCACCGGGAGAGAGCAGGACGAGGGGAAATCAGGAATTGATTGATGTTTAAGGGCCAATGATATGTTTCCTCTACCATGTTGAGGCCTGCACCTCACACCTAAATAACAGATTAGCGCCTTGAAACCATTACCATACATACTCAATTAGGTCAGGACTGTGTGTGTCATACTGGAACTAACTCAGTGCTAAAACCCCTAGTCTCTGGATGGGGTCTATTCCATAGTGAAGCTCAGTTTAACTTTGTGTGGAGAGGGGGACTCTCTGGATGGGGTCTATCCCATAGTGAAGCTCAGTTTAACTTTGTGTGGCGAGGGGGACTCTCTGGATGGGGTCTATCCCATAGTGAAGCTCAGTTTAACTTTGTGTGGAGAGGGGGACTCTCTGGATGGGGTCTATCCCCATAGTGAAGCTCAGTTTAACTTTGTGTGGCGAGGGGGACTCTCTGGATGGGGCCTATCCCATAGTGAAGCTCAGTTTAACTTTGTGTGGCGAGGGGGGCTCTCTGGATGGGGCCTATCCCATAGTGAAGCTCAGTTTAACTTTGTGTGGCGAGGGGGGCTCTCTGGACGGGGCCTATCCCATAGTGAAGCTCAGTTTAACTTTGTGTGGTGAGGGGGACAAAAACACCCACAGGCCTGATTCGTCACATTAAAACCTCCAAACATAAAAACGTTTGACACCTAAATATCGAGGTGTCATGACACACACGCACACGCACACTCACATGCAAACACACACACAAGTCCTAATCAAAGACAATGGCCAGTGAGTTGATGATATCACCCAGCTCGGGCCCACCCGGCACCTGGCTGATCGTCACAAAGTGCTGAACATGACACAATCAAATCAAAGTTCATTGGTCGCGGACACTGTTTTGCAGATGTTATAGGGGGTTTAGCCTCAATTCGTTGGGGCATGGACTCTACAAGATGTCGAAAGCATTCCACAGGGATCCTGGCCCATGTTGACTCCAAAGCTTCCCACAGTTGTGTCAAGTTGGCTAGATGTCCTTTAGGTGGTGGACCATTCCTGATACACACGGGAAACTGTTGAGAGTGAAAAACCCAGCAGCGTTGCAGTTCTTGACACACAAACTGGTGCGCCTGGCACCAACTACCATACCCCGTTCAAATACACTTAAATATTTTGTCTTGCCCATTCACCCTCTGAATGGCACACATACACAATCCATGRCTCAGTTGTTTCAAGGCTTAAAAATCCTTCTTTAACCTGTCTCCTCGCCTCCATCTACACTGACATCCATAAGGGATTATAGCTTTTACCTGCATTCACCTGGTCAGTTTATTTCATGGAAAGAGCGGGTGTTCCTAATGTTTTGTACACTCAGTGTACATATGAAGTGGGTAAAACAGTATGTAAACATTATTCAAGTGACCAGTGTTCAATGACTATATACATAGGGCAGCAGTCTCTAAGGTGCACGGTAGAGTACCTGATGGTAACATGCTAATGACAGTGGCTGAGGTTCTGGCTTGGAGATAGAAGCTGATGAGTTCACTATGAATATATTCCCACATCCCATCCCAAATCGACCCCAAATCAACCCCAGGGGCTGGGGCCTTCTGGTTCCCATTAGGTAACATCATGACTTTATTAGGGGGTTCAGTGTAACACAGCCAGTCTAGGGCCAGGGATGGACCAGGTGTGTTGTGTTTATAGGCACTATAACTTCCTAGTGTACTGACCTTTTCATAGAAACCACAATATGTAGAGTGGGGTATTTTAAACCATGTCTTCCCTTGGCAACTATTTAAGTAGCCTATACTACACTAAACAACAATATAAACACAACATGTAAAGTGTTGGTCCCATGTTTCATGAGCTGAAGTAAAAGATCCCAGAAATGTTCCATATGAACAAAAAGCGTATTTCTCAGAAATGTTTGTTAGTGAGCATTTCTCGTTTGCCAAGATAATCTTTGGAATTGTTACATGTTGCGTTTATATTTTTGTTAAGTATATATTATGCACGTGGTATATTGTACGGGATCAGGTAAGATCGAACCCTGTCACATATTTTATTCAGACAAAGCATCCCCTTCTAGTTATAAAGTAAATTTTTATGCATCATTTTCATTATTTACCTCACATCCCTATGGGCACAGACGTCAATTTAACGTTTATTCCACATTGATTCAACGCAATTTAATTGAAATGATGTGGAAACAACGTTGATTCAACCAGTGGGATATTTGATGTTTTCTTCTCATAAAAAGTAATTTTACAATAAAATGTCAAGGCTGAATGGAGACTTTCATAACTACATTTGACATTTCCAGGCAATTTGAGTTGTTCTGTATTGGAGCTCTGTGCAAATTGGGGACCACTTCAGTTCATGCTCATTAATGAGAGCTAATATAAGTGGCCTCATATCCTCAAACAAACCTCTACAGTCTAGACTCTGTGGTAAAAAAAATAAAAAATACATRGAAGTCCATGCATGCTGATTAAATGTCCTTTTTGGCAGTTGCTAACTCTGAGAAAGTGGTCTCCACCAATGGGACCCATGTCGGAATAGTCCACAGAGGATTGGATGGGGGGAGGGTCGGGTCGGGAAAGGGGTGTTACTCACTGCACCACAAACCATCATTTGAACCACACGGGACCCCTCGCTCATCATTTTTTTGCGTGACAGATCTCCAACATAATGCATTGTCAAATCCTTCTTTATATGGCGAGTGTGACACAACGGACACACACTCTCCATATTCAGATTTTCTCTGCCTCATAAACCAACACGGCGCTACATTCTGCTCGCCCATCAATCAACTCGTCGCCCCCTCCTCACCTGTCAATCCATTTGAATATAAGGTGGCGCTCGGGTGGCTTCTGCAAATAAGCCGGGGGGAGAATGAGGTCTCACCAACCATTTACATGTGTTAGGGGCTTTAATTTTGATTGAGGAATATGCATACCTCCTGCACCAAAGTATGGGACAGCTTTTTTTCTCCCCTCACCCGGAACTCGTTCAGAGTGACCACAGAAAATAGGAAGTGAGATGAATTTGAGACATTTCCTTGAAAATTGWTTTTTTCCTAAGCTTCGAAGCCATCTGTTCCATTTGCAGTGTGTGTCCTTGTAAAAATGTCTGTGAAGAAAAGTTTGAGAACCTTCAGAGAAATTTCCAAAGAAATGTCTAATGACACCACCATACACACCCCATAAGCAATTCATTTATCTGTGCTTCTGTATTAAATTAGCTCTCTTAGTAAAATCTATAATCTATACCGCAAACTCAAGARATAGAACCAATTTAACAGACACCTAACGGCCTGCCACTTTGTCTGTCATGGCCAGCGCCCCCCAGATAATGATGAATAGTGAGGACGGGGGGAGGATGGCCAGAAGAGAGCCGTGCCGTGTGGTCTACCATATGCATTAAATTCAAAAGGAGACTGGTGCACCAAAAACAAACTCCCACTGATCAATTGTAAGCAAAAAGGAGGGAGGGAGGGAAGAACGTCAGGGTCTGTTTGGCATATGTGATCAGCACATTGGCCAAATGATGTCATCCATCAGAACGGACATCGCAATTTGCCCGCTATTTCCTCATCAATCAAACTTGAGGGTTTGTACGGAGGGTAGGGAGGTGTGTGTGTGTGAGAGAGAGGGAACGGGAGAGAGACAAATGGACGGAGAGACACCAATAAGCTCCAAACTTCGGGAACATCAGCGTGGCCTAAGAAGCATAGCGCAGCAATGCGCTCAGTTAAAGGAGGCCTGTATACCTTGGGCTTTGGAGTCAGTTTGGTACCTAGTATCCTCACTTACCAGGTCTATAGTTTTCAGCGTTGGTACTGTCGATTGGTGTGTGTTTGGTACATATTTTGATTTTTTTGTTGAATTCTGTTTTACTATGTTTGACATGGAATTTTGGAAAAAATCTGTTGCAAAGTATACATAATCTTTGACATTAGCATGTGGTTTTGACTTTTGCCAGGTCATACTGTCAAATAGAATGGGTTCTTGATAACTTAACTAATGTGAAATTCATTGGAGTTGGTTAAAAGGGTTTATTAGTGTATAGAGCAACTAAGTACAGGCTATACTCATTTTATAGTCCGAGTGTGACGTGCATTTGTCTGTTTGCAGAGTGGTTGATGTAAAACCCATTTAGACTCATCTAGGCTGAGTGAGTGGCTGGGTGGTCATATCCATAAGAACGATTTATCTGTATATTGGATAAGGATTTTAGGGGGCTGTGGGTTAACAAACAACTCTCTTGTTTTGTGCAAAGATGTCCCACTGAGCATTTACACACCTTAAATGCACAGTCAATCATCTCTATACAAAAAAAGACGTACAAATGTAATGCATTGATAAAGGACAGTCATAAAGAAATGCTTTTCATTTAGTGTACTACAGTACTTTACTCATGATGCTTGTTTTGGCAGTATTTAAAGGGATACATTTGGACATACTACAGTTAGATTTACTTCAAGGTTTTTTTTTGGGCCTGATTTTCATATAGGAAGGTGTTTGACATTTATGAAGAATAAAAGGAGAGATAGCTGAAGTGAGGAGAGTCAAACAGGATGGGAGGATGAGAGCGAGGATAAGGGAAGCAAGTGAAATGTAAAAGGAATTGTGAAATGAAAGGTTAAGGGAGTAACAAGCAGACACACACACACACACATTGTCATTCAACCTCAGCTATAGTGAGTCCTGGCATCCACTCGGGCTGGGAGCGGTTCTAAGAAGGGTTCTGTGTGCCAGTTCTACCACAACACCCCAGTGGGTCTGCGTTCCATCTCCCATCTGCTTCCCTGCTCATAATCTAGCTCCGAGGCAGCCACCTTCCCCAACATGACTCACACACAGAAACACAGTTTCATCTATGTGCTGATGACGCAGTTCTAGACTTGTGTGAAGCCCACACACACAGTGGGGTTTATAGCTTTACCTTCCTTTTTTTGACTGATAGAGAGGAGGTAAGAGAAGCGCTGTCCTCTGGAGAGAGAGGCGCCTTAAATCAGTGGTACAACTTTGCACTTTTGTGTATGTGCTTCTGTTTTTCAACGCCAAACCCACCACTGGTGTGCGTGGCCAAAGAGCTCTATTTTCATGTCATCTGACCGTAGCATCGGTTCCAATCCAAGTGCCAACGGCGTTTATCAAACTCCAGGGAGTGCTATGGTCAGATGACATGAAAATAGAGCTCTTTGGCCACGCACACCAGTGCTGGGTTTGGCGTTGAAAAACAGAAAAGTACCTCAATACCTACGGTAAATTATAGTGGTGGATCTTTGATGTTATGGAGCTATTTTGCTTCCACTGGTGCTGGGGCTCTTACTAAGGTCAACAGCATCATGAACTTTACCCAGAACCAGGACATTTTAGCCAAAAACCGGGTTGCCTCTGCCAGGAGGCTGACACTTGGCCGCAAGTGGATCCTCCAGCAAGACAATAACCCCAAGCACACATCAAAATCCACAATCCATCTCAGTCTCCGGACATGAACCCCATTGAAAACCTGTGGTTTGAATTGAAGAGGGCAGTTCATAAGAGCAGACGAAGGATATCAAGGATCTGGAAGGATTCTGTATGGAGGAATGGTCTCAGATCCCTCCCAACGTGTTCTCCAATCTCATAAAACATGTTAGAAAAATGCTCAGTGTCGTTATCCTTGCAAGGGGAGGGRCCTAGAGTACTGAAAATAATAATTCACCCCTATCTTTGAGAGTTTTTTTTATTACTTGTTAAATGAAATCTCTTTCTCTGACCAATTGTGTTATTATTTTGAGCATACAACATAGCTCAGTATTTTTATTGTTAATTTTATACAGTCTTTTTTGCTCATCTTTATCAAAGGTGCCAATACTTATGGACCAGTCTGTAGATCCTTCTCAAGGAACATCAGAGGAACGTCAACACTTAAAAGGCATACAAACAGGGGGGAGTGAAGAGTGAAGAAAAAGAAGAGGCAGATAGATATACGTCTCTCCTGTCAAAGAGCAGACGTGGTGATGAAAATGCTGCTATGCTTGCTGCCACAGCCTCCCGGTGACACAAAAAGAGACAATTGAGTTGTCTGCTCCATGAGGTCAGAGGTCAAACTCATCCTGTCAGGATGACATAGGCGGCGAGCGGCGGGGTGGAGTCAGGGGGTGAGACCTGTTGTTTCGCCGAGCTATGATGGAGTGTGACGCTCGCCGTTGAGCTATGAGGGAAATCAGTGGTGACACGAGGAGACTCGGGGTGGCCGCGTAATTCTGTCACCAGCTGACAACCCGACAGACGCACAGCCCTGAGCGAAAGAGGGAAAGAGAGTGAAGACGGGGAAGGGATAGTGAGAGTTTAAGATGGTGGAAGTAGGTACAAGACAATAGAGCAAGCTGGTGGGAGGATGAGTGTGTGAATAGCTGAGTGGCGTGTGGTCAAAAAGAGTCTCGCTGTATCCAAGGATTCAAGACGCTGAGAATGTTTGTAAATTCAAATCAAATCAAATGTTATTAGTCACATGTGTCCCAATACAACAGGTGTAAACCTTACAGTAAAATGCTTACTTACAAACCCCTAACCAACAATGCAATACAAATGAGAATAAGAAACAAAAGTAACAAGTAATTAAAGAGCAGCAGTAAAATAACAATAGCGAGACTATATACAGGGGGGTACCGGTACAGAGTCAATGTGCGGGGACACCGGTTAGTTGAGGTAATATGTACATGAGTTATTAAAGTGACTATGCATAGTTGATAGCAATAGAGAGTACCAGCGGTGTAAAAAAGGTTGGGAATGCAAATAGTCTGGGTAGCCATTTGATTAGAAGTTCAGTCTAATGGCTTGGGGGTAGAAGCTGTTTAGAAGCCTCTTGGACCTAGACTTGGTGCTGCGGTACCGCTTGCCGTGCGATAGCAGAGAGAACAGTCTATTACTAGGGTGGCTGGAGTCTTTGACAATTTATAGGGCCTTCCTCTGGCACCGCCTAGATTAGAGGTCCTGGATGGCAGGAAGCTTTGCCCCAGTGATGTACTGGGCCGTACGCACTCCCATCGTTTTGTGTTTATACGAGTGTATCGGAGGACTTCTTGGCCTTGAGAATTACATCTGGAAACCTTCATGGAAGCTTTCATGATGAATCAATACAATATTGTTGACATGTAGGCAGTATCACTATGATATTGCATCATTTTTTTCTGATTTAACTAGGCAAGTCAGTTAAGAACAAATTCTTATTTTCAATGACAGCCTAGGAACAGTGGGTTAACTGCCTTGTTCAGGGGCAGAACGACAGACTTTTACCTTGTCAGCTCAGGGATTTGATCTTGACAACCTTTCGATTACTAGTCCAACACTCTAACCACTAGGCTACCTGCCGCCCCAATGGCTGTGGATCAGCCATTTGCAATTCTGCTTGTACATATTTTTCCATTCCTACAAATCTTAAATACTAGTAGTAGTAAATATATATTTTTCATATCAGGTACACTGTTACTGTCCCTGAGACTTTCATTTATACTACAACACAGTTACAGATAATTGCTTTATTCATCCACGCCCAAGCACCGAACCATCACAGCTAAGCAATACAGTCAAACAATTATTTTGATTTATGAAGAGAAATGACCTTACACTGTTTTCATGTGTTTTCTTTCTATAGTTTATCCGTACAAACCTCACCCAAGCCCATTTTCATGGCCAACAAACATGGTGTGTGTGTGTGTGTCTGTCTGCCTCCTCTCCCTAGTCACTTTATGTTTGCTTATTCATATCTTTGTTTTGGGCGCTCTTTTTGCCTTTTGATATTTGTCAATATGGGCTTGACCTCAACAGACAAACCCTCCTCTCTGATGTTCAACCGGCAATAGCCTTGAAAACAGACCTTTAAATTAAACGAGGGAGAACACAGATTGTTGTATAATTCATCCGGCCCCCCGCAGAGAATTCTCTGTGCCGTCGTGTTACTGTCTAGATTAGAATTTCCTTTTGTTGCCAGTGCTTGTATGATACACAATGTGGATCCTGCCAGGGCCCAGTAAATTACCTCTTTAAACATTAATTTGCCTTAACCAAGAAGAGAGGAGGGAGAGAGGAAAAAACTTGATTTTATATACACTGAATAAGTTAATAAAAAGGGGTTTTCCCCATGCACATGTTTTCCCCCTTCTTCTCTACATACTTTCATCATTCAGATGAAAATCCCCCCACAAAATAGAGAGGGGGAAAAAAACTACAGAAAGAGACTGAGAATGTGTGCGTGTGCAGAAGTACAACAACAACAAAAAAGAGAGGGAGAGGAGTGGAACGAATTGGAGGTAGGGGGATGAGAGAGGGAGAGCGAGAGAAAGAGAGAGAAACAGCGAGATGAGCTCTTGGAATGATGCGCCTCATAGGCCTCGCTCGTGCCTCCCAAAATATCCAGCCCTGAAAATGTAAAAGCCAGGCAGCGACGGACGCCATTCCCCAGAGAGGCTCCACTGGTATCATTAGCGAGGGAAACGGCGGGCTCAAGTGGCGTACAAACTTCAGCAAAACGTCAAGAGAGAGAAACGCACATGCAGAGCAGCTCTTTTTCTCCCCTTCTCCCTTTTTTTTCGCTCTCCATCTCTCTTTTTCGACTTCTTTTTGGTGTGTTCAGACTCACACTCTCAACCAAATTAATATTTCTGAAAATAAAAGCCAGGACAACTTTAAACCAGTGAAAAGAGAGGAGAGAAGAAAGGAAAAGAGAGAGGGAAGGAAAGAGCGATTGGGTTGGGTTTGTGTCTTTGCTGTGAAGTCGAATCCCTCTCTTCCTGCTCCTTTTGAGATCTGCGGTTTCCGTCGTCTATACCTCTCTGACTCATCTCCACACGATGGATAGGCCTAATAATGAAAGCAAAGCAGATTGGCCAACTCATTAGGGTGTCAGGACAGCTCATGAAAATGAAGAAATTAGGAAACGTATACCGCAGCAGTTGTATCCGAGATTTACATACAGTTTGTCTCTTAAGCAACATTCTGAGCCGACCTTCATCTATGTGGTATGGATTGATTGTATGATGAGTTACAAAACATTACACACGCACGCACGCACGCAAACACGCACGCACACACACACACACACACACGCACACGCACACGCACACGCACACACACATCAAGTTTAAACACTATACAATTATAATATCTCATAAAAATGAAAGTTTAGACATTCTACAATCCATCAATAAAGTCTCACAAAAACCAGCTGTGTCAGAACATGACCCTGTTACAAGGCAGGGATGGGTTAAACGCACAACGTGACCCTGTTACAAGGCAGGGATGGGTTAAACGCACAACGTGACCCTGTTACAAGNAACGCACAACGTGACCCTGTTACAAGGCAGGGATGGGTTAAACGCACAACGTGACCCTGTTACAAGGCAGGGATGGGTTAAACGCACAACGTGACTCTGTTACAAGGCAGGGATGGGTTAGACGCACAACGTGACTCTGTTACAAGGCATGAATGGGTTAAATGCACAACGTGACCCTGTTACAAGGCAGGGATAGGTTAAACGCACAACTTGACCCTGTTACAAGGCAGGGATAGGTTAAACGCACAACTTGACCCTGTTACATGACAATGATGGGTTAAATGCACAATTTGACCCTGTTACAAGGCAGGGATGGGTTAAACACATAAATTGACCCTGTTACAAGGCAGGGATTGTCACGGATCCCTCCGGAACTTTCATTACGCACACCTGGACCCTATTTCCAGTAATTAGTGATTGTATAAGTGTGCCCTTGGTTTACCAGTGTTCTGTCGATTATTGTTCCCATGTCCGTTGGTGGTGTGAGTACCTATGCGTTGGTGCAGCTGTTATGCTGCGTGCTATTTATTTTGTGTATTACGGGTATCGTCCCATGTCGTTCAGCGAGGTTTACCCTCGCTCTTTTGTTTGGGTACAGCCCAGTGTTTTTGTATACGTGTTTGTTTTGGGTGTATTAAAAAAACCTATTTTGTATTCCTGCGCCTGTCTCCAAAATCCTTTATACCAGCGTGACAGCGATGGGTTAAACAATGCAGTGCAATCAAGAGCAATCCAGCACAGCCTCAGATGATTGGTTTCAAACTGGAGCCAAATATGGTCTTTCTCCATGGTACAGTCTGTCAGAGCCATAATTACAAGTTAGAGTTAAATAAACAAACAGCTGTAGTCCGGCCGCCCCTTCAGAAGCTATTTGGTTTGTGCTGTCTGAAGATTCTGCTGCCCGCTGGCACAGTTCTGGAAGGCATAGGAGAACAAACACACTGTAAACACACTGACTCAGCTCACATCCATTCATTCATACATGTATAGTATAGCTACTACTATGCAAGCAGTCATCATATGTACTAATGATATATCTCATAAATAGATCAACATAGATATACAAACACAGACTCAGACATATTACGACTGTACATACCATTTCAGTTGTATATAGACACATTCTATAGACCTGAAAGACATGGCTATAATTGGTTGGGCCCGGTTTCTAAAAAAGGGCGGAAATGCTGAAATAAATACACAATCTCTCGACCAAACTAACAATTTACCCTTCTTTTTTTATAGGGCACTTCAAAAGATTCGGTGAGCCTCTGGGCTAACCAATGGTACTGAGTGGTGCTAAACTTGGATTGTGTCAGGTTTTTTTCCCCACTCCCATTTTAGAACAGAGGGAACAAGAGAAGGAAGGAAGAGAAAAAAGAGAGGGAGAAAGGAGTGCTCTGTGATCAGGGAATTCAGTCCAATAGAATAGAGCATTGTTGCCACCTCAACAAAAAAACATGTTTGTGGCCTTCCACTACAAGCCCAGACAAGATATTGAACACTGTCTTCCTCTCTGAAAAGAATGCAGTTCATATGTTTAAATGAAATCAAAGTTTATTGGTCGGTTATATTTACACTGTTTGGGGTCCAATCTCAGCCCTACAACCATAGGAAATACTGTTAGACCCAATGGGCATCACTCAAAAGGTCAAAGGTCACAACTCACTATTTGATTGGTGTCATTCAACRGGCTTTATTAGCTATAGTTAATAATGCACTGATCACGTTAACTTTGTCATGTTATTGGTTTGTGCTAGAATATAGTGTGGGAAGCCAATCCATTAGATAAGCCCAACAGTAATAGGTATCGGTATCAAAGGGAAGAGTTAAACTGTGGCTGCTTGGATATGCTCTCCGCTGTTTATTGTTTAAAGTGGAGCTTTATGCACAGGAGGTGATACCAACACACTAACACTCCCTTTCAACACAAGTGGGGCCGCATGACATCAAATGTGTATATTAACTAACCTCTCCACAAACCAAGGTGATTCATCTTCAGTGCTGTGTGTTTGGGTGTGTGCGCATGTGGGTTTCAGAAAGTGATTTTATGTAGCCTAAGAACAAAACCGAAGTGAATAAGTCCACACTATTTTTAACTCAGTGCTCCTTAGATGTGATATTTTCCTAGTGACTTTTCTCCCTTACCTGAATTTGCATTCAAATGTCATTTTCTCACCCATTTTTGTAGTCTAGAACTACAGACTTACAGAAGATAAAGACAATGATATTCTTAAATAAAATACCACACACATCAAAGAGTCATGTTCGAAAAACAAAGAATTCCGTGCCTCCTCAAGAACTGAACAGATAAGTAGGCTAGGCCTCCACGACTCAAAGTGATTTCCTGATGTGGCTAAAAACTTTCCAATTACACGATGACAGCTAACCATAGATTCGTGAAGACTAGCAGCCGAACCTTTTGGCTTCTAAAAACAGAAAGACCCAAATCAAAGTCCCCCTTCAACTCAATCACTCTCGCTGCGCCTCAAAAACACTAATATTCACTTTCCTCCCTCCTTTCCTCCCTCCTTTTTTTTATCCTTGTGTGAAACATTCTATTTCCTTTGAATGTGCTGTTTAAATGATTAGCACGCCACCTCCGCGGAGACGGCGAGCGATGGTGCGAGGGGGGAGGAGGGAGGAGAGAAGGGAGAGCGCGTCTCCCGCTGCGCGCGCCGGAATGCATGAGCTCAGGCCGGTCACTGAGATGGAGCGCGATTACCACACATCAATGCATCCTCCCTCCCCGCTCTCAACTTTATTGTACACCTGTCTTTACCTCTGTCCCCTTCCCTTAATTACGGCAACTTTGGGTCATTTTTTCGTTAACCTGGGTAGGCCTAGAAGCAGTACAGTCTCCATGGAGACTATTTCCCATGCAGCGTACGTACATGGGGACATTAGGGGTTGCAGATACTGAAGAATTAGGTTTTTCTTAGTGGTTTCTTCGTGGTTACTAAGAAACCGGACACAGTAAGGGACTATGACAACATTTGAACAATTCTGAATAAACAGGCTACTTGAAGGACAGCATTGGATGTTGATCAAATCCTACCAGATCCTAGCAAAGGATGAAATAGCCACACTTCCCCAATCGAAATAAGTAAACTTCAGAATGCTTCAATGTTAATACCTGGAATGGTTCACTTTCGATATTTACCTTAAACTGCATAGCCCGACTTCCGTGTGACCTTCATTCCATTCAGCAACATCCAATGCATCCAAGGAATGGAAGTTATTATGGAAAAAAGGTTTTATGTCTTTTGAGATATTGCATGATCACAAAACAAGATGTGTATAATGATGTAGTGCTATATATTGTGCGTTGCTCTGTCTTGGGCACAGTCCCATATCAACTCATTGCATTGCATTAAACGAGCTTAAATTCTCTCTCCATCATTCAATGAATTAGGCTCTGATGCAGTCATCTCCCCCCAATTGATCAGACCGTATGCTTGCCTTTGCTGCAAACATCGGCCTACACTCCCATAGTCTATTGAATTCTATAAGAGCTAAGTTATTTCACATAGCCTATAGCGAGCATCAATAATAGCTCAAAATGATATTCTATAGGGAGAAAGACCATGAAGAGGCGCAGAAGGCGCACAACAAAGTACATTATCTAAATAACGTTAGGAATTGCAACAGAAAATACTATATAACACATATAGGCTAGCGCTAAAACAATATAATAAGTATTCATTGAGGAAATAGCCTACAGAAAGCAGTTTGAGGTGTTTCGGGATTGGGCAAATTCCGTGAAAAATAACACACAGTCAATCTGGCTATCCTATTTCCTATGCTCTCAAAATGCACAAAATAAATTACCATTTTGATAATAAAACCAATATATGGGCTACTGAAAACCACAATAGCCTAATAACAATTGCCTAATAACAATAGGCTAGCCTATTAACGATAATAATATTAACATGCCATTAGAGAGCATTAAACATTGTATTATGTTAGTAAGAGTATGGAAACCTTCTTGATGAGAAGCTATTTAAAAAGCTATTTTTAGGCCATGAAGTCATAAAATCCATGCAGGCCCCACTAAAGGCAAACCTAAATCCATCCTCTCTAAACTCTACCATGTGCTGCAATGATTTGCGAATGCATCATTAATAAATCATCTTAATAAACATATTTACTGCACGGAAAGTATTGGTCAAATGTCTAGGCCTACACTATCATATTTCTTACTGTTAGCCAGGATATTCGATTTCACAAACATGTAGTCCCTAATAATAAACCTTTAAAAAGTGCTTTAAGATTAAACACATATTTTTTTTAATGCGCCTTTCCTTAGCGTCAATAGTCTAATAACGTGCAGGCCTAAATTGTATAGCCTACGTTCAAAAGTTAACAATGAATCACCATGCCTATTGGCATAGTTTTTGTAGATGTCTTGAGACACAGGCAAACAAAGTAATCAATCGTCTCTTGTGATAGAGCTCTGGTGCTGATGCGGGTTCYACGTGTGCATGTCCCTTGTACTCTACCGCCACCCGGTGGTCACAAGGGAGAAACCACTTATTCTCCAAGGAAGCTCCGTTGTCTGTTGTTACACATGAGAGGATGCCTCAGTTCTTATCCTATATCAAATGTGATGATTGTATTTTATAGATTCATCCCATCGGCCCAGAAGGCAAAAATGTGTCTCTTCACATCATTCTCTGTCTCCTCTTCTCCCTTTGTCCAACCTTGACTCAGGGGTAGACGTAACATAGTAGATGTAAATCCAGGACACTCCAATTAGTATGATAAGTTACTTTACGTATGGTATGTATTKATTTGTGGATGTCCACCATCCATTTTGTATGATGTTATGAATTACAATTTGTATGATACATTACAAATTGCAATTAGTACCATATGTTGCGAATTTGAAACACGTAGGATATGTCACTACTGTGATTATTATTATTTGACCATGCTGGTCATTTATGAACATTTGAACATCTTGGCCATGTTCTGTTATAATCTCCACCCGGCACAGCCATAAGAGGACTGGCCACCCCTCATAGCCTGGTTCCTCTCTAGGTTTCTTCCTAGGTTTTGGCCTTTCTAGGGAGTTTTTCCTAGCCACCGTGCTTCTACACCTGCATTGCTTGCTGTTTGGGGTTTTAGGCTGGGTTTCTGTACAGCACTTTGAGATATCAGCTGATGTAAGAAGGGCTATATGAATACATTTGATTTGATTTTGATTTGATGTTATGGATCCCAATTTGTTGTGGCTAATGTTAACTAGGTGGCTAAGTGGCTAACGCTAATGTTAGCTAGGCTAGGGGTTAAGGATTAAGGTTAGGGTTAAGGTAAGGAGTTAGGCTAAAGGGTTAAGGTTAGGGTTAGAGTTAGGGGAAAGGTTAGCTAACATGCTAAGTAGTTGCAAAGTAGCTACAAAGTAGTAAGTAGTGCAAAGTTTCTAATTAGCTAAAATGCTAGTTGTCCGTGATGAGATTCTAACACCCCAAACCTTTGGGTTGCTAGACATTCGTGTTATACGCCCACGCATCCACCCTCCTACTTCAGTTTTTGCCTTAAATTACCTTCTGTATTTTGAACCATACCAAACGTAAGATATCATATTACAGTAATTTGAGTGTCTCCGATTTACATTTACTATGTTACATCTAGTCTATGAGACCAGGCTGCTTTGTCAGTTGCCTGACAGTGAAACCTCTTAATAATGACTCAAATAATTAACTTTCTTACAAGTAGGACATAATACAATGGAGTAAAAGAAAAATGAACTCCATGTCTGTTTATGCACCACTTCATCATTAAAGTAAAGGCAATGGGAGCCCAATGGGATAATCTACATAATTGAATAGAGCAACTGAGTTATGCTGAGGTAAAGCTGCGGTTTTTCTGTCTGGCGACTCCTGAGAGTCCATTCTTCTCTCTGTACTAACGTCATCATTAGACCCCATTTCACCTGCACTATACATAGAGTAAGCTCATTACTGACAGAAATCTCTTTATTAATGTCCCCCCATTTTCCCGGTTCCCTTCTAATCTTGGTTGGCACAAATTATTCCATTTCAATTTCACAGAAAGAAAATCTGGAGGTAAAATGAAGAACACAGCTAAGGGACATGGCCACAGTGTGTACAGCGATAGGCATGCCAAAAGAAAGAATGAAAGAAATAAAAGGGCTTTCTTCCTGGTGATATTTATGCCAACAGCTGTCACAGGCAATGCTCTGTGTGAGCATGCATCGTCTGTGTGCGTTACGACATGTGTGTGTGTGAATATATATTCATGTTGTACGTGTGTGCGTTTTCATCATGTGTACTGCCCAGCCTCCTCATTTCCTGCTATTTATTCCACGCCATTGTGATTAGTGATGACAGGTGTAGCCTCTTCACCCCACATCGCTCATATCAGTGTATAAACCTGTATCCTGTCTGTCAGAGTGCTTTTTGGTCCCTCACCACCACCATGAATCACGCCGTGCAGTGCATGTTGGAGACATAGGCAGAAACATATATATCTGTGCAGTTGGATGGTCTTTTCTGTTGTTCAGTTGACTCTCCCTGGGTATACCCTGAGGACTAAGCGCATTGTTTCATGAGGAGAGAGAGAGAGAGAGAGAACATCTCACCTCCCTCATCTCTGGCAAAGTACAGGTAGAGCACAGTGGAAATAAGCAAACCTGGAGAGAGAGAAAGTAGAAGGAGGAATAACACAATAGAAACCCAGAGAGGAGGAGGAGATTGGAAAATGTGTTTTTATCACCCTCCGTACAGTGTTCATTTGATTTATCACACTTCGTCAAGCCCAGGTGCCGATTTACAGTGTGGACCTTGAAAAGGACAAGGTCAGTTGAAAAAAATTGGGACTACTCAAACATCCGAAAAAGTAATTACCCGGAAATGAAAAAGAAAATAGTAAAGATTCCTTCATCCAAAGGAAATGTGGAAATGACAATTACAGAGAAAGAGAGGACAGAGGGATAACATCATACATTTGACGTCTGTAAATTTTGAGCCTTATACGTAATCCAAATTCTACCAAAAACCGAGAAGCAAAATGTCCTCCTTGAAAGTAATATCAGAATACCAGAACACTGAGACTCTTATGGTGCAAGCTCCCCAAAGGCATAGACTGGATAAGACATAGACTGGATAAGACATAGACTGGATAAGACATAGACTGGATAAGGCAGAGACTGGATAAGACATAGACTGGATAAGACATAGACTGGATAAGGCAGAGACTGGATAAGGCAGAGACTGGATAAGGCAGAGACTGGATAAGACATAGACTGGATAAGACATACACTGGATTGGGTGTATTAGTGCTTATAAATTGAAAGTCACATCTTGCTGAACAGCCTATTCTCATTTCAATATGCTTATCATTTTGATCCACGGTGCCCCCTCACCAAACAGCTACAACCTAGGCTATAGCCCGTGGGCCTCTACCTGCTCTTATCAACTTCTAGTTACTATGTACTGTATACCTCCCACCTGCTAACACTCTTCAGTCCACATTAGATCTCAATGCTCTCTGAAGCCATGTAAAACCTAGCTGGGGAACGCCTCCATACAAGAGTACGGAGTTGAGCGTTCTTCAGCCATCTAAAACCGGACTAGGGTCTACAGTACTATCCCCAGTCTAGACCCTCTCAAAACAAGGTTCGGTCTATGTGCTGTCCAAATCGTCTAAAAACCAGACRTGGTCTAGCCCCTCAGTCTCCAAAAAGCCAGAGAAGGTCCACTTTCCCTCCAAAACCATCCCAAAGACAGATTTGGTTTGCTGGCTCTGTCTCCCTCTCTATACATCTCCCTGGTAGAAAGTCTCTGTGTTGCTGGTCTGATTGGCTGACTGGCTCAGCTCAGTGCACAGAGATATGATCTTTCTATTTGGCCAGCGGCAGGGCTGCTCTCTATCCCCGGTTACCTCTGGAGGGGTTTTATCTGGCCTGCTGATAGGAATGTTTTCCTTGCCCGACTCCCTCAGTTACTATTAATAATGGGAGTCAAGGCTGCGTGCCCCTTCACCGGCAGTCTGGCGAGACCAACGCTACTCTCGTAAACAAGATTGGGTCGTTTACTTTTACGTTTCCTCTGTGTGTGTGTGTGTGTGTGTGTGTGTGTGTGTGTGTTGTGTGTGTGTGTGTTGTTGTTTGTGTGTGTGTGTGTGGTGTGTGTGTTGTGTATGTGTGTGTGTGGGTGTGTGTGTGTGTGTGGCTGTTACTTACACAGTACCTTCTATCTCCAATATCACGGACAAAAAAGCTAAATATTCTCAAGCTATTCTATATTCCTTGTTGTGTAAACACAAGAAAAGTCAAAGTGTTTTATGATAAGTGTCTCCATAACTCCACTTGGCCCTCAAGAGTTTAGCAGCCATGTTGCTAGTGACTGACGTCTTCAGATCCATCTAACCCTGCAGGACAGCGGGTGCATACCTAGCATTTCCCAAAGCATACAATGGCCAAGACGTCATTGTCATCTGCGTCTAGCATGATTCTGTTACTGGGCCTTGTGGTGTAAGCTTTCTCCCCCCCCTGTTGCATCGCTGCCGACACATCTGCTGTTGGATAGCTGCCAGGTAAACTTAATACTTGAAAACTTTGTGGCATAAAAATATGCGCTGGGGTCTATAAAAGCGGCACTAAATACTGTATCTGACAGACAAAACTCTTTGCCGATGCTGGGGGTAGTACGGCAAAGAGTACGCAGCTATAAGTCATAGATCACTGTCAGAATTTGGCCAGGCGAGAACACTCTACATGGTTCTTCATTCATAGCGTGGTGGGAAAGGCTTGAGCTCTCTGCATGGCTGAAACATCTGTAAGCAGTTGCAGAGAGGGGAGCCCAGAGGAAAACATTTACCTAACAGAATACTAATTCTTTCAGGCACTCGTGTCAGCACTTTGTAAATAAACAGGCACATATGTTATGTTTTTTTTCAAGGCAGGTCTGGGAGAGCCATTTTGCTATGGCAATCTGCTGTATCGACACATGGTCTTTTTGAGTGACATTACAACACTCTATCTCCCTTTTTCTGCCTCCCTCTCTAACCTCGCCAACTCCTCTTAATCACTCACTCTCTCTCCCTCTAGTGCCCCCATCTCCTCTCTTCTCCCTCATGTCTTTGTATCAGGTCTTCGGTCTTCCCCATTCCAGCCCTCTGCCCTCCTTCAAGCATCTGTTCCTGTGTCTTTCCCTCAGTATCGTACCCCTTTTCCATTTCGTTTTTTGGCACTGTTTCCAGACACGGTGTTTAACCTGTGCTAAATGGCCACACTTGTTACAAAACTGCTAGCATTATCAAAAAAACAAGCCTGATTTGAACATGTTAACCATTTACCACAGTGGGCTAAATCAGGGTCACACAGAGTGATTCTTGGTAGTCTTCCACAAATCTAATTTGAAACAAAAGTATACACCTCACACACACATGGATATGAGCTTTAAAAAAAGAAGACACCTGTTCCATGTCAGATATAGAGTTGAAATGTATTTCATTTTGAGTTTGCATCCCGATATTACACTTCATATACATCACAGAAGACTGAAATATAAATTTAAAAAAACTTTGACATAAAAACACCAGAATTTTGGCATTTAAAAAATGAACAATGTTAATTAATGATGAAATTATGAATAATATTAACATACCACCCATGAGTCCAGTAGAGGGCGATATGGTCATTTGACTGCAGGAAAGGGGTCTACACAATAATATGATCAGCCTAGATGCTGGTACAGTTTGACATATATACTGCCAGACATTTTATCTGAATTCAACCAGATGTGAAATACAGCCCTATCCCTCCCAACGCTTTCCTGTCACCTAACAACAATTTTTTTTTTTTTACAATGAATAAACATGTATGTTCACTTGCCTATAAAGTCAACAACTTCCCTCTGAGCTACACTTTACAAGCGTAAAGGAGCACAAGAAGTCTTCAGTGGCTAAGAACCTCGGCCCTCTAGCACCTCCCTCTTTAACTCACGACAAAGGGCTTTTTTCTGCAATGAGTATCTGTGCACCCGTCTTCAGGATAGCTGTACTAGATTTATAAGCTTGTCAGACACCACTACCCCTCTATTTTTCCAAAAACCCATGCTTCTTATTTTGCATCTTGCTTTGGGGAATTATTCTRGCTGGAATGCTGCAGTGTATAATACAATAATGGGAGTTGGTACAGGAATGTGCCTTCATCCCACCCTTGTTGTAGCACATTTTATGGTGCCTGATGGAGTCCAAAGGGCATTACAATAAACTGAAATGAACCAAAGAGGATTTCCCTTAAATCACAGGTAACTAGAGCAATTGTCTTAATTCATCTACATGTAATTCATGCCAAAAGAAAAATGACATACAGTAGACCCTGGTTGATATTCCTTGAAATAAAGTGATAATACTGAACATATGTAACACTGGACATACACAGTGGAATCTACTGTGAGGCACAAACCCAACACCCAAGCTGTTTACTTATAGTATGCCACGACAGGGGCCCAGTGAGGTCATACGTTTATTAAGACTGAAAATTGACATATGCAGTGATATTTGTACTTTGACAGACAAAGGATGCATAATTCAGTGGGTTTTAACTGGACCCGTCTTTCAGAAGGGAGAGTAACTCTGTCTCCACGTCACTTCTGGAGGCTGACATCTCTTTCACAGTGGTGTGATGGGGAGGAAGAGAAAGCAGTGCCATGCATACAGGTGAACCCACCAATAGGAAGGCAGCCCTCTCATGAATAAACGATTGCGACATGCGGCAATAATTTGCATCTGTGTAAAAAGTGACACATCAGCGCTTTTGTCTACAGTCTATCTAGGGGTGTTTTTTTTTTTACATTGTTATTTTATTATTTAATAAAATAAAATGGCTTTCATTAACAGTGGCATTACAAAAGGTGTCGACTGCGCTGCTCTGACTTGTCAAGCCGATCACAGTCTGTTATCTGCAAATTTTTTTATTACTGTAAATCTCTGCAGCGTACATCATAACAAATGCTGAAACAGGTTTGTCCTTGCCTTATCTGGGGTACTAATTTTTGAGGTTATTATGCAAATCAATACTGTTTTCAAACATGAAAGCTGACARGCTGTTTTTGATCTGCATCGGTTATCAATAGCTAAAGCCTGGCTCGGCAGGTGTCATGTCAATAACGACCCGATCGATATGCGCTAGTCTGAGGGGGATTGAAACAGCAGGACTTGTGTAGGGGACTTTTTTGTATGAAGATTCTGAGGTGCCCTGCATTCAAAGCCAAATCTCATCATTAACTGGGCTTTGRAAATGCACCACGCCACTGAAATGCCACTCACATTACACAGGCTGATGTCATGTCTCAGCAAGGCAAATTCTTTTAGCTTTTTTATTGTTTTATTGTCATTATGTTCCTAGGAAAGTTCTAGTTAGGGCCTTTCCCAAGAGTGATGAACAGAAACAGACACAGAAGAAATGAAGCGCAGGCTTTCTCTCTGCTTTCTCACTTCAACAATTGCATGTCATCAACTTGAAAACAGTATGTTTCTAATGCCTGGGGCATGTTAATGAGAGAATCAAAGTATCTAAACATTTCATGAAAACACCGGAAAAGGCATTTTACATATCCCATTTAAATGTGTAATTTATTCCTTTTTCCTTTACTACGACGCAATCTCTGGTTTTCTCTGATGATTTATTTATTCATCCATTTATTTGAAAATTCTTTCTCCGGCTCTCTGGCACCTGACCCTTGCTCCATCAGCCTTCTCTTCTTGCAGAGATAGAGGATGAACGCTCCCTTAAGAGTGAAGGATTGTGGGTCAGAGACAGAGTTTGCAGAGGGCACTGTGAAAACGCTGCGGGGCGATTTGAACAATGCAGAAGTGTTCACCAGGCAATCACACTGCGATAGCGCTCGTTTCTTGGGGTGATGAATGCTTATCAATGTTAAGGAGGGTTGTTACAAAGGGCTCCAAAATTACKCTGGAATCAAACATTGACCTTGTTGTGGTACTGGACCTTATTCAGAAGATGAGCATTATCTGCTTGACTTTTTCCTTTTGCTCTCCTTTGAGAGGCCTTAATACCAATGCTGTTACTAGGGGCATAGGCACGGGTGGGGATGGGTGGGCCCAGGCCCACTCAATCATATTGAGCAATTATTATCATTTTATATATTTATTTAATGCTCTACTTGTCAGTGTTCCAAACTGAACATTTTGGCTCGTGGGGTGGAGGAGATATTAGTGGGCTATACTCAGCCCTGTCTCAGGGTAGTAAGTTGATGGTTGAAGATATCCCTCTAGTGGTTTGGAGGCTGTGCTTTGGCAAATTGGGTGGGGTTATATACTGCCTGGTTGGCCCTGTCCGGGGGTATCGTTGGACAGGGCCACAGTGTCCCCCGACCCCCCCTGTCTCAGCCTCCAGTATCTATGCTGCAATAGTCTATGTGTCCCGGGGGGCTAGGGTCAGTCTGTTATATCTGGAGTATTTCTCCTGTCTTATCTGGTGTCCTGTGTGAATTTAAGTATGCTCCATCTAATTCTCTCTTTCTCCTTCTCTCCCTCCCCTCCCGGAGGACCTGAGCCCTAGGACCGTGCTTCAGGATTACCTGGCACGATGACCCCTACTGCTCCAGTTTCAACTGTTCTGCCTGCGGCTATGGAACCCTGACCTGTTCACCGGACATACTACCTTGTCCCGGACCTGCTGTTTCCGACTCTCTCTCTCTCTCTCTCTCTCTCTCTCTCTCTCTCTCTCTCTCTCTCTCTCACACACCTGCTGTCTCAACCTCTGAATGCTCAGCTATGAAAATCCAACTGACATTTACTCCTGAGGTACTGACCTGTTGCACCCTCTACAACCACCGTGATTATTATTTGACCCTGCTGGTCGTCTATGAACGTTTGGACATCTTGAATAACAATCTGGCCTTAATGGCCATGTACTCTTATAATCTACACCAGGCACAGCCAGAAGAGGACTGTTCGCCCCTCAGAGCCTGGTAACTCTCTAGGTTTCTTCCTAGGCTCCTGCCTTTCTAAGGAGTTTTTCCTAGCCATCGTGGTTCTACATCTGCATTGCTTGCTGTTTGCGGTTTTAGGCTGGGTTTCTGTATAAGCACTTTGTGACATCTGCTGATGTAAAAAGGGCTTTATGAATAAATTAGATTTGAACATTATTTGTCTTTTTACCTAAACACAGTACTTGACTTGAGTACCGGTGCTGAAATGTTATTCTGCTTGAGTTCCTGCACCTCCTATAGAATATTATCTCAAAAGTATTGAGGAGTTCCTGCACATAAATATTTTACCTTAATTTAACTATGCAAGTCAGTTAAGAACAAATTCTTATTTTCAATGACAGCCTAGGAACAGTGGGTTAACTGTCTGRTCAGGAGCAGAATGACAGATTTGTATCTTGTCAGCTCAGGGATTTGAACTTGCAACSKTTTTGGTTACTAGTCCAACGCTCTAACCACTAGGCTACCCTTCCACCCCAAATATAAACAGTACCGGCACCCAAAATGAGTACTGGCACATATTTCAGTCCAAGTCAAGCACTGGCCTAAACATGCATACACCATCAGATAGAAGTCATAGCGAGCAGTAGGGAGGGGGTGGGAAAGGCATATATATATATATATATATATATATATATATATTGATAATAATAATAGTAATAATAGTAATACATTATTCTCAAGGACATCTTACATTAAAATTATGCCTAAAATCTAGTGCTGAACCTATGTAATGAAGTTGAATTATGCTTGATTATTTACCAGGAAAAACAATAAAAACAAATTGTAAAAAAAGAACAATCAGCTTCTCAATTTAATGGGCTTATCAAAATAATGGGCGGGTTCTGGCACGTGTCACTCCGCACTTATACCATGTGCAGTAAACAGTAGCTATTGTTGRGTAGGCTAGGCTACACTGTGTAGGCTATTCACCATTAGCTAGCTAGCTAGCTATGACTCACTAGCCAACTTGGCTAACAAAAACAAGTAAAAGGGCCAAACAAAGCTCACTGTTAKAWWTTTTTATTCGTTATTTGATATCACTGATTCCACGATGAAGGGCCTCCAGTCCCCACTATATCAATCACTGATTGCATAGATCTAATCAAGGGRCTTAAAGGGATACTTCAGGATTTTGGCAACAAAGCCCTTTATCTACTTCCCCAGAGTCAAATTAACTRGTGTATACCATTTTTATGTCTCTGCGTGCAGTTTGAAGGAAGACCGTTTTTTTTACATTCAAAGACAATTCTAAAGATGATTCCGATAAAATCATTAAGCTTACAGATGATTTGCTGTCCAAATAAAGGACGCAGAACTAACTATTTTTGTACAGCAGCTTAAACAAAAGGTACAAGAGGGTTGGTCGCTCAGTCAATCAAGGTGGCAACTTGTATTATTAGCCCATTCGCTAATAATGCGATAGGTGAACTAGATTCAACTGCCCTGCATGTCGGGTAGGCGAAGTGTTTTAAACCTTTTTATTTGTCCGAAGATACAAACTCCGCCCAGAGAGCTAGATCAAGTGTACCTGTAGGCATAGCGCTGGCCAATCGGATAGCTTAGATCACCATGTCTACAGCAGCTTCTGCTACACAGCAAAGTTCATAGTGACAGTAGAGCAGGCTACTGTAAGATTTCAAAACCATGCTTYGAGAGAGATTGTCAAAGAATACAGCCTAAGGGGACAATGTTTTTATTTGACACCTTTAGAAATCCTGAAACACGCTTCTCCACTTCGAGTCGCACTCTCTCCCTCCCTCCTTCCGCTGACACTGACCATCAGTAAAAAAAAAAAAAAGAAGATATATTTACATTTATGCTCTGATGTGCKTCACAAGTAGTCGGCTACAATGACTGACCTATTACCAGTGTTATCATACAGCCTAGCTTCTTATTATATATGAAAATAGGCAAATGCATGAAACAATATTTCCAGTCAATGTAAATAGCCTATCATTTTTAGGAAGTACATTTMATTGGAAATAGAACTTTGCCCGGTGCTTCTCCACCCATGTACTACAGTTAGGCCCTATAGGGTATTGGTCATTTAACTGAAATCACATAAAACATTGCAGGCACACTTGATCTCCTGCGCCCAGCAGAGAATAGCACTCGGCTTGCAATTTGACTCAGACAGTGATCTGGACTAAGAAAAGGTCGGTGACCACTGTTCTAGTCTATGTAGACTATGACCTATTACCATATGTATTAGCATACCATTAGGTCTCCTTTGATGATGTTTAATAWGCAGCGTGTATCCTAATGCAAACCTGATCTACTTTGATTGGCCTCCATGCCAGTGATCAACACTAGAAAAGCCTTATTGGACCCCCCCTTCAGGCCAATGATGTTTCTTTTGAAAGTCAACATTCTACATTAWTTCTGCCAAAAAGTTATACTTTGAAAAAACACTCAAGGGGTACTTTTTGAGAGTTTGGCAAGGATAGGTGTTTTGGAAACTGCAGAATCTGCTCTTTCTGATACTACACAGACATCAAAAGTCTAACCTGCTTGTGACTGTAGGAGGATTTGCAAAAGTCTCTTTTTGGCACTCTGATTAGTTTCCCTGCTTCTGTGTCAATTCCAAACTGCGCTGTTCATCAYATTCTTCACACACTTTTACCATTGATAATATTGTTACCCATCAGACTATTTTCAATTTTGTCTTTAGGCTAAATCTATTATTATATGTGTGAAATGTCTTTTTTAAATGTACTTTAGTTGTAGTTTTGATGGGCCATTATCAGCTGCACAGGCCTACGCTCTTAAAATAGCTTATAACACACATTCTGTTCCTGACATTAAGATTCTAACAACCACAGTGTGGTTGATAGACATATTTACGAAAAGTCAAGGAGAAGCGGGGAGGGGGACATGACTTTAAAATTGCAGAGTAAATAAACAAATTAATTTGTTTTGAGTCAATATGAGCCTCTCTTGTGATTATTACTGTCATTTCAGGGCATTATGTTCTAATCCCATAGTCTATTAACTAAGCTATAGACCTATAGTTTATTATGTGTAGGTCTATGTGAGTCGCATGTTAAATGCAAGAGTCATGTATTTATGTAGGCCTACACGACTGTTTGGTCTGTAATGTGAATTTTTTGTTAAACAAATACTGTAAAATCACCAGGAATTCAGCTAAACATTTATTTCATTTTGCAAATCTGTTCCCATTCCCACAAATAAAAAAAGAGATGTGATCATGTCTCAATGTAATCAAGGTATGAAATTATTTTGATTTTCAAATATAATCTCAAATATAATACGCCATACAGTGGTTGGTTTTATATGGCAGAAGACTATCACACTAAGTCTACAGTGCATTCAGAAAGTATTCAGACCTTTACCCTTTTTCCATATTTTGTTACGTTACAGCCTTATTAAAAAATGGATCAAATAAAACAATTCTCCATCTATCTACGCGCAACACCCCATAATGACAAAGCAAAAACAGGTTTTTATTTGCACGTTTATTAAAAATAAAAAACAGAAATACCTTATTTACATAATTATTCAGACCCTTGAGACCATGAGACTCGAAATTGAGCTCAGGTGCATCCTGTTTCCATTGATCATCCTTGAGATGGTTCTACAACTTGATTGGAGTCCACCTGTGGTAAATTAAATTGATTGGACATAAAATCAAATCAAATCAAATGTATTTATATAGCCCTTCTTACATCAGCTGATATCTCAAAGTGCTGTACAGAAACCCAGCATAAAACCCTAAACAGCAAGCAATGCAGGTGTAGAAGCACGGTGGCTAGGAAAAAAGAGAGAATTAGAGAGAGCATACTTAAATTCACACAGGACACCGGATAAGACAGGAAAAGTACTCCAGACTGACCCTAGCCCCCCGACACATAAACTACTGTAGCAATAAATACTGGAGGCTGAGACAGGAGGGGTCAGGAGAAACTGTGGTCCCATAACCCACCCACTTTGCCAAAGCCCCACACCACTAGAGGGATATCTTCAACCACCAACTTACCATCCTGAGACAAGGCCGAGTATAGCCCACAAAGATCTCCGCCACGGCACAACCCAAGGGGGGGCGCCAACCCAGACAGGAAGATCACGTCAGTGACTCAACCCACTCAAGTGACGCACCCCTCCTAGGGACGGCATGGACATGATTTGGAAAGGCACACACCTGTCTTTATAAGGTCCCACAGTTGACAGTGCATGTCAAATCAAATCAAAGTTTATTTGTCACATGCGCKGAATACAACAGGTGTAGTAGACCTTACAGTGAAATGCTTACTTACAGGCCCTAACCAACAGTGCAATTTTTAAGTAAAAAATAGGTATTACGTGAACAATAGATAAGTAAAGAAATAAAAACCACAGTAAAAAGACTGTGAAAATAACAGTAGCGAGGCTATATACAGTCGCGAGGCTATATACAGGCACCGGTTAGTTGCGCTAATTGACACAATATGTACATGAATGTATAGTTAAAGTGACTATGCATAGATGATTAACAGAGAGTAGCAGCAGCGTAAAAGAGGGGTTGAGGGGACACACAATGCCAATAGTCCGGGTAGCCATTTGATGACCTATTCWGGAGTCCTATGTCTTGGGGGCAAAAGCTGTTGAGAATCCTTTTGGTCCTAGACTTGGCGCTCCGGTACCGCTTGCCATACGATAGCAGAGAGAACAGTCTATGACTGGGGTGGCTGGGGTCTTTGACAATTTTTAGGGCCTTCCTCTGACACCGCCTGGTGTAGAGGTCCTGGATGGCAGGCAGCATAGCCCCGGTGATGTACTGGGCCGTACGGACTACCCTCTGTAGTGCCTTGCAGTCGGAGGCCGAGCAGTTGCCGTAACAGCCAGTGATGCAACCAGTCAGGATGCTCTCGATGTTACAGCTGTAGAACCTTTTGAGGATCTGAGGACCCGTGCCAAATCTTTTTAGTTTCCTGAGGGGGAATAGGCTTTGTCGTGCCCTCTTCACGACTGTCTTGGTGTGTTTGGACCATTCTAGTTTGTTGGTGATGTGGACACCAAGGAACTTCAAGCTCTCAACTTGCTTCACTACAGCCCCGTCGATGAGAATGGGGGTGTGCTCGGTCCTCCTTTTCCTGTAGTCCACAATCATCTCCTTTGTCTTGATTACGTTGAGGGACAGGTTGTTATTCTGGCACCACCCGGCCAGGTCTCTGACCTCCTCCCTATAGGCTGTCTCGTCGTTGTCAGTTATCAGACCTACCACTGTTGTGTCGTCTGCCAACTTAATGATGGTGTGGAGTTGTGCCTGGCCACGCAGTCGTGGGTGAACAGGGAGTACAGGAGGGGACTGAGCACTCACCCCTGAGGGGCTCCAGTGTTGAGGATCAGCGTGGCGGATGTTTTGCTACCTATGCTCACCACCTGTGGGCGGCCCTTAAGGAAGTCCTGGATCCAGTTGCAGAGGGAGGTGTTTATTCCTAGGATCCTTAGCTTKGTGATGAGCTTTGAGGGCACTATGGTGTTGAACGCTGAGCTGTAGTCAATGAATAGCATTCTCACGTAGGTGTTCCTTTTGTCCAGGTGGGAAAAGGCAGGGGTGGGGTGGGGTGCAATAGAGATTGCATCATCTGTGCATCTGTTTGGGCGGTATGCAAACTGGAGTGGGGCCAGGGTTTTTGGGATAATGGTGTTAATGTGAGCCATTACCAGACTTTCAAAGCACTTCATGGCTACAGACGTGAGTGCTACGGGTCTGTAGTCATTTAGGCAGGTTACCTTAGTGTTCTTGGGCACAGGGACTATGGTGGTCTGCTTGAAACATGTTGGTATTACAGACTCAATCAGGGACAGGTTGAAAATATCAGTGAAGATACTTGCCAGTTGGTCAGCACATGCCCGGAGCACACGTCCTGATAATCTGTCTGTGAATGTTGACCTGTTTAAAGGTCTTACTCACGTCGGAACAACTGACGCTCTCATGCGTGCCTCAGTGTTGCTTGCCTCGAAGCGAGCATAGATGTGATTTAGCTCGTCTGGTAGGCTCGTGTCACTGGGCAGCTTGTGGCTGTGCTTCCCTTTGTAGTCTGTAATAGTTTGCAGGCCCTGCCACATAAGTCGGAGCTCGTCTTATGTGCAAAAACCAAGCCATGGGGTCAAAGGAATTGTCCATAGAGCTCCGAGACAGGATTGTGTCGAGGCACAGAACAGGGGAAGGGTACCAAAACATTTCTGCAGCATTGAAGGTCCCCAAGAACACAATGACCTCCATCATTCTTAAATGGAAGAAGTTTGGAACCACCAAGACTCTTTCTAGAGCTGGCCACCTGGCCAAAATGAGCAATCGGGGGAGAAGGGCCTTGGTCAGGGAGGTAATCAAGAACCCAATGGTCACTCTGACAAAGCTCCAGAGTTCCTCTGTGGAGATGGGAMAACCTCCAAAATGACAACCGTCTCTGCAGCACTCCACCAATCAGGCCTTTATGGGTGGAGTGGCCAGACGGAAGCCATTCCTTAGTAAAATGCACAACATCCCGCTTGGAGTTTGCCAAAAGGCATCTAAAGGACTCTCAGACCATGAGAAACAAGATTCTCTGGTCTGATGAAACCAAGATTGAACTCTTTGGCCTGACGACAAAGCGCCACGTCTGGAGGAAGCCTGGCACCATCCCTACGGTGAAGCTTGGTGGTGGCAGCATCATGCTGTGGAGATGTTTTTCCTGCGGCAGGCCCTGGGAGACTAGTCAGGATCAAGGGAAAGATGAACGAAGCAAGTACAGAGGGATCCATGATGAAAACCTGCTCCAGAGTGCTCAGGAACTCAGACTGGGTCAAAGGTTTCCCTTCTAACAGGACAACAACCCTAAGCACACAGCCAAAACAACGTAGGAGTGTCTTTGGAACAAGTCTCTGAATGTCCTTGAGTTGCTCAGCCAGGGCCCGGACAGCAAACAAAGATTGAAATGCAGGAATGCACCAAAGACCTTGGTGCTGGTCATCATTAGAAAGGGATTTAGTGACATAGAACTAACAGCAGACCGCTGGGTGAGTTCACACTCATCTAGTCCACATGCCCTGTCTACTATAAGTCCAATGTGCTTAATAACACTATGTGTGCCTTACCAAGTGGCTGAAATAATCAAAATAACGGAGTTGGCCCATCTTTAAAATCTACTTGAGCAGGTCAGCTTCTTTTCCAACAATATCAGCATCCCTTCAGATACTGTTCTACTACTGAGGTTTGAAAGTTGGGAAAACACAAGACTACGGCAAGAAGAAGACAAAAACTTTTCTGTGAACTCAACCAAACACAGATCCAAGGAGTTCAGCTCTTTCTCAAAGTGTGGAATAACTGTTGAAACAGGTGTAACTGTGGAAGTGTTGGCGTGCTTCCTCCGTGTTCTGGTCCCTAAAATCAACCTCCGCCTCTGTCTCCATCTCACAAGTCTTTCCATGTGCGCAACTTTGGTTTTAGAAGTGGGGGGGATATAATTATATATATTTTTAATCCAGTCGGATAAACACTCCAAACAGCCTACCCGACCGCTCAGAAGCGTCCGCATGGTCCTATGGCACACCGTTGCCTCATTTTGTATAACATTACAATCATAAAACTGGGGGCGACAAAAAATGCAATTTCAGTATGTGGGAGGGACATGTCCCGTCCCCCGTCCCCCTGTCCCCCTGTCCCCGTCCCCCGTCCCCATTCCCCCCTCCCCCATCCCCAATAAAAGTTACCGCCCCTGAGTCTTTCAGACAACCTTGGTGGGATTTTTTGACAAAGCACGCCGCCCGCCTCTCAAAGGTGCACTCGAGAGCCAGTGAAAGATGGAGAGAAAAACAGCTCTAATTATGCAAGAACAAGCGACTTTGTGGAAGATAAAGTTGGTGACACATGGGACATCGAGGACACCCGTCACTTTAGGGGGGTTTTCAACGTGGGAAAGCACAAATGGATGTTTGTGCTAAGTTATCGCCGCTAATTGGTACAAACTTATAAAGCAGGGTTGTTGTGTGGCGACAGATGGCTGTTGTGCAATGTGGCAGATTTCAGTGGCTGTGCGTCTCTCTCCTTCCTCGGCACATCAAGAAGGAGAAACAATTTCGCAAGGTCACGGAATTTATGTGAGGAGAAGGGGGAAGGCGAAAGAGTATAAAAAATGAAAACAGTTGTGTGTTTATTAGTGTGTTAATTTATGTGTGAGTGAGTGAGTGTGCATAAATGGTGTTAATATGTGTGTGTGTGATGTGTTAGCTCTGAGCACTTGTCTGTTTGTTTGGCCAAATTCTGCTTTTTGTTTGGGTTTCTTGCCTCGCCAAGCTCTCGGCTCCGCAAATTAGCTGGCGCCCTCAGGGACCTAATTACCAGTATCAATGATCCAAGGATTTTCATAAATCCCATTACAGTCCACCTGCACTATGTCAAGCCAGTTCAGAGTGGGGTGGGGTGTGTGTGTGTTGTGTGTCTGTGTGTGGTGTGTGTGATGTGTTGGTGTGTGTGTGTGTGTGTGTGTGTGTGTGTGTGGGTGGTGGTGTGTCGGTGACGGTGGTGTGTGTGTGTGTGTGAGTGTTGTGCGTGGTTGTGTAGTGTGTGTGTTGTGTGTGTGTGTGGTTGTGTGGTAATGTGTGTGTGTGGTGTGTGGGTTTGTGTGTGTGTGCAAGAGAGAGCTGATTAGCTTGTTTGCTTATCCCCAGGTGGCTGAGCAATGGGCAGGGATGGGGCGGGGGGGGACAAACGTGCAGTTGTGTGTGTGGTGTTGTGTGTTGTGTGTGTGTGTGTGTGTGCTGTGTGTTGTGTTAGTGTGTGTGTGTGTGTGTTGTGTGTGTGTGTAGTGGTGTGTGTGTGTGTGTGTGTGTGTGGTGTGTGTGTGTGTGGTGTAGGAGCGTCTAGAAGAAGAGGAAGAGAGGGCTTATCCCAGGCTGGACGCACAGCAGAGGAGGCTACCGTGGACCTTTTATGAGCGGCCGATCGAATAACCGTGTGAAGCGGGTCAGCCCTTTCGAGTTGCAGCGCTATACCCCGACAGAAGTAAACAGGGGGGCTGGAGGGGCAAAGGGTCCTTGGGGGCAGGAGAGGTGTTATTAACTGTGCTTAGGTCATTGACTCATTATGATGTCTTCCTTTAGTTTAAGGGGGCGGCTGTGGGGAAGCATTTGTTGCCCCCCCCCCCCATTGGCTACCACAGAACGAGACCTTTCTTTTGTCTGTCTGTGCAAGCATCTTTGGTTTGTCATCACACTCGATGATGAAGGAGCTAAACACCCTGGCTATTTTCACATTAGAATCTCATTTAGTAAAGACATATTGAATCTTTCTGGTCCTACGCTGAATGGGGGATGTATTTTTTTCTATGGCTGGCTGTAACATATATTCCCTTGTGGGCATGATGGGACAGAAGCACTTGTTTAATTTGTAGCATAATCTCCAAATGGTGACATTACAGGATCTTCTTGTCACCGCAAAGTGCCACATTGATGGATCTGACTGTGTACCAGTGTTCATTAAACACACACCAAACAGCCTCCATTACAGCCTGCTCTCTGTTCTACAGTAGAGAAGGCTCGCCATTCCCTACTATCAAATGCTCTTTAAGCATATGTGTGGGGCTTGAAAAGTGTTTTCTTTCTGAAATGCCAGTTAGAAGTCAATCACTGGATATCAAAGCGCCCGGGTAGAGTACAAGAAAAGCTAACAATACAACATCATGGCTGTGAATTCAGACTGCTTTTCATATTGGCCACCGTGGGCTGATTCTACACTGTGCTTTAAGCGGGTCACTATCTGTCTGTACATATTACATTAAGGAATATGATTATAGTTGGGGTCAAATTAGGATGAATTTGCTGTCATAAATGTGTAGCAAAAGCCCAGAGATGAAGATTTGAAAGACTTGGCTGACCCCAGCAGCCCACAGTGCTTGTATGTCTGGCTTCGTCATACTTGACTGGGAGATAAGAAGTGATCATATTTACCCGTTTCATTTCGACACACTGATCTTCGGAGAAAAGCCCATGCGGGTCGATTCTTTCTCTAATGCAGCATAATGCATGTTGATGGACAAAATGTTTAAATTGTGTTTGCAAATAGCCCAACGTACAATTTCAAGATTGCGTGAGTTAAAATATGTAACGCTAGGTTCGATCTATTTCTCAATAGACATGGTCCAAAGATACCCCAGTGGAACGATGATATGAGGTATGGAAAGAGGGAACAACTCAAAGACTGATTCAAAGACGGACAGATGGATGGAGAAGGAGAGAAATAAGAAGTKCCATGTTTGTTGTTCCCAGTCAGGTTTGACTGAGGCCTGGCCTTTTCTAGGGTGACTCTGCACTACACACACTACACGCACTACAAGCCCCCCTGAGAAAACTCAGAAAAACCCAACTGCCTCTGCTTTGAAGCAAAAGGGGTTATTGTGTAAATATTCTGCGCAAGTGTTTGTGCGTCTTAATCTTCCGTTGGGTGATCTTTGGAAAGGAGGAACGCCCAGGTGCCAATGTTCAGAAGAGCCCCCGGTTGGAGAAAGACAGAGAGAGAGAAAGAGGGAGAGAGAGAGAGAGGGTCTCTGTACTTGCGAGAGCGCTGGGAGCTAAAGTTCACTACGGGGGCGTAAGTGTGTCAAGAAGAACGCTTTTCCCCACCATCCGCAAGCCCGGGGCCCTCTCGAAAACATTAAAAAGCATAAACAGTCAATACTGAATGTAACTCGGAGTGAGAGAGAGTGTGAAAAAGAGCGAGAAGTACGAGGAACGCAAATGTTTTTCATGTGTTACACAACAGAGTGAGATCAGACAGAGAGGTAGAAGCTTGGCTGTAGTGTATGGTTGGTTGTGATCCTTTCTGATGGGGGGGGGGGGGGCTTCCAAGTGAATCATTCATTTCGGGTGGCGGGGTGGGTACAGGGAGGAGGAAAGGGATCAAGGAAATCCCCACCTGGTGCAAGACAGGGGTCAGAGTAGTCAGACAAAAGGACAGGAGAGTTGTTCAGAATCCTTCTGTTAAGAAAGAGGCAATATCTCTATCACCCAGTGCACTCATCCAAACAAGAGCACATGAAATATGGAAGCACATATAGTGATAGAGGAAGCGCACTGAAAGCCGCCTCTTCATGCCGATAAGAGCAAAAAACACTGCCGGATGATAAATATCAAAACGTACACATTTGAGATTCTCGTTTGAGATGTGAAGGTTTGTTGATCTTAGCGCATTGTTCTTACTCATAACCGGTCTGTCTGGGAGGGATAAGGGCTTTCACTCCACTCCAGTCTCCTTTTCCACTCCCTCTCACTCTCTCTCACAAGATTTTCAAATGATTTCTCCAAACACTCGACACCTGGCTGACTTTAGAGTCTGTGATAAGTGGAAGTTGGCATGTCTCTCTCTTGCTGTCTTTTTTAATCAAATCTTCAGTCGCACCTCACATGATGTACAAGCCCGCATTCAGACGAACTCTCTCTATTGACAGGGTAGATAGAAAGAGTTACAGGCAGAGTGATAGTGGGAAATTGGCTGTGTGTGTGTGTGTGTGTGTGTGTGTGTGTGTGTGTGTGTGTGGGTGTGTGTGTGTGGTGTGTGTGTGTGTGTGTGTTGTGTGTGTGGTGTGTGTGTGTGTGTGTTGTGTGTGTGTGTGTGTGTGTGTGTGTGTGTGTGTGTGTGTGTGTGTGTGTGTGTGTGTGTGCGTGCGTGCGTGCGTGTGGTACATGTATATTGTGCGTGTACATGTATAATGAGAATTTGTTATTTCAAATACTTTTTTTCTGTGTATTTGAGCACAAAACAAGTACTTATATTTGAGTATTTATTTGTATAAAACAAATAGTTCACCAAATTCTATTTGAGTATTTATTTGTATAAAACAAATAGTTCACCAAATTCTATTTGAAAGTATTTTAAAATACCTACTTCAAATAATATTCTTGAATACCTGGGTTAAATGCATGGGAGTTTCAAATACTTTCCAAGTGTATTTCGAAATACATTACAATATTCAACTACTTGTTTTTTCAAATAAAGGTTATCTGAATAATTGTTTTGAAATGTATTGAAATGTAATTGAAATACAGTACCTGAAATAATATTTCAACCCAGGTCTGGTGTGTGTGTTTGTGTTGAGTACAAAAAACTGCATACCAAAAAAACTGTTGATTCAGTTCGCTTCTATTAGGTTACATACAAATGTGGCTTAAAAAACAACAGTCAGTCTATATTGCTACAGCCTAATATTGCTCATATTGAGGGTGCACTTGAGTATCTTTTTCTCAATATTTCTCTCCACAATCCTTGAAACATATCGAATCAGAGCAACCTTTTCTCAAATAATTGCGCCGGTTGTATACAATACTAGGCAACAACATATCATATTTATACAGCACATTTTAGACATGGAATGTAATGCAATGTGCTTCACAGGAGAAAAAACAAAAACAAAAAAAACAATGAAAATAAAACTGAAATATTTACTAAACCCTGCATTTATAAATAAGCACATCCTGTAACCTCCCGATTCAAGGTTCCCAATCCTTTATACAGTTTTAAAAGCAATCAGTATCTCATGTTTTCTTCAACAAATAATGCCTTCTAAGACCAAGGACGCTGAGAGAATATCTTCCTCTCTTTCTGGGCAAACAAAAGTTGCTTCCATACAGTGTATTTGCACAATTTTTCTGCCAGCACAGGTCCCAGACTCCATCGTTTGGAGGAGGGAACTATATCAGTGAGAATTTGACTTCCACTCCCCGGAATAGGCCGTTTCCTTTTGTTGTCAAACAGAATGACTAAACATGCTCATTCACATGATCCCATGGTAGAGCGTTATTAATTTATTATTTTGGAGTTATCTGTGCTTTCACACACACGCCTGCCTAGATGAATGACAATTGTTAAATTTTGTTTGAATATGGCAGATATGAATAATGTAAGAGAGACTGGCGGCTTTGTTGCGTCCCCGTAGCTCTCGCTCTCCTCCAAGATAATATACAGTAAATAATGTCCAGTAGGTCTAATTGTACGACTATATAGAAAGGATATGGGGGAAATGACCCTCTGAGAATATAAGCATTAAGCTCCAATACGGAATAGTTGAGTTGAATCGTCAGGCCTCTGGTGAAAACTACGTCACTTCAATGTTCTTGCAACACTGGGACACGGTTAGGACGGAGAGAGTCACCTGCCACCCTTTGACACTGGAAAGTGGGTCACTTCATTCCGTCAGGATTCAGCTCTGATGTTAGCGATGAGGTCTCAGAAGACTGGTTTAAGAGAAAAAATATGAAATAAATAAAAAATAAAAGAAGTAAATAAAACAGGGATGGCAGCGCAGTATCTGATGTTGATCGGTGTGGTGAAGAGCTGCCTTTGATAGGCTTGAGGAGAGTGACAGGATGTTTTTCCCCAAGTGCTACTCCTCGAGACGGGTAGCATTAAAAAAAAAACAGTCAGCGCTGACTGATTGGTCTGAAAAGACTGTCAAATGTCAAGGAGTTATCAAACGGCAGACATGTTTTCTTTAGGAAAGATGCCGGGAGAAGGAAAAGCATTACCTTTCAGTGGGGGAGTGGAAGTCACTCTTCCTCCATCAAGTGCAGTCCTCTAGAATAGATTAGTAAAAACATTCCTTTTTTACCAGGCTTACACTTTCACCTCAAAAATTGAAATCTACGGCTGTTGACGTAAGCTGTTGAGATGATTCAGTTAAGATGATTAAAGCCATGTGGGCAAAAATTCCCCACAAGGCATGCTTCTAAATTATAAAAGAAACTTGACTGCTTGGACTTGCTGCCTGGCAAAAACAATTATTTGTTTGGGGAGTAAATCATGAATTTCACCACAAAAAAAAAAGAAATGTTTTTTTGGAAGGAATACCAAAAACAGACATTTTACTTAAATTGCCAAGTAAGAGTAAGTTCTCAGGAAGTTGTCAGACTATTCAAAAACAGCCGTCTACATATTGTACGTTGTACCACTGGCAATGAGGGGTCTTACTGTAGTTATGCTGTCCCTGGATTGAGCCCAGACAGCCCCTCCTCTCCTCACAGAGTCCTCCTCAGCACTGATGGGGCTCAAGGCCCCCCCTGTCATCTCTGACACCTCAAAGTAGCTCCCACATTATGTTTACATGTACATCCATTCCCCATGATGTCTGTAAAGAGGCTCTGTGTCTTCATCTGCCTGGACCGGCTGACAGGGACAACTTGTTCACCACTAAATCCCCAGCAAACGCCTGATTTAATTCTCAGGGCTGATGTTGGTTGGACTCCCCTCACAGTACAGAACACGTGTAAAGCGTGGGGAGATGGGATGACGTGGCTCAGCTTGACAAGATCAGCAGCACTGGCAAGACTTGATGCAGAAGCAATCATCCAGTCCTTAGCTAGCATTATTCATGCCATACAACCTACCCACTCCACTATTTAATTCAAACATCTCCCCAACCAATAAACATTTATGTGTCTACGCCCACTCGTCACAAACGCATACACTATCTAATCTGCCACAATAGCGCGTTCTATTTATGGCTAATGTCCAATTCGCTATGAAATGTTCATTAGAAAAGGTATTTTAAAGTGTACATGGAAGTGATCACGTCTGGTTTAAATTGAATATTATGTCATGTTTTTATTATGAGAATGCCAGTTACATTTGTATAATTTGCCAGTTTTGGTTGCTACACGTGGCCACCCTTGTTGGTATGTTCCAGGGAGTGTCCTCTGGTATGAGCCTGATTTAGGTGAGCAATGTAAATAGATATGAACACTTCTGCACCTGAACCTTCTGCCTCCTGCTGAATCTCTGCCCTTACAAAATTACAATGCATGGCTGTCTTTTGTTGACTTTCTCTATCTTTTTGAAGACAAGTATATATTGAGCAATCAAGTTATGCTTGTTGTTGTGGCTCTCAATTCAATTGTCCAATAATACGAAAATAAAGACCATTGATTGATTATTTCTTGGCATGGGTAAAGTGTCCATCATCATGTTCCTTGAAACTAGCCTTTTATTTCTGTTTCCTAGTAACAGCTTTACATCCACAGCCCTTATCAAAGTATTCAGCAGTCGCTCATTCAGAACAAGGCCATCGAGGCTTTAGCTCATATCTACAAAACGAGGTGACTCACTGGGCACGGATGTCATTTCAACGTCTAGTTCTGATTTACATTTTGTTGAGTTGTCAACTAACATGAAATTAACTGAAATCCAAAATAATTTCACCATGTCATTGGATTTAGGTAAACATTTGGGTGAAAAAAATATGAAACTCCCTTAACATTGAATATTTTTTTGCAAATCCAATCCGTTTTCCACTTAAATATCTCCCATTCCTATAAGCAACTCTTGCTGAGATCCGTTTGTGTCCTGGTGAGAGAGCTTCTGAGCAGTATACCATCAAACCAATACTAGATGAACAAAGGGGGAAAATATCAAATGTATTCCTTAGTCTGCCTGCCTGCCTGCCTTAAGTTTAATCTAATTTGGTCTTTATTGAGCAATGTGTAAGAGCTGTTTTGTTTTATTCAGGCCTATGTGTGTTTTTTCCACCTCTGCTTTTTCCTTTGTTGCTTTTCCCTCAGCTGCCTCTGACAAAGACAGCTAGCCTGCCAAGCCTGGTGCTGCTCTGGGACAAACCTGTCAATCACTCCTGACAACATGTATGTTAAAAATTCAAATGTGACTCAAAGCCGGTGCGTGACAGCCGAGCCTTTGAAAGTGGCTGCAGCGCTCGGGCGACAGCCAGAGGAGTAGGAGTAGAAAACAAACTAAGAAAACAACACTGCGGTGAGTTAAAGAGAGAGAGAGAGAGAGAGAGAGTTATAAGCATAAGAGGAGGAATGTGGGTCTTGATGGGAATTGGCATTGGATTCTCTCTCGTTGTCGCGTTGCTTTTCTAATTTAGTTGAATGTCCCTAGTGAGTGAGTGGAGTGGTGGGTCTTCCAGGGATTGTGTTGAGGACCTCTATCCGCTGTCGGGATGGGAAGCGCTACTCTAAACTCCTCTGAGACCTCTCTCTCGCATGATATAGTCAGGCTTCTCACGCATCACACTACCATATCCACCGACACAAAACAACTGCACACACAAATGTTAATAGCAAACTGCTTGATTCRATCTAGCCGTCTTAAGGCACAACAATTGATTCCCACCTGAAAACACATGCAAATATCAATTTAATGTGCCTCCTTTTTAGGGGGATGTACAGAAAACGCTATACAAGAGAACAGAGATGTGCATTTTCAATACATCATAAGGGAACATGGAAGACTTCATTCAGATTCATCATGCGGTCCTAAATGTCTATCGCCCTGTAGCACTCACTTCTGTTGTCACGTTCTGACCTTAGTTCCTTTTTTATGTCTTTATTTTAGTTTGGTCAGAGCGTGAGTTGGGGTGGGCATTCTATGTTGTTTTTCTATGTTTTGTTCTYTMGTTKTATTTCTATGTGTTTGGCRTAGTATGGTTCRCAATCAGAGGCAGGTGTCAGTCGTTGTCTCTGATTGGGAGCCATATTTAGGTAGCCTGTTTTCCTTTGTGTTTTGTGGGTGGTTGTTTTCCTGTGTCTGTGGTTTCACCATACGGGACTGTTTCGTTTTCGTTTTGTATATTTCACGTTGTTATTTTTGTATTCTTAGTGTCCAGTTATTAAATTGAATATGGACACTTACCACGCTGCGCATTGGTCCTCTTCTTCCACCCACGACAAGCGTTACATCAGTCATCACGGAGTGCTTTGAGAGGCTAGTTAATGATCATATCACCTCCACCTTACCCAACACCCTAGACCCACTACAATTTGCATACTGCCCCAACAGATCCACGGATTACGCAATCGCCATATCCCATCTGGACAAGAGGAATAGCTTTGATCTGATCTTCATCTAAGTCACAACAAGAGACAAACATAGTGTGCTTAAACTAATAACACACACATTATTGTATTTTTCTTGTCTATATTGAATACATAATTTAAACATTCACAGTGTAGGTTGGAAAAAGTATGTGAACCCCTAGGCTAATGACTTCTCCAAAAGCTTATTGGAGTCAGGAGTCAGCTAACCTGGAGTCCAATCAATGAGACAAGATTGGAGATGTTGGTTAGAGCTGCCTTGCCCTTTAAAAAACACTCTCAAAATTTGAGTTTGCTATTCACAAGAAGCATTGCCTGATGTGAACCATGCCTCGAACAAAAGAGATCTCAGATTAAGAATGGTTGACTAGCATAAAGCTGGAAAGGTTTACAAAAGTATCTCTAAAAGCCTTGATGTTCATCAGTCAACAGTAAGACAAATTGTCTATAAATGGAGAAAGTTCAGCACTGTTGCTACTCTCCCTAGGAGTGGCCGTCCTGCAAAGATGACTGCAAGAGCACAGTGCAGAATGCTCAGTGAGGTTAAGAAGAATCCTAGAGTGTCAGCTAAAGACTTACAGAAATCTCTGGAACATGCTAACATCTCTGATGACGAGTCTACGATCCGTAAAACACTAAACAAGAATGGTGTTCATGGGAGGACACCACGGAAGAAGCCACTGCTGTCCATAAAAAACATTGCTGCACGTCTGAAGTTTGCAAAAGTGCACCTGGATGTTCCACAGCGCTACTGGCAAAATATTCTGTGGACAGATGAAACTACAGTTGAGTTGTTTGGAAGGAACACACACAGCACACCAACATCAAAACCTCATCCTAACTGTAAAGCATGGTGGAGGGAGCATCATTGTTTGGGACTGCTTTGCTGCCTCAGGGCCTGGACAGCTTGCTATCATCGACGGAAAAAATTAATTTGCAATTTTATCAAGACATTTTTCAGGAGAGTGTTAGGCTATCTGTCCGCCAATTGAAGCTKAACAGAAGTTGGGTGATGCAACAGGACAATGACCCAAAACACAAAAGTAAATAAACAACAGAATGGCTTCAACAGAATATAATACACCTTCTGGAGTGGCCCAGTCAGAGTCCTGACCTCAACTCGATTGAGATGCTGTGGCATGACCTCAAGAGAGCAGTTCACACCAGACATCCCAAGAATATTGCTGAACTTAAACAGTTTTGTGAAGAGGAATGGTCAAAAATTCCTCCTGGCCACTGTGCAGGTCTGATCCGCAACTACAGAAAACATTTGATTGAGGTTATTGCTGCCAAAGGAGGGTCAACCAGTTATTAAATCCAAGGGTTCYCATACTTTCCCCACACTGCACTGTGAATGTTTACACGTTGTGTTTAGTAAAGACATGAAGACGTATAATTGTTTGTGTGTTATTAGTTTAAGCAGACTGTGATTGTCTATTGTTGTGACCTAGATGAAGATCAAATCAAATTTTATGACCAATTTATGCAGAAATCCAGGTATTTCCAAAGGGTTCACATACTTTTTCTTGCCACTGTATGTGTACGCAACCAATAACATTTTATTTCATTTGAGTGAGGTAGTAGAGTATACTAGCTACCCAGCTATTCCACATTTTAAAAAATGACTGAAAGCATATGGCACACAGTTTATATGGCATGCTATGAGGACAGATAGACTGGTTTGAGGACATACTTTTGAATGATCAATTGGTCACACTTGTGCTTTTGAGAGAACAAAGCTAAATGAATGGAGTGAATGGTCAACAGAACAAAAGGCCTGGACAGAGCCCCTCCCAATGGGAGAACTGGCATCTCTGCAGTCCTGCAGGTATTCCACTCATCTCTCAGTCAGCATCCACATCCACTGAGCTACAAACTGGTACAAAGCCAACTGCCCATTGTTGTAGGTGTGTGTGTGTGTGTGTGTGTGTGTGTGTGTGTGTGTGTGTGTGTGTGTGTGTGTGTGTGTGTGTGTGTGTGTGTGTGTGTGTGTGTGTGTGTGTGTGTGTGTGTGTGTGTGTGTGTGTGTGTGTGTGTGTGTGTGTGTGTGTGTGTGTGTGTGTGTGTGTGTGTGTGTGTCACAATGGTATGTCAATGTATGTCATATACCATAGATAAACTCACTCTCGTGGCAGCCTGTTTGACATCAGCAGTACATGTATGTTTGTTATATTCTGGGTGACCGGTCACCTCTCTCTCAGTGGCTGCTTAAAACGACTTGGTGCCACCTCCACTGAGCAAAACCCTGTGTATGCACACACTGATAGGATTCAGTGCAGAGAGAGGGACCACAGATCCAATAAACACAGATCTGTGCTGTGTGCCCCTGCATCTCCCCCTCAGCAAATATACTTCTGTGACTGTGTACCAAAGTCTCACTCTCTCTCAATAAACCGCCTCAGAGATACAGCATAAAGGCAGGAGACAGATTATCTGAGAAAGGCCTATGTTTTGGGTTCTAGTGCCCTCTTGTGGTAAAGAGTCACCGTTCTAACACGTTGGATCCACAGACATACAACAAAGCATTAGTCTTGATAACACATAGATCCCAAATGGATAATGTCATTGAATTCTATCTACAAGGAGCAATAAAAAGTTGACCAAAGGACTTCATTGTTTTCAACTCATAAAAGAGCAGGTTGCATACAGATGCYGTCGGTAGTGTTTTTACTTAGTGCTGAGTACTGATTGAAACACGTGGTCTCGCTCATCCTTCATGTTCACAAAAAAAGATAAATCCCTAAAAGCAATGTTATTACAGTATTCACTCGTCCATATAAACGGTTTCTGCTCGACAAATGATAGGAAAAAAAGCAATGAGAGAAAGTGATGCCACATCACATGGACTTTGAATTAATTAATTGGAGTCTATTCAAATTCAAGAGATTGAATAAATCTCATTAGTGGGAGGGCAGTAGGGTCATGGCAAGAAGCGATCCAGCTTGTCAAATTAACGTCAAAAGTTTTTTTTATACATTTTAGGTAACCCTAACCTTTTTCCTAATCTTAATCTAATTATCCTAACCTGCTACYTTAATTATCCTAATCTGCTACGTTACTTCTCCTAACCTGCTACGAAAAGTCCCATCTGACAAAAACTGTATCCGTCTAGTAAAAAAAAACGGTCATCAGCAATGTAAGAGAACCATCATTATGAAATCCACCTCTATTAAAATGTATTGTAGCCTATCCTACATATTCAATTTTCCTCTTAATATAAGACAACAAAAACATTCGAAATGTTTATGGTGCTTTAAGAGAAAAAGTCTTCATCCAAAAGTGCCATAACCTGTGCAATCAGACAACATTAGGCTACATTATCGAAACATAAATATCATATTTTGACAGGGCCTATGAAACATATTACTAAATAAATGATAGTAAATTAGCCTATTTGTCTAAAATAATAGAGTTAATTAAAAAGAAACATGTTTATAATAATAAAACCAAAAATTAAGTCTGTTTGCAACGTTTTTAAATTGACCTCTTATCAAAGCATGACACCTATAGGCCTATAATTATGCTACTATTAGGCTATGCCTATAACGTAGCCAGACTACATTTACTATACTAATATTAGATATAATACAATACAACACAATTCAGTACAATAGTTTATCTGTTCAGATCACTATGCTACCTGAACTCAAACCTGTGTTCGCAAAAGTAAAAAAAAAAGGCATCTCTCTTGGGTTCTGACTATTAAAAACGCTTCTGAAATGATAGCCTCGCTGTAATTAGAACATTTTGAGATAAAAGATTCGTCAGACGAGTAAATCTGGTGTAGTATTTCAGGCTTTTGTTTTTGACGGTTTCTATGAGGAAGAGATCTGAGACTGTTGTTTATAGCACATCCTCGTAAGCACCCGAGTGAGTCTGGACGCAGAATATGCGCACTGTTAATATGCTCTCTATCGTGTATTATTAATGCGGTACACGGGACGGGATTTCAAACACACTTTCTAAAATAATGTATCAAGGTGGCATGCAGATGTAGCCTACTAAAAAGACAACCCTATGCTCTTGCGAAAATTTAACTTGTTTTCCACTCCCGGATGCACCAATATTATTTATTTCTCGCACATGTTAAAATGTGTTTACCTCCATTCAATTCTAGTAACCTATTACTAGAATTCCGTTGTGAGTAACTTTTATATAATGGAAAGCATTTTCCTTAAATTTCTAATATCCTAGAATCGTTTTCTTGTGACACTGCACGTTATTTCCCTCCTCTCTTTGTCTAGCTGCTGGTTATGCTACTCAACTTCTTTGTAACGGATAGCCTAATTTATTAGGCCTGGGCTACTGTATTCAAAGTAAACAATTAATAATTATTCAAATGAAAATTTAAACTAAATTGAAAGAAGAATTGTCACGTGGTATTTTCCGCACATATGGGTCTGTTGGAAATCAGGACATGGGTCCGAAATTAACTATAAATAAAGTCCAAGCTATAGGCCTAAATGACAAACACTAACGCTTGGTTGGCCTATGGATTTTTATCAAGGTAATGTGGATATTCCTTTGAGGCTTTTCAGAATTTGAGCCCAAAATACACCCTTGCGTATTACCAATGTGATCTAAATCAGTCTAATATGGATGTTTCCTCTTAACCGTGCGTGTGTGTGTGCATGTGTGGCCTATGGGGGAGGGGGAGACACCTCAAAGCTATGATTATCTTGAGTGGCTTGGCCCAGTATTGTTACCTGCTGGGACAGCGGCACATCCCCTCTAAATAAATTGCAAGTGGCCTTGGGCAATAAGGGCCCTCCTTTGATCAGCCACACTAGCAAACGACAAAAATGTGCAGTCAGTCAATCAAACTCACAAGCCTTCACACAACAATGGGGCCGACCTTGGTTTCTTTTTTTAATTTTAAATTCATGTATTTCATTAGCCTATCACAATACGTCTGCTGGTTGGTCGGGCGCGACGCGATCAATAATTGATAGCAAGCGCAACGGCTGATTTCCCGCCTCTCCTTTGGCGCGCTTGTCACTTACTGTTGTCAGAACACATTTGCTTTGATGACACATTTGAGGAAGTAAGAAATGGCATCACATGTGATTATAAATTTACGGATTGGTGAAAGTTAGAGCTCCTTCAAACTGAATTTCCCGTTTGTTCAGGGGCCTCAATTGAAGTCATTTACCGGGCTCTAAATGCACAAGCACGGCTGAGGTGAGGTGTAGCCTATCCTTGTAAGAGGAGATATGAAGAGGATTTGAACTTTTTTTTGTCATGTGTCAGTAAACAGAATACATTGTTTAAAAGGTGCGTGGATCACAGGGTGAAAAGTTGCTCTTTATACTGAAAGCTTTGGGGCATGGGAGACATAGAGTTTAAAGATGGTGAAACACTTTGAGACCAAGATCCATTTCGGATCTAGGCTACTCCCACATGTGAAATTGATGTGAATGTTTGGATAAGAAGAAGTGGGTTTACTATTTAGTAAGTTTAGTTTATGGTGCAAGGTTCAGGCTATGTGTTTAGATTGTGGACTATGGTCTTTTCAAGTAGGCTAAATAGCAGGGTTATTTAATGAAAAATGAAAAATGCCTATAGGCTGAATGAAGCATAGGCCTAAACTTAACCCCTGAAAAAGCATATTGGCTAAAATGTCCACCTGTGTGTTGTCTGCTGCATTCCTTGTGGGAGGGTGAGGGATTTGTACAAAATTCTCAGGTGAGAAAAGTTTTAAGCAAAGTCACAAATGAGGGATAAACAACATGTATGAACGGCTTAAAATAAATGACAGCTGCATCCATTTGCCCCCCCCCCCCCCCTCCATCTCCTCCTCCGTTCTGTTCTTCCAGTACCATTTCCTCTTTTAATTATCCCCAAGCAAAAAGATGGAGCACATCAGACGCATCGCGGTAAATCCCAGCCCTGGCACGAGCTCATAGCAGTTCCCGCGTCTGCGTCTGGCAAACCCGATATAGAGCGCGCGCTGGCAGCGACAGAGAGAGAGGCCGCCTGGAGATTTTTAATGGAAGAATGGGGAGGATGATCTCTGTGCAAAACAGGTATTCACTCTATTCACGTGAGAGGCTTTGGCGAGCACAGAGCGATCACGTCGCGTTTTCAACACCAGATTAGCCAATTCTGAAGAGAAGCCTCCATCGAATGAATATATATATATATAAACCCCTTGTTTACACCCCAGAAGAGTCAGCAAGATAGTGTTCTTTAAATGACTGCTTATAATGGGCGACATTGGAGGCCTACTTGGTCCTATCTCTGCCTGCAATATTTTGGGGATATATTGTGATGGTTTTTGACAGTGAGTTTAAAGACATGGTTTGGAATTTGAAGCCATTTTCAGTTTTAGTGCAATTCAATGTCTCTTTGTTTTGACTGAAATCTGTTTTCAGGATGTTATAGGCTCAGTTTAATTAGGTAGCCTATCAAATATGTGGTATGGCTCTTTCTTTCCCAAGTGTGTAAAATAAAAAAAAAGGTTGAGAGTTTCATCATTTCCTATGTGATTAGCCTACACATATTGCAGGATTGGGTAGGTTACTTTCTAAATGTAATAAGTTACCTATTCGAAATTGTAATCAGTACTGTAACTTTTGGATTACAGAAACGTAATCTGATTACTCTCAGTTACTATGACACAGAAAGGTAGAAGAGTATCCAAGAAGCATTTTTTTTCTGGCAAACATCCTTTCTAAATTTAAAAGTGATCCAAGAAGTAATCATTTAGTTTTTCCAAAGTATATGTAATCTGATTACAATATTTTGTCTGGTAACTGTACGTAACTGATTATAGTTAGTTTTTTGTAAACAGATTACATGTAACTCCCCTGCACTATGTGTTCCTTGGACGACACAGAGATGGCTGCAATGTACCCCCCTTTACATTCTCTCTCCCTCGCTCCATCTTTCTCGTTCTAAGATGAAGAGTGGAATGCTCCACAGTGGCTGCTTTATTTCTCCTCTGGGGGGGACCAGAGATAACAGGCAGGGGCGTCTGTGATGTTGCTTTCCCTACAGGATGGGAAGGAGATGTCTTGTAACACTGCTAAAGATGATCATTTGAGAGTTCTGAAATAAGGTTCTCCTTTGCAAAACACAGGGGCACACAGATGCTGCGATCAGATTTAATGAGTGGAAAGGTTGGAAACCATCCCAGAGGGTTAAAATGATGACAACAAAGATGGAGGTTGACTATGCTGTTATGATGAGTTTGATAATAAAGATTCAGAACTAGGGTTTCAGCAAAGAACCTGAGATAATGATGAGAATTATGAGGATGATGATGAGAATTATGATGAGGAGGATGATGATGATGAGGAGGATGATTATGGTGATGATGAGGAGGAGGAGGATTATGGTGATGATGATGATAATATTGGTGTTAATGACAACGATGAATATGCAGTCCAAAAGCTTTAGCAAAAAAAATAAGATGAGTGCAACTAGAATGATGAAGAGTCTAACGAAGAGTCTGATGAAGACAGTCCTATTATACATTCAAGACCTCAATTTGGTCACATTTTCTACCCCCCAAAAATTCTCACAAGAACCTTTACAGAAGCAGACATCTGATAAATCAGATACAATTACACTGCACAATGTGATAAAAGGATATCAATTATCTACTTATGTCACAGAAAAAGAGAGCTGCTTAAAACATGAAACCTAAAGAAGCCTAGGGGAATTTCAAGGCAACCATTATCAAAAAATGAAAGCTTATCAACTGTTCTTTAACTCTGATAATGAGTCACATTTGGTTAAAAATGTTGCCAGAGTAGCAGGTTTTTGCCCAGGAACAGAATGGCTATTGTGTTTCAGAAAATATAGTCTTTCTACAGACTTGAAGCAGCAAAATGCAGAAGTAGAGAGAGGGCATGGGCTCTTATCCTCATGAAAGGCTAAAGGATGAGACTGAACTTTCTGGCATCAGCTGGGCTTTGGGAACAGAACACACAAGGGCAACTCTTTCTGGCTTTTTCCCTTCCGCTCTGGGGTATGTTTTACAAGCCAAAGCACTATTACTTTTCACATAGACTCAGACACAACTATGCCCTCCCTTTGACACACACACACACACACACACACACACACACACAAACACACAACACAACACACACACACACACACACACACACACACACACACACACACACACACACACACACACACACACACACACACACACACACACACACACACACACACACACACACACACACACACACACACACAACAGTTGTCTGTACATGACATCAAGAGTAGGTCTGCAGGCTATGGAAGCAAGAAGAGACCAGATCACTCTAGATTACATCAACACAAGGGCTTGATTCAATCAATAACATCAGAATCACTTACACACACACACAGGTCTACGAACGGAACACAACCACGATTCTGTGACCTGAGATCAGAGAGAGGGAAAATATGAACCCACACTGAAATAAACTATGATAATCCGTTTAACATTTTCATAACTTTTTCATATCAACGTTCAATCATTTTTTTTCACATCAACCCCAAGTATTTGTAGAATATATGGCTTTGTTTCGTTTACTAGAGAGTGCACGAACAGTCTAACCTCCTGCAAARGTTAAAAGCTTGGTTGTTCACACTACATACAGTACCTAAAGGCCTTTTGTGTGATGTTTCAATGGGCGCATCACCATGTCATGGCTGAACAAGGGTCGGTGTAAAGAAAACAGAATGAGGTAGGCATATGGGGTGGAGGGGGAGGTTTTGTATTTGTATAGGTAAACTCCAGCACTTGCGCGTAAAGAGTAGCCTATGGTTTAAGAGACAATTGGAATGGTCACTGATGTCTGAAAAGGTKACTTCTAGTCACTACAATGTAGACACAGGTCTATTTTACTGTCAGTAGAAGAGTATAAAAAAGGGCCTGAGAGTCTGCTGAGGGCTACGGTGCAGACATCAAGCCCTCCAACCATGGGAAAGGTATGAGCTAACAGGTTTAGCTTACTTGTTCGACGATTGCTGATGTAATTAGGGAGATCACCAAATGCTGTTAGGCTTAAGCTATAGGGAAGGTATTTGGCAAAGTAAGCTAGGCATACAATTTATGAAGCTATGTCAAAGACTTAAGTTGTAAATCTACACTGAGCAAAAATATGAACGCAACATGCAACAATTTCTAAAATTGTAATGAGTTACAGCTCATATAAGGAAAATCTGTCAATTGAAATAAATAAATTAGGCCCTAATCTATTGATTTCACATGACTGGGAATACAGATATGCATCTGTGTTGGTCACAGATACCCAAAAAATAAAAAGTAGGGGCGTGGATGAGAAAATCAGTCAGTATCTGGGGTGACCACCATTTGTCCCATGCAGCGTTACACATCTCATTAGAGTTGATCAGGCTGTTGATTGTGGGAGATATCTGTGTTGTGCAACGACCCTTTACAGACCAAATCAAGCATACATAGGCTTAGGCACAATGCTTCTTAAGCTTGCCATAGTTTCAAATCAAATAGCATTTGTCGAGYGAGCTAGCTTGTCGYGGGACCTAGCTTGAGGGAGCTAGCTTSTCGAGGGAGCTAGCTTGRCGAGGGAGCTAGCTTGCWGAGGGAGCTAGCTTGTCGAGGGACCWAGCTTGAGGGAGCTAGCTTGTCGAGGGAGCTAGCTTGCTGAGGGAGCTAGCTTCGCAAGGGAGCTAGCTTGTTGAGGATCAACACTACGTCCATGAGTACGGCTTTCAGTCAAAAGTCATTTTACTATCATCATCGCCGACTCAGTATAAATAACTTTCCACATAACCTATTTTATACATTTCTGTTCTTTGTAGATAATCTTTTACGAAGGCCACAACTTCCAGGGTCGACACTATGAGTGCAACAGTGACTGTGCTGACACGTTCAGACACTTTAACTGCTGTAACTCTATCAGGGTGACCGGRGGTCACTGGGTGGCCTACGAGAAGTCCAACTTCAACGGCTACCAGTACATCCTGAACAAGGGAGAGTACCCTGACTGCCACCACTGGATGGGCTTCAACAACTGCATCCGTTCCTGCCAGATGTTTCCACCCGTAAGTCAGTCAAACTGATGGATAGGGTTACTCCTGCCACACATCAAACGGCACTTTAGAAATCAGCGTCAATCACCAGCCTTTTGATGTCATTTATAGATACAGAGAGGAGTCAAAGCATCAAAGTCCACAAGGAGATCCAGTCATTTTTTAAAGGAATAGGAACGCACCCCAAAGACTTACCTTCTTCATTTTCATTCTATTCATCATCACTCAGTGTTTTTGGCAGTATTATACTTCTGCTTTGAGAGGTTTCTCCTCATTTGACTGAATATCTATTTCTAAAGGAAGCAAGTCTCTGGTATTAATCGACGTGTAGAAATTCTTAGATCGCCCAGTGTATAAAACTCTACTGTGACCTCTGTGATCATTTCGCCCCTAATCACTTCTTGTCCTCCCTATTCCCTCCTTTCTGTCTCTTCTACCAACAGTACAGAGGAGCCTACAGAATGAGAATCTACAACAGGCCTGAGATGTCTGGTCACATGATGGAGTTCATGGACGACTGCCCCAACGTGTARGAGCGTTTCCGCCACCGTGACATCTTTTCCTCCAACGTCATGGAAGGCTACTGGGTGTTCTACGAGCACCCCAACTACAGGGGTCGTCAGTACTTCCTCCGCCCCGGGGAGTACAGGGCCTGCAGCGACTGGGCCTGCAACAACCCCATGGTAGGCTCCTTCAGGAGAATGAGGAGTGGCCTGTAAGCTTCTCACATCTGGACTGTAACAAAGTGATTAAACGTGCTGGTTTTTAAATGTGGCTTCTCTGTGTGATTTTCTTTCCATCTGAAATCAATGGCAAAACAATAGTAAAGCTTTTGTGTAAATAATTAAGTTCCAGCAATTAAGGGAAAGGGAAAGGGGGATACCTAGTCAGTCGTACAACTGAATGCCTTCYACTGAAATGTGTCTTCCGCATTTAAGCCAACCCCTCTGAATTAGAGAGGTGRGGGGGGCTGCCTTAATCGACATCCATGTCTTCGGAGCCCGGGGGCATTAGTGTATGGTTGTTAGACAGGAGAATTGCTGTGTACAGTATGTATACTATACCATAATCAACCCTAAAAGTTGTCTGCACCCTCATTAACGATTTATCCAGCTGTATTTCTGTATTTTGAAAGTTATATATCTTGAAAACTTAATTGCTGACATGCACATTTTTTGGGAGTATATCAACAATGGACTAATGAAAACATGCAAAAAGATAGTTTTTGGGTGGAGTTTTCCTTTAAGTTGGGCAGGGATGATACCAGTATCGCCATACTCGTTAGTTTCGTGGCAAGGAAAACAGTAAAACAGCCCTAATGTTGGAAACAAACATCATTATGTTGTCATCTAGAGTCACATGTATCTATTTCCCAAGCTATAGCACACAATATTTTACATACAGCAGGTTTTTAAAGGACCAAAGAGTTTGGTCTGCTTCCTGTTTTCATTTTTGCCAAGGAAAAAATATTGCTATACTGGTATGTCACAGCCTTAACATTAAGTATATTATTGATTAACTAACTGATTGAATGAATGAACTGCAAATCACAAACTCATTGCAACAAGTTCAATTCATTATAAAGCTGTTAAGGATGGCTTAGTATTTTTCTCTCTCTCTGGCAGTCTGTCTATACATTGTTAGCCTCAATGCCAATAAAGGCAGAGGTTGCAACTCTTATTGTGTGACTTTGGAAAGTGCCGTTGTACAGTATTTTCCATAGAGATAGAGAGCTTTTGACAGAGACAAAGAGCTGCTGCTGTGGGCCAGCCCTATAGTTTTCTGTAGCCTGTAGAGCACATTGTGCTGACACGACAAAGCTTTGTGTCACATTTACAAAGGCCTGATCCCTGCAGGGTCTATAAAGAGGTCCAGTACCGCTCACTACCCGGTCCGGTCCGAACTAAACACAGTCACAATGAGCAAGGTAAGCATGAACACACTATGCGTTTCATGGGGAAATACAGGAAAYAGGCTCATTTAACAATTGTCTATGATAAACCGTGATACATCTTTCATATTTGGATTCACTGGATAGTATTATAAATAACTAAATAGCTTGCAATTTACCTAGACATGATTGGCCATTAYTGATATTGGAGGGGGATTTTAGGAGATGGTGAATAGAATGTGTTAAAGGCTCAAAGCTAATGTGCAAGTATGAATGGATGGACTGAGAGGAGGGCAGCACAAATGCATCATCTCAAAGGTAGGTTCTTTTATCAACACGGGTCTATTTGTTATCTAAAGCAGGGGCATTGGAGCCTGCTGGTTTTCTATTCTACCTGATAATTAATTGGACACACCTGGTGTCCCAGGTCTAAATCAGTCCCTGATTAGAGGAGAACAATTAAAAAATGCAGTGGAACTGGCTTCGAGCTCGAGTTGAGTTTGAGGGATCTAAAGGATTGTATTATTAAACAGACTAAATAAAAGTCCCCCACAAGTTTTTCCTTTTTTGTCKACATATGGCGCATGTGCAGGACTTTTATTTTAACATGAGGTAAGCAGAGAGGAAGTAGGTCTACAACAGACTCATGTTTGAAAAGTCTGTTTAATAATACGATCCTTTAGATATTTTGTCTCAAATTCACTCTGTATTGGCCTAGGCCTACTACTCATCCATGACCCATCATCCTCTTCACTGCCTCAGCATACGACACCTTCTGTTCTACTCTCACCCTGGCAACCTCAACCTGTCTCTCTCGTACCGGGCACTTCTGATCCCCAGCAACATGGGCACACTCACAATTGACACAACACAGTTTTTCCCAACGATACAACACATTCCTTTGTCCCATGCCCTAAAGCAGGTATTCCCAAACTGGGGTATGCGCAATGCCGTCGGGGGTACGCCAAATATAAATGTGATTCACATTCTTCACATTTTCAAACAGTACGTTTATATTTTCCAACGGGGCTATACTTTGGGTGAGTTTTTTTTCTCGCCTGAGTATCCTCGTTTCACTGCCAAAAATAAAATTAAACCATCTAGTGTTCAGCAAAATAACAACACAATGTCAAATAKAGGMAGCCTAGTCAAATAATTAACATCCAATCACATTAACCGTTACTCTCTCACGGGAATTCCATTAACGGTTCTGTATGTAGCCAAATGTAGCTGCTGCTCATTCCYTTTGCTCGAAAATTGATAAATGGTTTTAAAATGTAAGGCCCGCGTCCATAGAGACAATACTACCAGCAGTACTACACTTGCACCTGTCGACGACACAAGTTGTTCTGCTTCCACGAGTACATCCAATGTTAGCATCAGTAATTCTACATTTGTTTTTAGCCCAGCTAGCATGGACACTGACAGATGTGAATCTGATGCATCCAAAGAGCTACTGCCCCGTTACCCGGGAAAGCACCGAACAACAGACAGGGACGTTGGACCATCGAAGAGGCGCAAATATGATGAGAACTACATTGATTTGGGGTTCACTTATATTGGGAGCAGTGCCTTTCCTCAGCCACAGTGTGTTATATGTGCAAAAGTACTATCTCACAACTCGATGAAACCTTTACTCTTGCGCAGACATTTAGAAACAAAACATGCCAATTWGAAAAATAAGCCACAGGAGTTTTTTGAGCGAGAATTAAGACGACTTTCGAGTAGTGAGCAACAGACACCATTAATAAGAAGGGGCTAGATCGTCTTATATGGTGAGCTACCGAGTGGCTAGGACAGACAAGCCCCATACTATTGTGGAGGACTTAATTCTTCCTGTTGCCGCGGATATGGCTGGGACAATGCTGGGGGAAAAGGCCCAAAAAACTTTACAGAAAATGCCTTCATCAAACAACACTTGACGCATCAGTGACATGGCAGGAGATGTTTTGAAACAATTACTGATTCGCATGCAAGCCAGTGAATTATATGCGTTACAGCTGGATGAGTCAACAGACGTGGCGGGCCTGGCACAGCTACTGGTATATGTCCATTACGTTTGTGGGGGGTCTGTGAAGGAAGACATCCTCTTCTGCAAACCACTGGAAACCAGGACAGCAGGAGAGGATATTTTTAAAGTACTGGACAATTTTTGTGACATCAAATGGACTTTGGTGGTCAAGATGTGTTGGTATCTGTACTGATGGCGCAAAAGRCATGACAGGGAGACATAGTGGAGTGGTAACACGCGTGCAAGCAGTTGCTCCAGACGCCACTTGGGTACACTGCAGCATCCACTGAGAGGCTCTTGCTGCCAAGGGAATGCCTGACAGCTAGAAAGACGTTTTGGACACTACAGTCACTTTAACTTTGTTAAAGCAAGGCCCCTGAACTCTCGTGTATTTTCTGCACTATGCAATGATATGGGCAGCGACCATGTAACTCTTTTACAACGTACAGAAGTGTGCTGGTTATCATGGGGCAAAGTATTGACACATTTTTTTAAATTGAGAGACAAGCTTAAAGTTTTCTTTACTGACCATCATTTTCACTTGTCTGACCTCTTGCACGATGATGAGTTTCTCACACGACTGGCCTATCTGGGTGATGTTTTTTCTCGCCTGAGTGATCTGAATCTAGGATTACAGGGACTCTCTGCAACTATATTCAATGTGCGGGACACAATTGAGGCTATGATTAAGAAGTTGGAGCTCTTCTCTGTATGCATTAACAAGGACAACACACAGGTCTTTCCATTATTGTATGATTTTTTGTGTGCAAATGAACTCAAGCTTACGGACAATGTAAAATGTGATATAGCGAAGCACTTGAGTGAGTTGGGTGCGCAATTATGCAGGTACTTTCCCGAATCAGATGACACAAATAACTGGATTCGTTATTCCTTTCATGCCCTGCCTCCAGTCCACTTACCGATATCTGAACAAGAGAGCCTCATCAAAATTGCAACAAGCGGTTATGTGAAAATGTAATTTAATCAGAAGCCACTGCCAGGTTTCTGGATTAGGCTGCGCTCAGAGTATCCTGCCTTGGCAAATCGCGTTGTTAAGACACTGATGCCCTTTGCAACCACGTACCTATGTGAGAGTGGATTCTCGGCCCTCACTAGCATGAAAACTAAATACAGGCACACACTGTGTGTGGGAAATGATTTAAGACTGAGACTCTCTCCAATACAACCCAACATTGCAGAGTTATGTGCATCCTTTCAAGCACACCCTTCTCATTAACCTGTGGTGAGTTATTCACKATTTTCCATCAACAAATAAAGTGTTATATGTAAGATGGCTAAATAAAGAGCAAAAGGATTGATTATTATTAATATTTGTGCCCTGGTCCTACAAGAGCTCTTTGTCACTTCCCATGAGCTGGGTTGTGACAAAAACTCACACTCATTCTTATGTTTAATAATTGTATCGTATAGTGTGTGTGTGGCCGGCTTACAATGATGGCAAAAAACAACATTTGAGAGTGCGCTGACCCAGGTGCTAGAGGGGGTACGCAGCTGGAGGTTGAATATTTGAAGGGGTACGGGACTATAAAAGGTTTAAGAACCACTGCCCTAACGGATGTGCATGTACCTCAGTGTGGTTTTTGGGATGTGAAAATGAGCAGTGGATCATTTCTTATTGGTCTGATAACACTCTCTTCTTCGACACATGTACTAAAAGTATATACTATAGGTAGGCTTGGCCTATTTCAATTCCACATCATACATGGTGTACGTTGGATTGCAGTTCCTGATAATGAAAATGTAATTCTGTTTTTTCTGGTTATTTACATTTTTCAGAAGACAGCCAAAACATTTCCCCAATATCTGTGTTATCATGTGTGCACCCACCCTTAGCGGTGTTGCCAACAACAGGATGCATCTGGCTTTCAGGGATACAGTTAATTCAACCTAGCTTCCTTTTCCGCTGGAAACCGGGTGTGGAAACTCTGCTCGGGTGTTTCTTTTACGTCTGCTACGTTAGCTTATCGTGTGTATCATTTTGATTGGATCGTTCCATCTCTCTTTTCTAGATTATATTCTACGAGGACAAGAACTTCCAGGGCCGCCACTATGAGTGCAGCAGCGACTGTGCTGAGATGCACAACCACTTCAGCCGCTGTAACTCCATAAAGGTGGACAGTGGCTGTTGGGTGGCCTATGAGAAACCCAACTACACTGGCTACCAGTACATGCTGAACAAGGGCGAGTACCCCGACTACCAGCGCTGGGCTGGCTTCAACGACTGCATCCGCTCCTGCCGTATGGTGCCCCCTGTGAGTGTACCACATCGTGTGTCCTCGGTCCCACATTGTTTTCAGTCCCTTGAGCTGAGGGCCACAGTGTCTACTGTTTTTTTTCTTTCTTAGCATTTATTGTAATTACTTGGCTAGACTCTTACTGACATTTGGCTGAGGCTATGACAAATAGATTCACAAATGCCACCCAACACCTTTTTTTAACACTGCCAATTTCTTCTTCACAAATGTCATGGTTCAAGTTATATTTCATTCTCATTATAGTACACTTACATTAACGTCTATATACTGTCTGTGTATCATTTAATATATCCATTGTCCATTTTGTCTGTCTTCTTCTTTCCCAGTATCGAGGAAACTACAGGATGAAGATCTARGAGCGCTCTGACTTCAGGGGTCAGAACATGGAGATGATGGAGGACTGCCCCGACCTGCACGAGAGCTTCCACAGCCGCGACATCTCCTCCGCCAACGTCATGGAGGGTTACTGGATRCTCCACGAGCACCCCCACTACAGGGGTCGTCAGTACTTCCTTCGCCCRGGCGAGTACAGGAGGCACAGCGAGTGGGGAAGCTCCAGCCCCACCATCGGCTCCCTGAGACGTGTCACCGAGACCCCCTGAAGGTCAACCGAGACCCCCCRCTTCCTCCCCTAATGCAGCCCAATTCTAAATTCTGTATTGAAGCCCTACCCTCTATTGCTAGCACTGTTTGACTGTTGTGTATCTACTGTGGTCATCTGACCCTGAAATCACATGAATGTGATTGGGGGTTTTGTTCCATTTGGTGTTGGGTCTTCGCTGCTTTGCTTAGACTGGGAAAGTAGACCTCGGTGCTCAGGCGATGCTCGTATGGTAACGGTGATGGTCTCTCTAGCTTTGGTTGTTACAGAGCAAAATGATGTGCTTTGCCAGTCCCCAACCCCCTGTCCTATAGGAACCAAAATAAATYAAAAGTTGATAAAAGTCAACCAAGGAGCCTTTTGTTTTTATTAACTACTGTCATTATCAAAATAGGTTACACAGTCTTGTTTTGCKTACTTTTATTAAAGTTCATTATTTGGCATTTTAAACATAAGCCATGGAGTTGGATAGCCATAGAGGCATACACATCAAGGTCCAACTCTGCAGACTGTTGTGACATCATCATCATCATCCCCCGATACACAAAGCAAAATGAACACGGAAACATTATTATTTGAAGCCGGTAATTAAAGAACAAAAAAAGGGTATCTGAGGATGGGCATGTAGGAGTCTTTATGAGATCACATGGTGCAGAGCAGGGGCTTTGGGTCCATGAAAGAAGCCCGTATTAGACCCACATCACAGGGCTAGCGCCAACTCAAAGGGGAAGAGTCAAAGTGTCCTGGTACTAGCCCCGAGCATCAAGCTCTCTCAGAACAAAAAAACTAAACCAAGTCTGCTTCCCTGCTCATGCATTTTTCAGCAGCCAGTGTGATAAGGAACCCTTTCAGAAATAAACATCAATTATTGAAATTGTTAATTAGACGCCCATAATTGGTGAAGATACACATGAATAAATAACTTTGACAATTAATTATTGATAAAAAAAATTGAAGCCCAGCTGGGAACACTTTTGAGTCTCTTTAGATCAAACAAAACAAGAAATATAAGTTTTGGCCTTGAGTAATGTTCAATTAAAGAACTGTCGACTTTGCTGTAAAGGTCCAGTGACATGCCCTGCGTCCTCTGATATATGTGGACTCCAATCCCCACGGTCGTCAGTGCGTCAACAGGGTGAAACATGGGATCTGGCTATGCCTAAACGGGGAAACGTTCGACAAAAGATTCACAGGGTGCTTGGCGTCTGTCGTAAATGGAAGGTAATGCAGGGAGTCCTGACATGATTCAAATCTAGATTCAAATCTAGTATCAACCATGTACGTTATGTTTGTGTGTCTCGGTATGTTTACCTCTACTACTAGGCCGGCCAAAGCTGCATGATCCCTCATCAATAGACTATTCTAGAACTGCAAAATATCCATGTATCAGACTCTCTACCTCTGCAAGTCATTAATACAATACTTTCCATTACAAATATCAAGCTCCTTCCATAGAAGTACCAAAACAGTGAGATCTGACAAGATCCTGTCTTTTCTTCATTTATTCTTCATCAACGAACCCTTTGGACTTGTGATGGAGGGCTGATTGAAGGGTAAGTAGTGCGTTTTGGACCATGAATTCTCTAGCTGAGAGTAGTAGAACCACAGGAGAGCATACTCTGTGATTCCATTATTAGTCTCAGTTCTCTCCCTCTTTCTTTTCATTTCTGATAGCTGGATAATTAAACCTCTGTAGTATTGTTTTCCATCTTCCATGCCCCACTTACGGAAAAGTCTTATTCCCAGATGAGAACCATTAAAAAGTCCCTTTTTTGACGTCTGTTTTCAGATCAGTATTCCTTCTTTGGTGCTAATTTGTTATTTGTGTTAGTAGAAAGAGTGGTGGTAGGACAGAGACGAACATACATGTAAAGTCATTGGCATTCTTGAGTTATTTATCTCCTAATCAAAAGGACCAAAGAAAATGAAAATCCCATTGTTATTCAACAAAAACTTTTATTCTACAATATGGTCTAAAAATTACCAAAAAAACCAGAACTGATCTGTAGTGTTGACATCAGATATAAAGCTCATAAGCTGGAATGTAACAGCAGCACTGTATCTTAAGGCAGTAGTCCCCTGAAGGAGACGGAAAGCAGCTCTTGTATCTGACAGAGGCTCTGGGCACTGTAAAGTCGACATAAATAGACAGTGTAAAAAAAAGCAAAAGCAGGAGAATAAAGCATTTGCATTCAAAAGGACATAAAAAGTTGAGGAAAAGAGGGAAATACAAAAAAATGATGTGCTTTCTTATATAATCAAATCTAACTTGAATGCTTATGAATAAGATTGGGTCAATAAATGTTTTATTCATCCATATCTATGATAAAACACATTTAAGGTTATTAAATATTGTTTATCCAATGGTTCATCACTGCTCATTTAACTGCATATAAATAAGGATTGTGTTGGTAGAACTGCAAACGATGCAGTATAAATGTTAATAGCAATTCATACAATTTGTGGCCTTGAGGCCCTACAATTCAAGCCCAATTTAAATGACACATCAGTAACTTTCCTAACTTAGGTTGCGCTTTAAACCTAGCATCAACACTGTTTGGTTGTGCATTCATATCACTTCTGATATCCCTAAATGTAACATGAGTATCCTGTACAAGACCAAACCAATACTTTGAAGGTAAGGGTCTCATCTGATAGAGCACAGCACAACAGACCAATCAACAGGAACTAAAACCAAGAGGGGAGCCTCTTGATAGAGATAATAACACGGATGTAAACTAGCTTAAGCAAAAATTCCCTTTAAGTGTGGGTCCTAGAGAGCATATTTACCAAACTCATCACTACTGCGCATAAGATCTAGACCAATTAATGTCTAAACCAATGGTGTGAGACCTTCTACAGTCTAACAGGGTCAATGTAACRAATCATGAGTTGATTCACTGAATACTGAGTGAGGTAATCACTGCAATAAAACTTTTGAGAGCTGATGTAGAATTAATGTAAACTCTGATCCAATGAACGTAAACTCTGATCCAGACCGAATGAATAAGACAATGGGATTGTTTCTTTGGTACCATGGGAAATCTTTTCTCTCGTGAAGTGGTTAAGTGTGTTTAGGTGTGTCTCTAGTTGGAGGTCCTCTGTCATTCCTCACTCTGGGCAGCTATCTGTCTGGGCTGTGGCTGTGTGACTGGCATATTCTCGTGGAGGTACTTCATGGTGCCCTGTTCAGAGAAGTCTGCAGCAGTGTGGCCGTCTCCTCTCAGGACCCACTTAGTGGTGAGGAGACCCTCCAGGCCCACGGGGCCCCGGGCATGGATACGAGCTGTACTGATGCCCACCTCAGCACCTAGAGGAAGGAGGGAGACAGAATAAGTGAGTGAGTAGGGTAGTTGAACAGTAAGTGAGGTGATAAAAAAGTAAATAATGAATGCATACCCAGTCCGAAGCGGTATCCATCTGCGAATCGCGAACTGGCGTTCCAGAACACACAAGCACTGTCCAGCTGCTGCAGGAACCGCTCCGCTGTGTCCTCTGTAAGAATCATCATCATCATCATCATCACAACAACTACCATCATTGTCACCATCAACATCTCTCTTCAGCTATATACAGTATATTTCTTCTATTACACAAAAAGGATAATTCAATGTAGTTCTACGTGTTGTACAATCTGTGGCCACTAGATYGTAGAGCTGAGGCAGAAATGCTCTGTCTGCAGGGAACCTACTAAAAAAACATCTATAACTCAACGTTTGTCCTCTGCAGGGAACCAACTAAGAAAAAAACATCTATAACCCAACCTTTATTGGATATTGTCAGTAAAGTACTCAATCAAAATGAATTATCAAACTTGAGGGGACATTAACATTTAAGATGACMATAAATCATATCACTAAAAATAAATTAATAACACTCTTCCCTTAGCAAAACCTGTTCTACATTCAAATCAGTTCTGTTCCCTTCAAAGTAGTCTCATAGGGAGGTTGTACACTGAGCCAAAAAGTGCTGTCATCACTTTGAGAAAGAAGTGGCAGGGAGATTGAAGGACAGGTCTCTCTTGAAAGAGAGATTTGGTCTCTCTCACCCAGACTAATCTGGGTGAATCAACGGGATAAAACATTTTTAAAAAGAAGAGGAAAAACAGAAACTTCTCACAACAATTACATAGACAGACAGCCCTACCGTTTTCAGTAACAATGACGTCGGTGTGTGAGCTGCCATATCTGTGGATATGGTCTATAGCTTCCTGCATACTGTCCACCACCTCGATGCAGCACTCCAGATCCCCGTACTCTGTTCTCAGAGACTTGACCTCTGATGGGCTGAAGGTCAGGTAGGAGGCAAACCTGGGGCCAGCGTGAATCTTCACCTAGAGGGGTCACACATGGGAGGGGGGTCATCATTACATAAAACGAACGGTCAATTAATCAATCAAATCGGGGAGTTAAGATTGACTGATTGCTAAACTGGCTAAACTGGCTGAGTCAGACAACTTGCTTGGATCTAGGGTTACAAAGGGAGGGTATATTACCGGTAACTTTCAAAGTTTACCAGTAAACTACTGGAATTTTTGAAACATTCAAGGATTTGATGGAATTTTCCTAACATGTAAAATATATCAACTAATAAAATAAGATGATTACATTTTTTTTTTTTTTTTWAATAGAATAACATAGCTGTTAAACATTATCCTAAATATAACCCATCAACTTAGTGAATACCGTTTGTGTTTAATATGAGGGTTTCAGCATGGAAAGTTCTTTATATTTTAACACACATGTATTTATTTTACTATGTCAATATGTCTTTGTTGGTAATGTTTTTACGCCAAACTGGTGGCAGTTGTGAAAAAAAGACAGTAGTTGGAAGAGTTGCAGAAATAATTCCAAATGATGTCATTGTTGATTAGATATACATTTTTTTACAGGAACATTTTTTTTATTTGAAAGTTGAAGTATAAATGACCAAAGTTTCCATAGAGTGCCATAGATTGATCTGCTATTGTGAAACACAACCTAACTTTTAGTGATACTTGGTAGTCTGTCTTCTTATTATGATTATCATCAACTGCATAGTAAGCTGTTAATGTTCATTTTTGTGAATTTGGTTTTAGGAGCATAAATCAACAATAATGAGACATGATTCATGTGGTTAATCAACACGTGTAAACCCATCCACCCCAACCCCAGGGAAAGAAAAGGAATATTTGATAATAAGTTGTAGTAAAATGTAACAAACCAAACAACCAGTCAGTTAGTCATTATCTTATTTAACCAAGCCTTTGAGTGTTTTCAACCTGTATTTTAGTTGTAGAAAAGGAGGATAATATCACTTTATGTCAGTGTGTCTATACCTGTGTATTTGTTTGTGTGTGTGTGGTCTTACCTGTTCGGTGCGGAGCATGTCTATGATCTGGTCAAACAGAGGAGTCCTGAGTATGTCCCTGTGAACCAACAGTGTTTCCATAGCATTGCAGGCCGCAGGATAGTCACATTTAGAGTCTCTGACTGGAGAGAGAAAATGTCAATCAATCACTTCCTTCTCCTTCATTGGTAGTAAAACAACCATTCAATTATGTGGGCGTGTCTGTGTCAGACCTGGATTCAAATACCAGTTAAAAGGTATTTCAATTACATTACATTAAGTATTTAGATATTTTTTCTTAGAAAATACATCAGGTAGTTGAATATTTGGAAAAGTATTGMCATCTATTTGAAAATACAGACAAGTATATTTTCAAATACAAATATTTAAATACTCCCATACATTTGAACCAGGTCTGTTTAGTCATAGGGATATTTGAAATACTTCAAAGAGGTAGCTGATTTGGCTACTTTATTTGAAAATACTGAAATACACAGAAAATAAGTTTTTAAAATACAAATAATTAAATAAGCACTTATTCGAACCCAGGTCTGGCCTATGTGCGCCGGTGTGTGTTGTCCAACTGACCGATCTTGATGACCTTGTCGATGGCGGCCTCCGAGTCGATGTAGACGTGGCAGATGCCTTCACTGTGGCCCAGAACTGGGATGCCCTTGGCTGCGTTCTGAATGTTCCTGACCAGCTGGGATGAGCCTCGCGGGATGATCAGGTCTATCATCTCATCTAGTCTACACAGGTCCTCCACCTCCTCACGGGTACTCACCTGGAACACACATAGAATATGTACACACAGTTACACACACAAAATGTGTATACATTCCAATTACTATCAACAGATTGTCATATCCGGACTCAAAATAAACCCCTACAGTATTCTAGGATTTATTTTGTATTTTTCTATGAGGGAAATTCCCTGTGCTACATTGTAATCACTCACCTTAGTAAATGAGGAATGAAAGGATGCTTTTGCATGGTGTCTGACTGCATTTACTACCGGCAGAGTAACACAGAATTACTCCGATTTCAGCATTAAAATTATGTTATTTAAATAACTTCCATGCTGTTTTTCTTAAATGGGATGTTTTTCCAGCTGAGACTTACCAGCTGTACAGCCTCTCTGACCCAGTGGATATCCAGTGCTTCCTGGGTCAACTCATGTAAGATGCGGTTGGTGTTGGCTGCTTCCTTGCCCCCCTTCGCCAGCAGAGCATTGCCGCTGGCTATGGCTAGAGCTGATACCTACACGCAAATGAGAGCAATAGCCTTTTAGCCACAGAATTACAGTCACAGTCAAAAGTTTGGACATACCTACTCATTCAAGGGTTTTTCTTTATTTGTACTATTTTCTACATTGTAGAATAACAGCGAAGACATCAAAACTATGAAATAACACATATGGAATCATGTAGTAACCCAAAAAGTGTTAAATATATCAAAATGTATTTTATATTTGAGATTCTTCAAAGTAGCCACCCGTTGCCTTGTTGACAGCTTTGCACACACTTGGCATTCTCTCAACCAGCTTCATGAGGTAGTCACCTGGAATACAATTCAATTATCAGGTGTGCATTGTTAAAAGTTCATTTGTGGAATTTCTTTCCTTCTTAATGCGTTTGAGCCAATCAGTTGTTTTGTGACAAGGTAGGGGTGGTATACAGAAGATAGCCCTATTTGGTAAAAGACCAAGTCCATATTATGGCAAGAACAGCTCAAATAAGCAAAGTGAAACAACAGTCCAACATTACTTTAAGACATGAAGGTCAGTCAATCTGAAAAATGTAAAGAACTATAAACGTTTCTTCAAGTGCAGTCGCAAAAACCATCAAGCGCTATGATGAAACTGTCTCTCATGAGGACCGCCACAGGACAGGAAGACTCAGAGTTACCTCTGCTGCAGACGATAAATTCATTAGAGTTACCAGCCTCAGACCTTGCAGGCCAAATAAATGCTTCAAGGAGTTCAAGTAACAGACATCTCAACATCAACTGTTCAGAGGAGACTGCGTGAATCAGGCCTTCGTGGTCAAATTGCTGCAAAGAAAACATTACTAAAGGACACCATTAAGAAGAAGAGACTTGCTTGGGCCAAGAAACACGAGCAATGGACATTAGACCGGTGGAAATCTGTCCTTTGGTCTGATGAGTCCAAATTTGAGATTTTTGGATCCAACCGCCATGTCTTTATGAGACGCAGAGTAGGTGAACGGATGATCTCTGCATGTGTGGTTCCCACCGTGAAACATGGAGAAGGTGTGATGGTGACCAGCATGACTACCACAGCATTCTGCAGCGATATGCCACCCCATCTGGTTTGCGCTTAATGGGACTATCATTTGTTTTTCAACAGGACAATGACCCAACACACCTCCAGGCTGTGTAAGAACTATTTGACCAAAAAGGAGAGTGATGGAGTGGTGCATCAGATGACCTGGCCTCCACAATCACATGACCTCAACCCAATTGAGATGGTTTGGGATGAGTTGGACCGCAGAGTGAAGAAAAAGCAGCCAACACGTGCTCAGCATATTTAGGAACTCCTTCAAGACTGTTGGAAAAGCATTTCAGGTGAACCTGGTTGAGAGAATGCCAAGTGTGCAAAGCTGTCAATAAGGCAAAGGGTGGCTACTTTGAAGAATTTAAAATCTATTTTGATTTGTTTAACACTTTTTTTGCTCACTACATGATTCCATGTGTTATTTCATAGTTTTGATATCTTCACTATTATTCTACAATGTAGAAAATAGCAAAAATAAAGAAAAACCCTTGAATGAGTAGGTGTGTCCAAACTTTGACTGGTACTGTACATATAGCATGACCCCCAGGACAAACACCCATCTTACCAAAAAAATATCAGCAGTGCACAAATAGAACCCCAAACTCTCACACACACAGACGAGCCCAAACACACAGAAACACACACAAATGACCTGTGGCAAGCAGTCAGGGCGGGCCTCGAAGATGACTAGCAGTACTCCTATGGGCACAGTGATCTGCTCCAGCTCTAAGTTGTGAGCTACTCTGGTCCTACGCAGCACTCTGCCCACGCTGTCCTGAGAGGCCAGGGCTATCTGTCTCAGGCCTATAGCTAGGCTATTCAGCTTGGCCGGGGACAGGCTCAGACGGTTCAACAAGGCTGACGACAACTGACCTGATAGGGGACGGAGAACACAAAAGAATCCAATACAGTAGAAAACACCGGACGATCACTTTGACTACTCAGTTAGCGCAGCTCGTATATACAGAACGTTTAAATGCAACCACACCCTCAAATGATCCACATCCTCACATAGTCACACAATGGGATGTTGTTAAGTACATGTCCCTACAAGTATGAGCTGGTTTGACAAATACCATGAACCAATTCAGAGAGATAGACAAGATAGGAATAGTTACCTGCATTGACTGCTAGGTCCATGTCCATCTTGTTAGCAGCAAGGATCTCCTCCTTCTTCTCAACCAGCAGGTCTGCCAGGTGACAGATGATCTCACCTCTCTGGGGTGGAGACAATTCAATAAGATTAAACAAACCGCAGTAAGAATAGTGCTACTGACACGCCTGGGATCAGGTATACTGTATACTGTAGAACTGTGTATGAGGGTCTGACTGTATACTGTAGAACTGTGTATTGGAGCGGTCTGACTGTATACTCGTAGAACTGTGTATGAGGTCTGACTGTATACTGTAGAACTGTGTATGAGGGTCTGACTGTATACTGTAGAACCTGTGTATTGAGGGTCTGACTGTGATACGGTAGAACTGTGTATGAGGGTCTGACTGTATACTGTAGAACTGTGTATGAGGGTCTGACTGTATACTGTAGAACTGTGTATGAGGGTCTGACCTGGTCTGGGTGAAGGGCTGCCAGGGTCCTGCCAGAGTTCCGGGCCATCTCAGTCTGCTGCTCCACGGTGGGGCCTGGAGATAGACACTACAGTGATGAGCACAGGCAACACAAACCAACAACAAAAGGGACCATCGGACAACATCGGCATGCATCATCGTAACCATAGTCACGTGTAGCCATAGTCTGGATAATGTCGTGCTAGCCGAAACGACTAGAACGGTCGGCTGGATTCCAGAGGAGCGGCTACATTTTGATTGGATGTTACATTTCAAGAACCCTCCCAGCACATGCCCATAGAAGGGCAGCACGTGTGTTATGTTCGTCACTGTTTTCCGAGTCGATGAAAGCAATGCAACTCTTCTGCTTGATCCCTCAACAGACATTATCCCATGTCTACTTACAGGATATGGTAAATGTTTAGAGTATCAAGTGTGGCCGACTGTCTGCCATTTATTGAAATTAAAAGCCGTCACAAACCCGGCATAAATCAACATATTTCGATGGGGTTTTCATCTGCGATTTCCCAGCCATCTTCACACACTTTTGAGCTCCACTCAAGCAAGGCATTTGATTGGTTTGACGTGTTGCGAGGCGTCACTGGTTTCCACCCCTTTGTAGCTACTTTCTGCCATAGACTTCACCAGGCTTTACCGATGACCATAATTATCATCATCATTTAGAATTACAAACGTCTTCTTCATCATAAGAACCACTCATCATATACTCATAAGAAATACTCATCATTGTGATCCCCACCATAATTATCACCATTATCATTATGCTCATTGTTGTCATGGTGATCATCATCAATCTAATAACCTTCATCATCAGCGTCTGTCACACAGAGAAGACCCGGGGTGAACTCACCGGCAGGTTTGACCTCGGAGAAGAAGGTGCCCACTTTCTTGCCCTCCACGATGTCAGTGATGACGTGGCCTGTCACCTTGGGGTGGGTGCCGTTGGCAATGACTACCGACGTGCCCCCCTGTAGGGCCCACAGGGCAGCCTTTACCTGGAGGTAGAGGGGGGGGACACTTAGACAATTTTCTATTCCCCACTTGTTTCTCAAGTAAAGATTTGGCCCCTAATGTAAAGACTTGCTTAACAGTGGGTTGAAGCTAAAGCTCAGTCTGACACACATTGAGTTCAGAAGACTTTCTTAAAACCTTATTACAGACATGTAGACCTAGACACTCTGTAGTCCTCCACTCTTACATGTTTTGATCGACACACTTTCCTATTCTAATCTTCACGTAACTGCAAAATAATGGTAAAACTTTAGTAAATGATGGATACAAAGTATATTGAACAGGTGCTTCCATAAAGGTGTGATTCCTGGGTTAATTAAGCAATTGACATCCCATCATGCTTAGGGTCATGTATTAAAATGCTGGGCAAGCCACTATTTTGGCTACCAGGGCTATGCCCCCATAGGATGACAATGCCCCCATCCACAGGCCATGAGTGGTCGCTGAATGGTTGATGAGCATGAAAACGATGTAAACCATACATCATGACCGTCTAAGTCACCAGATCTCAACCCAATTGAACACTTGTGGGAGATTCAGGAGCAGCGCCTGAGGCAGTCATCAACAAAACAGCCATCAACAAAATATAAAATTATGGAATTATTATGGAACTTGTAGAATCTATGCTAAGGTGCTTGAAGCTGTTCTGGCGGCTCGTGGTGGCCCAACGCCCTACTAAGACACTTTATGTTGGTGTTTCCTTTATTTATAAGGCTACGTATGTTTGCGCACATGGAATTCAGTGATTTATGTTTACTATAGGTTAATGAGGKAATACAAATATGATGTGACTAAAATGAAAGGGTATTTAGTTGACTAAAATCGCCCAATATTTTCGTCATTTTGAGAATAACTAGACTAAATCTAAACACTGACATCTGTGTACATACCTTGGCCTCCATGCCTCCTATCCCCACCCTGGATTTTGTGCCGTAGGTGATCGACAGCTGGTCACCAGGGTAGAAGATGTCAATGAGTTTGGCGTCATCCGTTCCAGGAGGGCTGTCGTACAGTCCTACGAGAGATGGGAGGTAACTATGGTTACGTGATTGTTTACTTGCACAAAGATTACCTTCCAGTCCAATCCATCAGTGATATTTCCAAATACAACCAGGGTTGTGTTTAATTAGGGCAAGCAACGGAAAACGTTTTAAAACGTTTTGCAATGGAAAATGTGTGTTTCTTATTGTACAAGTCCAGGTGGTCACTTCCTGTTTCAGTCTGTTTTCTTCCATTCGGTGTCTGATAAACACAACCCAAAAGACCTGTAGTTCTCCCTCTTACATGAATGCTCCCATATGAGCGTGTGTGGTTTTGACCCAGAGTGCTGGCAGATGGTGTGCTGCCTAARGGCAGGTAGCCTAGTGGTTAGAGCGTTGGGCCAGTAACCAAAAGGTTGCTAGATCGAATCCCCAAGCTGATAAGGTAAAAATCTGTTGTTCTGCCTCTGAACACGGCAGTTAACCCACTGTTCCTAGGCCGTCATTGTAAATAAGAATTTGTTCTTAACTGACTTGCCTAGTTAAATAAAATGTTAAAAAAACAAAATATGTGTTGCTGTGTTAGCAGCGTACCTTCTACGTCAGAGAGAGCGATGAGCAGGTCTGCCTTCATCTCCACGGCCAGACGTGCCGCCAGGCTGTCATTGTCCTTTATACTGATGACCTGCAGGGGCGGAYAAAAAGGAGTTAGTCTCACAGCAAGAATTTATTGGGTCAAGGGTCAATGACCAGACTGTTTCTGATGTTTGTTATCAGTTGAAATTGAGGTCAGTGTATAAGAAAATACATAATTGAAATCGAAGCATTTCATGATACGTTATCGTTGATATTAGCTTGTCTACTGTGTGGGTTAGCAAAGCCACTGATACTACAATGTTTAGTCGTTTATTACTAGTAGTAGTGCGTTTTCAGCAGCAGAAGAACTTGTTAGTTCCACCTGGGCTTGAGAAAGGAGTATAGAAGCGTGCTTCTACCTCCATTAGTCACCCCCAGACAGCCACACTTCTAGGCCCAGTCCGCCACCAACCAGAAAGGAACTAAAGCAATGCATGCACCCCTCCCATCTCCTCTAGCCTTCCCTGCATGCACATCCTTTGGGGGGAAAAGAGGGGTAGCGGGAAGGTAGAGCGAGGCGAGGTGGTGAAACATAATAACTGTATGCTAGTATGCTAGCAGCTAACACTACTCCGCTATACACACCTCTCGCCCCTGTCCTTCCCCCTCCAGTCCCCCCTGTGCCCTTTACCCACATTTACCCCCTGGAGGTCGCTGTTGGGCTCGGGCGGGGGCACCACGGCATCGTTGGTGTTGATAATGGGTACGATGTTCATGCGGAGCAGCTCCTGCAGCGTGCTGTTCAGGTTCCGCCGCTTCTGGTCATCATGGAAGTCCAGGTTGGTGACCAGGACCTGGGATTACATCAGAGCAAATCCTGTTTCGATAAAACTTTATTGAGAGGTAATTGTGCTGGGTAACACAGTGTGAATTCAAATACATAGAGATAGCGTAGGTACCTGTGCAGTGCATGTGCTGTACTGGGTGAACATGGCCTCATACAGGGCCATCAGACCACTCTGTCCGGCTGCCGCACAGGCCCGCGCCTCCAGAACTGGCACTGACTGAAACCGACAGAGAAAGATTGAGAGAGGGAGGAATGTTTTGAGTTGATTTTATAATAAGTGATTTGACCATATTTTTTTTGCAGGTTGTATAAGACCTGGACTCATCATGTCTTTGAGCTGGTAAGGTTCTATAAGAACTGGACTGTTGTCTCACCATGTCTTTGATCTGGTTCTGTCCAGAGTGAAGAGCCTGTCTAACACTCTGGGACAGCAGGATCTCATGCCTCAGTCTCTGCTTGCCGAAGGCCACCGCTCCGCTGGTGACGATCATCATCTCTCTCCCCTGGTTCTGTAGCATGGCCACCTGCAACACAACACAAAAAACMTTCTACCTCAGTGAGCCACATCTAAAGCCTTTTAAGTATTCTTGCAACAATGAATYAACTACAATAAGCAGACAGTTGTTAAAACACAAGCTTCAAGACATCTTGTGTGGAGGTCTTGTTATCCCGTCAGCCTTAAGACCTTCCTCACCTGCTCTACTACAGAGGCCAGCCTGCCCAGCGCCAGGCCGCACTCATCCCCCCGGGTGACCACGGCGCTGCCCAGCTTGACCACAATCCTCTTGGCCTTGCGGAGCTCCCCGCGGTGGGAAAAGGAGTTACTGTTGGCACGCGCCAGGGACACTGTGAGAAAGAATACACGGTTTGGTGCTTTATAGTGTCAGTCTGAAGTGGAGCCGGGCGATATGGACAAAAATCTATATCGCGCTAAATTACCTTAATTGATGCGCTAACGATAAATAGAACGATGCATTTATAACATGAATGTGCACCACAGTTGTTTTTCATTATCCTTAAAACCACTACTACTAGTTTGATAGTTGTAGCCATCAATTATCCCATCAACAATCACACAGCAAACGTATTACATTTTCAAACTTCACATTTCTCTAGTATAGGCTACTTATCGCAAAGGACGACATCAGCAAAATGCCTACGATAAATGATTGGTATGGTCGTTGTTGATCATTTCTGGTTTATCGTCCCGGCTCTAGTCGGAAGCCCTGTTCAAATGCTTTATACATGTATATTCCTCCCTCCCTTACTTGGATGAAATACTAAATAAAGCAGGGCCTAAATGGAGGAAGGAAGATATAAGATAACAGATCAGCTTTATGAACATTTCACGTATGCATACATTGTGCTAACACTACATTGTGCTAACACATACCATGTTAGCTTGAGACAATGTTCATAAACACTGTGCCTAACCAGCACACAACAGTACATCTCCTACCAGTAAGTGTGTGTGCTGGGTTCTGTTTTGGTCCATCACTGATTATATAAAGTGTTAGGCTAAGAGCAGCCAGGAACCCCCTTCACCCCCTTCCTAAATTCCCTGGTATCCATGGAGATGGAAAATGACAGGGTGCAAACTGCCACATCAGCATGGCAACCGCCAAAGCCAGCGCTGACTGCACACATCTCTCCACTAAAGAGCAGCCAACCGCATGAGAGAGATAGGGAGAGAGGGAGATAGAAACAGAGTTAGGGAGAGAGGGAGATAGAAACAGAGATAGGGAGAGAGGGAGATAGAAACAGAGATAGGGAGAGAGGGAGATAGAAACAGAGATAGGGAGAGAGGGAGATAGAAACAGAGATAGGGAGAGAGGGAGAGAGAGAGAGTGTGCGGGTATGTGAATGTATGCATATGTTTGCCACTCCCACTTGCCTTGTGTCAGTGCTTTGGCTAGACGAGGGAAGATGGTGGTGCGTTGAGTCCTGGGGCTCAGGGGGAGCCCGGCACAAAGAGACAGCCTCTGTAGCAGCATAGTCAACTTTCAGCCGCTACAACAGCTAGAGAGGAGAGAGAGAGATACATTAAATCACTGTCAAATCGTCAATGTTCTATCTCTCTTTTCATTTCTTGAACTTGCAGAATTCACATCACAGCTAAACACTTCAAAAAAGTCACAGAAGTTAGTATTCCACGTTTTATTGAATGACATAGTCTTTCTGCATTTGGATAAAGGAAAGAAAAACTAACGGTGATACCTGCTTAGCATCCAAGTCCTGTTTATGTCTGTTATCCAGCCACGTCTATCAAGCCCATCTCCTTTGAAATGAGCTACTGTCCAACCTTTTTATTCAACATTCCAGACAGTATACACAACACCTGCCCTCAACCAATGGCAGAGTCGAAGCCGGCCTAAATCACAGAAACTCCTCCCCCTCATGTGCTTATATGGGGTAGCTGATGAAACTGTCGCTGCTCCTTGCAGGATCACTTATTACGTGCCCTTTCTTGATAAAAAAAAAGTTTCTAATGTGATCACACAGGCACAGTTTAACCTCTGAAAGTTTAAGCAGTGAGGGGGTTCTACTACACTCTAAAACGTTAAGGTTCCTGGAGGTATCCTTTAAGGGTTCTTCAAATTGAAACTGTGGGGGAACCCCTAAAAGTTATTAGAAGAACTCTTGAAAAAGGTTATTGAAGAACCTTTTGTGGGAAACCCTATAAGTTCTTTGAAGAACCCCTTACAATGGTTCCTCGAATAACCTTTTGGGGTTCATTTTTTAAAACTCCCTGTCCACCCTCCCTCCATTATGAAAAAATATTGTAATAGTAATAACAATATTGACAATATTGATTTAAATAATTCATTGTTTATTTAGTGGCACCACAAATGTGAATTAATATTTACAAAACAAGCAAAACACATTACAAAATTGCAACATTTCTGCAGACATGTCAGACCATAATAAATAATACATTTACTTTGTATAGTGCTTTTCATTACATTTTATTTTCAATAAAATAATGTACAATAAAAACAACATACATGAAAAATGAATCATAGGTAAACTAACAATATTGTAGACTTGATGCTAAATACAGATTTTTTAGCTTTAATGTGTGTGTCCAACAACCACTTAGTTATATGTTAGGAAGTTTGCCATCTTTATGACTGGCCCTGGTAACTTCACCCCAACTTCTCTTATCCCCAGAACACAGTAACTTAAGAACATAAGTATTTTTCTGACATTTTMGGGAAATTTAACGGAAAATAAAAAAATACAGCCATAACAGAGCCCCAAGTCCCATGGGGAAGTCCTCTAGGGCGTGGAAGTTCTCCCCAGCAAAGGCCAGAGTGATTTCACTCTCATGGTGAAATGGATTTCCGCCGATGTGCAGTAAGTGGGAAGTGGTGAAATCTGTGTCAACAACAGTAAGAAAAGATTAATACACATACAATCAACAAAGAACATAACAAATGTTCAGCTGTTGTTTTATATAAGCATGAACACCTATTGTTTATGAAGAAACAGATKATTTGTGCATAAGCATACCTTGTCACAGACAATAAAGGCCACTCGGGTCCTCATTGAAGAGGTAGGGCAAGAGCAGGATTGCTGCTGTGGTCCCGAGTCCTTGTAAAGTAAAGCAATGATCTTACTACACTTGCTAATTTTATTACAAAATACATTAGAGAAATGGAAGGAATAAGAGCAAATACCTCTTCTGTATTGTACTTCAGGGACTGTCAAAATAGCAGGATGATGTCCTCACCCCTGCCTCGCCTCTCTACCTCCGCTAGTCCTTGAATTATCTTTTTGTCTATATCCATTCCATGGACTTGATTCATTTCTGAGAAGATCTGAAAAGATCATTTGCACACATTTGTATGCTAATAGATTTCAGTTTGTATTGACTGCTATGTAGGTTAAATGTACACTTCAAATGCTGCATTTAACCTTCCAGAGTGATGGCTTTAACGGTGACCTTTCTATTGAATTTCAAAGATGGTGGTAAAAAACACTGGTTGGTTTCTTCATTGTATTTTCTTCTACCAGATCTATTGTGTTATATTCTCCTACATTCAATTCACATTTCCACAAACTTCAAAGCGTTTCCTTTCAAATGGTACTAAGAATATGCATATTCATGCTTCAGGGCCTGAGCTACAGGCAGTTAGATTTGGGTATGTAATTTAGGTGAACATTTAAAAAAAGGGGGCTATCCCTAATAAAGAATTTTTTTTAGAAAAAGTTTGTAATGTTTAAGAAAATAATGATAATATACAAATATTATCACACAATAACAGAAAAACATCACATAAAGTTAAGTTTGTTAACAAACATTAAATAAGAAATACAAATTCAGATCTTTGCATAATAAGATATACAATTACAATAAATCAAATAAAAAAAGACAATAAATAACATAAACAAATATTGGAAAGCTGCAACAGCTCGACTGAACATTTAGTCCACTTTTTATGGAAAGTTTTCCAGGTGATACCGTCGCCTGGAACTCAAGCCTAACCTAGTACTGACAGGCCACGCAGATATAATTGTCACGCCCTGATCTGTTTCACCCGTCCCTGTGATTGTCTTAACCCCCTCCAGGTGTCGCTGATTGTCTTAACCCCCTCCAGGTGTCGCTTATTTTCTCCAGCGTATTTATCCCTGTGTTTCCTGTCTCTCTGTGCCAGTTCGTCATGTATGTTTAGTCAAGTCAACCAGCGTGGTTTCCCCCATACTCTTTTTCTATTCTCTTTTGCTAGTCCTCCCGGTTTTGACCCCTGCCTGACTCTGGACTACTTTCCCYCCTGCCTGATCATCCTGCCTGCCCTGACCTTGATTCTGCCTACCCTTCAGTCCCTATTGGACTCTGAACTGGTTTTGACCTTTTGCCTGTARACGACCATTCTCTTGCCTACCCCTTTGGATTAATAAACATTGTAAGACTTCAACCATCTGCCTCCTGTGTCTGCGTCTCACCTTGTGTCATGATAATAATCCTCTATTGATGGGATGGTTTTCATACAGGACTGGTGGAACCATCATGGGCAGCGGTCACAACCAACCTGAAATGTATGATGAAAATTGTTAATATATTTAAAACATTAAATACATTTTCTTGAATTACAATTATTTCATTATCAGACAGGGCGGATGATACTACCTCTACAAATATTACTGCTTATACAAATTCGTACTCCTAAAAATTCCTTTAGAAGTGAACAAGCAATTACCCTCATTACTGTCCACCTCCCCACAGAAGTGGCACAGTTGGCTCAGGTCATCCCGCAAAACATAATGTCACGTAGTCTATATCTTTACATATATTTTTCTGAGCTAACAGGGAACCAGGGAATAGTATAGGTGTCTTGTAACATAATTATTTAAATACATGTGTTTTAGTGGCCATCTAGTCAGAAGTTGGATCAAAGATAACCTTGAAAGATCCATATAAATGTTTGTTTTTTTCTACAATTATATTAAATTAGAAGTTGAATATACCAGTGTTTTGGAGGAGAGTGACTGCTATTTCTTCTCTCATGATGTTAACATCTTTGTCCGTATTTGAAAAGACTATCGACGACTCCTTCAGAACACATTCAGCAAACTGGGGAAAAAATTTGATGGGCATTTCAGTTTTCCCCAACAAAATGATGTTACACTTAAGATTCTAATTCGCAGGTATACAACGACACAGCTATAATATAATTTGACAGTTCTGTTTTGCCTTTTAGTCAGTATACTTTCAGTAGGTTAATTGTACATTACTTATACTCTCATACTTTCTTTCAAGGCAAAGACCCCACAAGAAGTAGCATCTTGTTGGCATGGGTGAGGAAGGGTACCACATGCCCATCTGGAGATATTACACCCCTTCTCTCTCAGGAATGATCTGAACATAAACTAAGGGAAAAAAAGAAACGTCCTCTCACTGTCAACTGCGTTTATTTTCATCAAACTTAACATGTGTAAATATTTGTATGAACACAATATTCAACAATTTGTTGAATGTGACTAACAGAAATTGAATAATGTGTCCCTGAACAAAGGGGGGGGAGGGTCAATATCAAAAGTAACAGTCAGTATCTGGTGTGGCCACCAGCTGCATTAAGTACTGCAGTGCATCTCCTCCTCATGGACTGCATCAGATTTGCCAGTTATTGCTGTCAGATGTTAGCCCACTCTTCCACCAAGGCACCTGCAAGTTCCCGGACATTTCTGGGGGAAATGGCCCAAGCCCTCACCCTCCGATCCAACAGGTCCCAGATGTGCTCAATGGAATTGAGATCCGGGCTCTTCACTGTCCATGGCAGAACACTGACATTCCTGCCTTGCAGGAAATTTACGCACCAAACGAGCAGTATGGCTGGTGGCATTGTCATGGTGGAGGGACATGTCAGGATGAGCCTGCAGGAAGGGTACCACATGAGGGAGGAGGATGTCTTCCCTGTAACGCACAGCGTTGAGATTGCCTGCAATGACAACAAGGTCAGTCCGATGAGACACACCGCCCCAGACCATGACGGACCCTCCACCTCCAAATCGATCCCGCTCCAGAGTACAGGCCTCGGTGTAACGCTCATTCCTTCGACAATAAACGCGAATCCGACCATCACCCCTGCTGAGACAAAACTGCGACTCGTCAGTGAAGAGCACTTTTTGCCAGTCCTGTCTGGTCCAGCGACGGTGGGTTGTTGCCGGTGATGTCTGGTGAGGACCTGCCTTACAACAGGCCTACAAGCCTCAGTGCAGCCTCTCTCAGCCTATTGCGGACAGTCTAAGCACTGATGGAGGGATTGTGCGTTCCTGGTGTAACTCGGGCAGTTGTTGTTGCCATCCTGTACCTGTTCCGCAGGTGTGATGTTCAGATGTACCGATCCTGTGCAGGTGTTGTTACACATGGTCTGCCCCTGTGAGGATGATCAGCTGTCCGTCCTGTCTCCCTGTAGCCCTGTCTTAGGCGTCTCACAGTACAAAAATGGCAATTTATTGCCTTGGCCACATCTGCAGTCCTCAAGCCTCCTTGCAGCATGCCTAAGGCACGTTCACACAGATGAGCAGGGACCCTGGGCATCTTTCTTTTGGTGTTTTTCACAGTCAGTAGAAAGGCTTCTTTAGTGTCCTAAGTTTTCATAACTGTGACCTTAATTGTCTACCGTCTGTAAGCTGTTAGTGTTTAAACAACCATTCCACAGGTGCATGTTGATTAATTGTTTATGGTTCATTGAACAAGCATGGGAAACCGTGTTTAAACCCTTTACAATGAAGATCTGTGAAGTTATTAGGATTTTAACGAATTATCTTTGAAAGACAGGGTCATGAAAAAGGGGCGTTTCTTTTTTTGCTGAGTTTATATGTTATTAATAAAAGTACCGCATTTTGAAACACTTTATTGATTACAATATAGAGATTAATAACTGAGGGGAATCTGAGAATGCAGGGATTCCAGCAGGGTGTGAGTTGAAGTCAAATCTGGAGCTGACAAGGGCTGGAATGTAAATGACATGTGATCATCTGGGATTATCTAACATCTGAGAATGGGCAGGCATTCCCTCGGATGAAGAGCATCTCCGTGTTGCTGATTATGTGCTGTCATCCAGGTGGAAATGTCACCTGCATATCTGATGTAGGAAAAGAGATAAGAGATAAATTGAGTGTCCTGRGAATATGTTTATGTATGTGTACTGTACATGTGTGTGTATGTGTATGTGTATCTTGGTATATATATATTTTATTTAAATTTCTATTATTATTATCATTATTGTGTTTTGTGGTTGAGGGGTGGGGAGAGGTTGATGGGGATGGTAGTGCTGGGGGTGTCCTATTGAGTGCGAAGGGACCTATTGGGGAGGGGATTCTTCATGGAGGCACATTCAGTCATAGTTTTGTTTGTTATATTATTATGCATTTATAAAAAAAKATCTTATTTGGTTTCTAATATTATAACAGTTTACTGTGATTATGGATATGCACTCATGTTGACTTATATATTTGAACTTTCTTTTTCGCCCAGAGTACACATTTTTGATTTATTACTGTTAATATTATTGTTATTATTACTAATGTACCTACATTCTTAAAAACGAAATCAGAAAAAGTCTAAAAGAATGTAGGAAAAGCCATAAGAGGGAAAAGCACAATGGGATGGGGGATTGAGGAATGGGTAGAGAGAACAGTAGAGGGCTCTGAAAACTATTATTGCTGAAATAACTACTTCCTTTTGTGATTAGAGTCTAATACCTCCTGTGGCACACAATCAGAGGACATGATAGGTCACCAAAAATGATTCTGAAGTATGCCAGGCCTTGCAATTCCAAGATAGAAAATTGCGTTTTACGAAATCCCCCCCCCCCTTCTAATTTCCTTAATTTTGTGGCTAGAGTCAAAAACTTTATGTGGCACACACTACTGGTCAACGTGGAATATCAAAATTATTCAGAAGTGTGCCAGCCTTGCAGTCCCAAGATAGAAGTGGGGGAATTTCAGCAGGCAAAAAAATAGCCTTGCCTAAACCCCCCTCCTTCTAATTTCCTTAATTTTGTGGCTAGAGTCAAATACTTTCTGTGGCACATACTACTGGTCAACATGAGCTACCAAAATTATTCTGAAGTGTGCCAGGCCTTCAATTCCAAGATAGAAGGGGGGGGGGGGGGGGGGTTCGGCGGCAATAAAATGGCCTTGCCGAAAATTCCCCCCCCTTCTAATTTCCTTATTGTGTGGTCATATACTTTCTGTGGCAGACATCAGAGTCAAATACTTTCTTATGAACAAAATGCACGTCAGGATAGGCAACCGAAATTAATAATTAATGTATGTGTGTTATATTAAACATAGAGAAGGGAGTAAAATGTAGGCAAGCTATAAACATTTCAGAACAACTACTAGTCGAATAAGACATGGGCGAGATGACGAATTCTGGCAAAGAGATTTATTTATAGACTAATACACTTGAAACAAATAACCAAACCGAAAACTGCAGACATTACTAGCGATCAAACCAAAATAAAAAATCTAATGAAACGCAGCCTAACTTGATCAGAAATCTCAACTAGCAAGCAAGTCGCAGCAATGAAGATTTGAGTGCGTGCGTGTTCAAGCAAGTCGCAGCAATGACAAATTGAGTGAGTGCGCGTTAACGCGGGGGGGGGGGGGATTCTGGCAGGGGGGAGCTTTTCGGCACAACACCGGCTTTCGAATATTTACGCAAATTCTTCTGAACTATAGCTATAGTAACGTTATGGAAGCTATTCACAGAAGACCATAATTATCTTTGTTATTCATTAGTATTTAATATTATTATATCAATTATTTCAATACATATTCAGAGCCAAACATCAACCCAACTTTCCTTTTTAACTGTTGTCACATTCAAACTTGGCACGAGCGTTTTCAGGTGCAATTGTGAATTTCGAGGAAGAACTCCATTAACAATGGGGGTTCCTCGATTAACCCCAACTCCTAAGAAGCTCTTTGAAGAACCTTTTGGGGCTGTTTTTCATTGCCAAGAACCCTAAAGTTCTTCGGGGATCTTTGAGGATCTTAGAAGAAGTCCAGTTGAACCCCTAATTTTTAGAGTGTAAGCTAACATATTTAATTATTTTAAGATGGTTATACCATGGATCATTTAGCTATTTGATTTTGAATTGTAGGACTCCTTTAGGTATATACATTTTTTGGGATAATTTTTWWATTTWGCCCATAGAAACGCATTGAATAACACATTCATAAATGGCAACAAAAAAAAGACAGTCAAAATGAAAAAGGTTTTGAAGTGTCTGTCTTATATCTAGGACATATAAGAACACTCATGGTCTAAACATATAGATTSAATGGTTGTAAAGATGGGTAGAGGTCTGTCTGTAATAAAGAGATGCTCTGATTCTTTCACCCCACAATCCAAAAAGCAAGTTCTGAGAGGCTCTAGTTTTGTCTTATCTTGATTATTATCCAGTCGTGTGGTCGAGTGCTGCAAGGAAAGACCTAGTTAAGCTGCAGCTGGCCCAGAACAGAGCMGCATGTCTTGRTCTTCATTGTAATCAGAGGMCTGATATAKATACTATGCATGCCAGTCTCTCTTGGCTAAGAGTTGAGGAGAGACTAACTGCATCACTTCTTCTTTTTATAAGAAACATTCATGTGTTGAAAATCCCAAATTGTTTGCAATCAATTTACACACAGCTCGGACACACACACTTACCCCACCAGACATGCCACCAGGGGTCTTTTCACAGTCCACAAATTCAAGAAAGCCTACAGTATTATATAGAGCCATTGTTGCATGGAACTCCGCTCCATCTCATATTGCTAAAATAAACAGCAAACCAATTTTCAAAAAACAGATAAAGCAACACCTCACGGCACAACACCTCTCCCCTAATTGACCTAGATAGTTTGTGTGCAGTGGTATAAAGTACTACTTAAGTAGTTTTTTGGGGTATCTGTACTTTAACTATTTATATTTTTCACAACGTTTACTTTAACTTCACTACATTGCACCTTGCACTCCTTGTAAACAACGTCACTTTTAGAAARTTTGGCAAAGGGTCACGTCTCTGTGCCGGCAGTTAGCTACTGTACCRAGCCAGCTAGCTATTGGCTAGACAGGTGGCTACAGGTGCGTTCACTCACCACCTGAATTCGTAACAAATTCTTGCAAACTCCGCCTGCCTCAACACACACACGTTACGCTCAGTGGTTTATTTTATTGAAATGCGAGCTGTTAGAAGCTTTTTAAAACTATTTTGGGTGTTCTCGATTCTCTTTCTGCCAGTAAGGGGGGAGGGCTTCGATAGCGGAGCGGAAACGGAAGTAACGAACCATACACCTAACCAGTGATTGGTCAGAAATCAGCTGRAGGCAAAGACTGGGCGCGTTCCAGGTCATTTTTTAATATGCAGATGACACAGCTGTTGTGGATTTGCTCCACCCAGACCAAGTCTCTCTTCAAGGTTTTGACAGAGAAATTGCAAAATTCGTCCAGTGGCGCGTAGATAACTTTCTTGAAATAAACGCCCAAGTCTCTCTTCAAGGTTTTGACAGAGAAATTGCAAAATTCGTCCAGTGGCGCGTAGATAACTTTCTTGAAATAACCGCTGACATAACAAAAGAGATGGAAATGGATTTCAGAAGGAACAACACCACTAACCCCTACGAAGATCAATAGGGAATCAGTCATTAGAGTGACCACATATAAGTAGCTGGGAATCTAAATAGACAATAAACTGAAATTCAATGACTGTGTCTTTGCAAAYATAAAGAAATTGCAACAGAGAATGTTTTTTTAATGTCGACCGCCACATCTTACAAATGTTCTATAAATCTGTCCTGTAGAGTGTGCTGTCCTTTGGTCTGATTTGCGTGTTTGGAAACATGCGAGTGCAAGACCTAGTCAAGCTTCAGCACTTGATTAAGACGACTGGAAGGATAATTGGCATAGATCAAGAATCAGCCACCAACCTGTACACAAAACTCATCCTCCTAAAACTTAAAAGCATTTTACAGGACAGTACTCATCCCCTGCACTCAAAATTCAGTCACAGCAGCAGCCGGACAAGGGGAAAGAGACTTTTTCWAAAGAAAATTAAAACAGATAGATATGGGGACTCTTTTATTTCAACAGCCATTAGGCTGTATAATACATCGTCTGTRGGTCCCTCGAGTATACACCARAATGCACGTTCACTTTAAGRGTATAGCTGTGGCACTTTGATTGGATTCTGTTGTGTAGTTTCTGTGTTTTCATGTTTTATGTGCTGTCTTTTTGAGCACATAACCCAATGAATTTCCCCCTGGTGGAATAATAAAATTGATCTGAATCTGTGGTTGCTGGCACGTATAGGGTTGAATCAACCAGCATTCCTTTACACACAGGCTTTGTTTAATGCCAGTGGCAGGTCATTGGTAAATAGAAAAGAGTAGAGGGCCAAGAGAGCTGTCCTGCAATACACCACATTTGACATGTTTAACATTAGAGAAGCTTCCATGAAATAAAACCTTCTGTTTTCTATTATATAGATAGCTCTGAATCCACGATATGACAGAGGTTAAAAAGTCATAACACATTAAATCTGTAGAATGTCGGCCCAGTTCCATCTCGCTRCAAACTCTCCCACTGCCAGTCACTGGGCTTCCTCTCCTCACTATATTTGGTGGGGAATGGACATCCCAAACTGATGCTTCAGATTTATACATGTGGTGAAACGTGTCTCTTTGTTCTATCTGTGTTATTCCTGTACCAATCTGGTACGGTTTAATCAACGCTTGGTTAGTTACAGTATTGACAAATATATTTAACAATCATGTATTATATTGATTTAGTTCCTTACTGAGAAGTCAGTTCTACAGGTTCTCCAACTGAGAGAAAAATATGACAGTTAATGGGCGGTTCCGATGCTTAGACGTTGCTGACGCCTAACAGATCTTACAACGCCTGGATAGGTATTTTAACTATCAGCTAACCACATCATATGTTGTAGCCATTTGTCAGTTGGTTGTTGCGTCGCCTCGCTCCCCAGTAGGGCGACTGATAACGATTTGGAACCAGGCCCATGGTCACACGGTGCGCGTATCTTGTTTTCAGAAAAAAGCCGAAGTCACCCCAGACCGCATAATACTCCAACGTCGCTTCGAATGAATGATAATTTAACAAGTTTGAACTTGTACATCGCACACGAAGGTAGATGACACATTTCATACATTTTGTCGGGCGTCACGCCTGACCAATTTAATTTTCTTAACTTGCTAGCTAATATGCTACTAGCCACTGCCAGCTATCTAACGTTCGCWAGCGACAACTGTCAGCTCTGRCATTCATTGTTGTTGTGATCGTCTGATAATGGCGTACTGTTACTCTTGTTTRCTTTCATCTTTAGAAGGCTAACTTATATGACGATATTCCCTCATAAGCCCTCTTCTCAGACTCTCTGGCAATGGTAAGAGATTCCCCTCCAACACTGTTGAGACTAAATTAAAAGCATTGTAGTAGTAGTATTAAAATCAAGTGTTTTATTAGTCACATGCGCTGAATACAACTGGTGTAGACCTTAAAGTGAAATGCTTACTTACGAGCCCCTAACCAACAATTAAGRTTAAATGAAAAATAAATAAATAAGAAGAAATAAAATTAACAAGTAATTAAATAGCAGCAGTAAAATAACCATAGCGAGACTATATACAGGGGGGGTACCGTGCGGGGGGCACCGGTTAGTCGAGGTAATATGTCATATGTGTGATTGCTTGGTTAAATGAGGTTACTGCAGGACATATTGGCGGTCCAGCAGACCCCGCTTTGAACACCATAGTATTAAATAAGCATTATAGCTTAGTTKGTTAGCAAGCTACAGTACTTATTTGGAATGAGTTGGATGTGCTAAAAGTCCATTCTGATAACATTTTAGCAATCTTGTTTCTCGAAATGGCTGACTAGGCTACAGTGAGTGAGTGAGTGAAGTAGTCCATTTCAGGTTCATAAGTCCCCAGATGACATACTAGCTATTGCGGTTTTGTGTAGATAAAGACTTAAAGATTGTAGTTTAAATGTTCTAGTGTGATCCAGCACACACAAATATTTGCCTGGAAAGGACATGAACCTCAGAGCAAATGTATGGAGTTAAGCACAGACTTCTGCATTCCTAATGTGGGTGAACCCAGTAGGRTTACAGCTGAAACATTGATCAACCTGTGCACAACGTTATTCACCACCACCCACCTATTGACATAGCATCATCAAACAAATGAAGAAATATGTCTCAAGCACACAGTCTTAGGTTTTCTTAATCTCTCCTCAGACTGTGCAGATAGGGGTGGCGTGTCTGGCTCTGCTAGGCCTGACCTCAGCCCTGATTTGTCCCGATGGTGGGATGTGTGCAGAGGGGAACACCTGCTGCAAGACGCCCAGCGGMGGATATGGCTGCTGTCCACTACCGAATGTAAGTGACTAGTCTCTGGTCTAAAGTTTGTGWATGTGATTGCTTGATTAAATGAGGTTACTGCAGGACATATTGATGGTCCAGCAGACCCCGCTTTGAATCGTACCCATAGTGTGAAACATGACGCTGTTTTGAATCCCGTCTCCAGGCTGAGTGCTGCTTGGACCACCTGCATTGCTGTTATGAGGGGACAGTGTGTGATTTAGTGCACTCCAAGTGCCTTAATAAAACCGTCTCTCTGCCGTGGGTCAGAAGAGTTCCTGCCAAACGCCTAATCGGCCCTCTGGTAAAGGGAATACAACGATATCCATATATCTGTGTATTTCTGTCTATTATCTATTGTGTCTGTTTTGTTTAATATAGATTAGATGTCTTCATTTTATCAAGCCTATTCATTCATGGTAATTAACTTTGTTGCCTGAATAAATGTAACGCATGTTTCAAACTCACTCATTGATATGCGTTGCCTGCCACTCCTTTAGATGCTGGAGGGAGTGAAGGCAGTCATTTGTCCCGACGGCGAGGCCGAGTGTCCAGACGACACTACCTGCTGTGAACTCCCAGGCGGTTCCTGGGGCTGCTGTCCCCTGGCCAAGGTACGTTACATACTTTTCCATAAGGCCTATTCCATATTTGGAAGTCCTCATTGGGTGACATTCCGAGAGTATAAAATTGCATTGATCAAAAATCTGTAGGTTAATAATACCATAGTGTTTTGCATATTTTAGTGCTGTCAAAATGAGGCCCCTTGCATTTAACTGCTGCCTCAGGACCATTCTTTCTTCCTGTGGTCGTACAATATTCACCTGGAACAACCACTGTAATGTGTTGAAACAATGTTTCAGTTGATTCTGCAACRGTCAACACTGCGCACTAAAATACCCGAGGGACCTTTATTGAAATAATTGATTCATCTGCACATTCTAAGTTCCTCTGGTCTTCTTGAGCATGATAATAAAATGGTAAGCTTGGCTTCAGCTATTAACAGAGTAAGCCTTTGTTTAGAAAGTGACTTGACCTGACTACTAGGCAGCAGGCTAGACATAGTTAATGAAGCTAGTCCCAGTGACGGCTGGAGGGGTTTTTCACTAAGCAGAATGAAGGACCTGGCTAGAATACGCGGAAATTGAATATGTTTTTWAAAAAGTTTTTCTATAGTATTTGCAAAAGCGGGCACACTGACCCTTGCCTTGTGAAATAATCCCTTGGTCTCTGAATTTTGATGGTAAATATTTGATTGTAATGGTTAACACTCCAGAACGGGGGAAAAATGCTACTTCGGCCTAGGATATTAATACTTTGAAAACGTGCTTGTGCCAGTTGGCAAGTGTATTTGAGTTGACTTGGGTGTGCATATACACAGAGATGGGCAGTCGGCCTATTTCTTTTAGCTACATGTATTTGAAATATTTATTTTAATTAATTTTGAGTYTTTAGTCATATGTATTTGAAAGTCTTGAAAAACAAATCACCATGGTATCTGGAACAAGATGCTTCAGAGAATGGTATTTTGTATTTCAAAATACTTTTCTACCATTTTATTTAGAATTTTTATATAGRGGTTCACAGTTTTGTGACCCTATGTCAACTCGCCCCCACGTTTCTGAGGCAGGGCGCCCTGGAATGGGTTCGCTCAGAGAGAGGGGCCCAAGCCCTGGATCACTTTTTGAGGATGTTCCAGTGTTTCAATACAATGGGTTTGATGTGACCGGCACATGGTCTGTACTCCATACCCAAATGTGGGGCTATTTTGTTCTTGTTTCAATTAGTGCCAGTGAACGGGCTTTGACTTTCAGTCTCTCTAGCACMGGTATTTGTCTGTTCAATGACACTCTTATCATACACGCGCTGCAGGAACCTGGTGCGCATATCATTAGCTTTGMGCTCGAAATCTATGTCTTTACTACAGTTATGTAGGKYTCTTAGGAATTGACCCACCGTTATGTTCCGCTTAAGGAGTACCGGATGGTTACTGGTTGCGTGGTAAAGTGTATTCCTACTCTACCATCTCCCGCAAGCCGCAAACTCCAACTTGTTTTCTTTATTTTTGTGAATTGTAAGATCCAAGAAGTCTATTTTCTACCGACTTCTCTCTGCTGTAAATTTGAGATTGAGGTCAGACAAGTTAATATAAGAAATMAAGGAGAGCATCAGTACCGCTCCATACCAGTAGGATGTCGTCTATGTATTTTTTCTGAAGGGCGACGTTCTGAAAATATGGGTTAAATTAAGGCCTCCTTCCAGTGTACCATAATACATTCGCATAGTGAYTGCAGCTCACATTGTTGTACCCCGAATCTGTTGGTGGAAACTGCTTGCATATTGGAAGTAATTTGATGTGAGGGCAAGCTCTTCTTTTTGTCATTGATAAGCTCCTTTCCTTTGTTTGCTGAAGCGTGAATGCCCARCTGAACGCATTCTAAACCTTGTCTTCTCTCTCAAGGCGGTGTGCTGTGAGGACAAGATGCACTGCTGTCCAGAGGGCACCAAATGTGACCTAGCCCACTCCAAGTGTGTGTCGCCCACKCTGGACACGTTCCCTATGAGGGAGAAAGTGCCTGCAAGGAAGAGGCAGACAGGTACTACCTAGGATAGGATAAAGTAATACTCCTACCCCCCCCCTCCCCCTTAAAATAGTTAGATGCACTATTGTAAAGTGGTTGTTCCACTGGATATCATAAGGTGAATGCACCAATTTGTAAGTCGCTCTGGATAAGAGCGTCTGCTAAATGACTTAAATGTAAATGTAAATGTAGGTACTGAAGGGACAGACAGAAATAAACTGCAAGATTATCAGGAAGTTGTTGTTGAATTATGTTCCAGGGTTGTGTTCATTAGGGCACACAAAGGAAAACTTAAAAAATAAATTCCCTTTTTTGTTTCTTAATTGGAAAAGTCCACAGTCCCTTCCTTTTTCAGTCTGTTTTCTTCAATTTGGTGCCTAATGAACACAACACAGTTCTCTTCCTGGTGTCTCAGTAGCTGTGGTTGGACAAGCAGTGACCTGCCCAGGTGGTAAGAGCCAGTGCCCAGACGGAACCACATGTTGCCTACTGGCCAGTGGAGACTTTGGCTGCTGCCCCTACCCTGAGGTGAGTGGAGCTGGGGCTGGTGCTGGGTCATTTAAGCAATAAGGCACGAGGAGGTGTGGTATATGGCTAATACAACCATAAGGGTTGTTCTTAGCACGACGCAACGCTGAGTGTCTGGATTACAGCCCTTAGCCGTGGTATATTGGCCAAATACCACAAACCCCCAAAGTGCTGTAATGCTAGTATAAACTGGTTACCAATGTAATCAGAGCAGTAAAAATAAATGTTTTGTCATACCCGTTGTATATGGTCTGATATACCACGGCTGTCAGCCAATCGATTTCAGGGCTCAAACCACCTAGTTTTTAATACAGAGTAGATCCTGGGTCACACAATCTTAAGCCATTTTGTTCAGCTGTGTGTTGCACAATGTGTGTTACACACAGGCGGATGTGTAGTAACTGTCAGTCACATATGTCTTAGCCTAAGAAAAAGTGTTTCAATGTGAGGAAAGTGTAGCTAAAGGGAGATGTAGAGATTGAACATTTCAAAACTGATATACTGTCTTAAATCATGTGTTCTGTACAGGGTGTGTGCTGTACTGACAAACTCCACTGTTGCCCTGGCAACACAACCTGTGACCTGGAGCATGAGATGTGCACTTCCCCCAATACACGGACTCCATTGGCCAAGAAGATCCCTGCAATCCCCAACGATGGTGAGGCACCAACCACTTCTCACCCTAATCCCTGGCTACTGGGATGTTACTAATTGAGTTTGTAGTGTAAGCGTGTAACTTTCCAGTGGAATGAGGGGTTACAGTGGATTCTGAAAATATTCAGACCCCTTCACTTTTTCCACATTTTGTTACGTTACAGCATTCTAAAATTGATTAAATATAATAAAAAAATCCTCGTCAATCTACACACAATACCCCATAATGAAAAGGCGAAAACAGGTTTAAATTTTTTGGGCAAATTTAATACAAATTACAAAAAGAAATACGTTATTTACATAATTATTCAGACCCTTTGTTATGAGACTCMAAATTGAGCTCAGGMGCATCCTGTTTCCATTGATCATCCTTGATGTTTCTACAACTTGATTGYAGTCCACCTGTGCTAAATTCAATTGATTGGACATGATTTTGAAAGGCACACACCTGTCTGTATAAGGTCTCACAGTTGACAGTGCATGTCAGAGCAAAAACAAGGCCATGAGGGCGAAGGAATTGTCCGTAAAGCTCCGAGACAGGATTGTGTCGAGGCACAGATCTGGGGAAGGGTACCAAAACATTTATGCAGCGTTGATGGTCCCCAAGAACACCGTGGCATCATTTTTAAAAGGAAGAAGTTTGGAACCACCAAGACTCTTCCTAGAGCTGGCCGCCCGGCCAAACTGAGCAATCGGGAGAACGGCCTTGGTGTGGGAGGTGACCAAGAACCCGATAGTCACTCTGACAGAGCTCCAGAGTTCCTCTGTGGAGATGGGAGAACCTTCCAAAAGGACAGCCATCTCCGCAGCACTCCACCAATCAGCCTTTATGGTAAAGTGGCCGGACGGAAGCCACTCCTAAGTAAAAGGCACATGACAGCCCGGTTGGAGTTTGCCAAAAGACATCTAAAGGACGCAGACCATGAGAAACAAGATTCTCTGGACTGATGAAACCAAAATTGAACTCTTTGGCCTGAAAGCCAAGCGTCACGTCTGGAGGAAACCTGGCACCATCCCTACGGTGAAGCATGGTGGTGGCAGCATCATGATGTGGGGATGTTTTTCAGCGCCAGGGACTGGGAGACTAGTCAGGATCGAGGGAAAGATGAACGGAGCAAAGTACAGCGATATCCTCGCTGAAAACCTGCTCCAGAGCTCTCATGACCTCAGACTGGGGCGAAGGTTCACCTTCCAACAGGACAACGATTTCTACAGGCTGTAACGTAACACAATGTGGAAAAGTGAAGGGGTCTGAATACTTTCTCGAATGCACTGTATGTGGTCCTTTTTGAATTCTGTGCTCTTGTAAGAAAATATCACAATTATTTTGAGTTTCTGTTGTTATACAATATTTTTTTAAATGTGCATCTTTCTTTTAGTGGATTGCCCAGACAAGTTGTCATTGTGTCCTGACGACACCACTTGTTGCCTGAAGGGGAATGGGAGCTATGGCTGCTGCCCTATGCCCAGTGTGAGTACTATGCTCTGAGCCCAGTGACTCACCACCATAATCAGCTGCAAGGAAATGCGTCAGCTGTCGTAGAATTTAGCTGGAAGAAGTAGGATTATTTTAGTTTAGCCAGATTGCTCTTTCTCTTTCTCCGCAGGCTGTGTGCTGTTCAGATCACCTCCACTGCTGTCCAGAGGGCACTACCTGTGACCTGGGACAGGGCACCTGTGTGTCTAAACACGACCAAACCCCCATGGCTGTCAAAATCCCCGCCACATTGACCACTTCATCCCTACAGAGCAGAGGCCCGAGACAAAGTTAGACATCAAACATTAGCACATGATGTTAACATCAATTTGCAACCGACTATCCAAGTCGGGCTATTCAAGATAGACGACTGCATAGTGACCAATGGAATGAAAGTTTATATTTGGGCAGATCTGTTGCTATTCTGCATCTCGCCAGAGGTGTCAAATCCATACGTTAACATGTGAAGGTCTGTGTCCTCCAGTCAATGCTGTGCCCTGCAARGACTCTGTGGCCTGTGCTGATGGGAGTACGTGCTGTAAATCACTAGATGGAGAATGGGTCTGCTGCCCCCTGCCCAAGGTACTGTGTGTGTGTGTGAGAGAGTCAGTCAGTCAAAATTCCTATCACACTTGACAGTACAGCTCAGCCCTTGAGACTCACGTGATTATGAAATCTTGCGTAATTCCCTTTATTCATGTTGCCAAGTGTTGCCTTTTCTTTTACGGTCGGTGGGGTTAAATTTGTCTTGCAGCGTTAAAGATATGCAAACAGAAACGCTATATAAACTGTGGACTCTTCTGCACCAGCGAACCCCACACTGATTCCTTTGAGCTCCCCCATAGGCTGTGTGTTGTGATGACCATCTCCACTGCTGCCCCCACGGGACCATCTGTAACCTGGCAGAGAGTACGTGTGATGACCCCTCCTCGGGCTCTGCCCTGGTTCCCATGCTGGACAAGGTGCCTGCCTTCAGCTATGTGTCGGAGGAGGAGCCGCTGCCCAACAGCAAATGTGACGAGTCCACATCGTGCCCGGGCCAATCCACGTGCTGCAAGACCACCACGGGAAACTGGGCCTGCTGCCCCCTGCCCAATGTACGGCCATTTCCACATATACCCCCATTGACTTGTTCCTTGCTAAGTTAAGGGTCTAACCTTTAGGCAACTTTACCTAAGGTTGAATCTGATTTGAATGATGTCGATGTTAAATTCTACTCTGGAAGTAACTAGACATGAAATATAATTTTTCTCGACTAATTGAAAACCACAACTGTCCCTGTACATGAGTAGTCTTTTATTCCAGTCATCTCAGTAAGTAATTTAATTAAATTTGAGGCAAATAAGCATCACGTTTTAGCCTAACTTATCTCAGTAATAACAAGCCTGTGCGTTCTGTGTCCTTCAGGCGATGTGTTGCAACGACCACCTCCACTGCTGCCCCCACGGCACCGTGTGTAACCTGGAGGCCAGTACCTGTGATGATCCCTCAGGCTTCACCATGCCGTGGGTCGCCAAGGGGCCAGCCCTCCCCACCCAGACACCACTGGCCACTGAGAAGTGTGACGAACAGACCATGTGCCCCAGGGGCACCACCTGCTGCAGGCAGAACTCGGGACAGTCGGCATGCTGTCCTCTACCTCATGTGAGTTTAACTTTCTCCCATTCAATGACTCCCTTCATAGAGACTGAGATGAATTGAAGAGTTGTGTATAATTCTGGAGAAACATTGTTTTTCGACTTCAGGCCCAGGGTGTGTGTTACAGAAGCGTCCTAAGCTGACATATCTTATGTTTTCTCACTTTAAGACACTAGATACTGTAGATCAGGGCCAATATTCATAGTGTCTCAACATGCCTACTCTTTATGAATACCGGCGCAGATTTGTTGTGGTTACAAAACAAGGTGCTCTTAACTAGAAGTTCCGCATTGAAARAATGTTATTGTTGCCCCTTAGGCGGTGTGCTGTGACGACCACGAGCACTGCTGCCCTAAAGGCTACACGTGTAACGTGGCCGAACAGACCTGTGACAAGCCCGGGCTCCTCAGCCGGCCCTGGGTCCCCAAGCTGCCAGGCCTGCCACTGCACAGAGGGCTTCCCCAGGCCAGTGCCCCCTCCGTCCACCCAGCCAAGAACATGTGTGACCCTCACACCAGCTGCCCCAAAGATACCACCTGCTGCTTCGTGAAAAAGACTGGCAAGTGGGGGTGCTGCCCCTTACCCAAGGTAAGGAGTTTACTATGGATCCTTTACCTGTGGCAACCTCAGCAACATTTCAAAATATGATTATTTATGATGAACAAGGCAATTGGAAGTTGTCGCTATTTTACATAACAGAAAATTACCACATGTTGAAATTATGAAAATAGTATTTCGGGTTACTCACTCATCTTTACTCCTTGTGGAGCGTACGGCCCAATTCAAAAAATTCTCAGACTCCAGTCACCCAAGTCATGACCTGTTTTCTCTGCTTCCGCACGGCAAGTGGTACCGGAGCGCCAGGTCTAGGACCAAAATGCTCCTTAACAGCTTTTACCCCCAAGCCATAAGACTGCTGAACAATTAATCAAATGGTCACTGGACTATTTACATTGCCCCCCCACATTTGTTTTTACACTMCTGCTACTCACTGTTTATTATCTATGCATAGTCACTTCAGCCCTACCTACACGTACAAATTACCTCGACTAACCTGTACCCCCGCACATTGACTCGGTACCGCTACCCCCTATAAATAGCCTCGTTGTTATTTTGTTACTTTAAAAAAAWWWTTACTTTAGTTTATTTGGTAAATATTTTCTTAACTCTTTCTTGAACTGCACTGTTGGTTACGGGCTTGTAAGTAAGCATTTCATGGTAAGGTCTACACTTGTATTCGGCACACGTGACAAAGTTTGATTTGAAATGGTGATTATACAGTAGTAATCTCTGTATGACCTCAGTGTAAGGTTCTTCTCCTCCCCAGGCGGTGTGCTGTACCGACGGAGACCACTGCTGCCCCAGCGGCTACAGCTGTGACGACCAAAAGACCTGCTGCACTAAGGGCCGCCTGACCATCCCCTGGTACCGCAAGGAGAAGGCCCTGACTGTGGGCGCCATGTTGAAAGATGTCAAGTGTGACAACAATAGCAGCTGTGCCTCTGGGACCACCTGCTGCAAGCTGCCCACAGGAGAATGGGGCTGCTGTCCTCTGGTCAAGGTGCGTCTCCATTGACTTTCTGTGATAATGGGTTGGATTTATATAGTACACACACTTTGTCTAATTGGGACACTTTCCTTCTCTCTTTCTCTTTATTGCCCTCTATCCGCAGGCTGTTTGCTGTACAGACCACGAGCACTGCTGCCCACAGGGCTACAGCTGCAACATGCAGACTGGGACCTGTGAGAAACCGGTAGAGGGTGTTCTCCCCCATATGATTCCCCAGACAAAGGTGGCAGAGTCCCAGCAGAGAGCAGCGGAGACGGGGCTAGATGTGAAGTGTGACGGTGCTGGAGAGTACAGCTGTCCCAAACTGCAGACATGCTGCAAGACCTCCCCCACAGAATGGGCCTGCTGCCCCGAATCAAAGGTAGCGACACGGCGTCTTTGAAAATTAACTTGACATATGTAACTTTGGATTTTGACCGTAAGTGCCATTCAACTTTTTATACAACGTTCTGCCCATTTAGGCGGTAACATGCCCGTCAATTCTAGTGAATAGGCCGCGCATACGTTCCAATATGTGGGCGGTAAATGCATAAAAAAACAACATGCTTACATGGCCCTGTCACTTCCATTGATTGTTAGCTTGTTGTGGCTAAAGTTTGCTGACGTTTGTGGAGGTTGTTTAAAGAGAACCTAACCATGGATTACAGTTTCTCCTGACCCATAGACTACTTTCAGGGTGAGGAACCATCTAACATCAAGTTGAAAAATCTACTCCTTTAAACTTGCTTTCTCTTCACAGGCAGTATGCTGCGCAGACTCCAAGCACTGCTGCCCCATGGGATACACATGTCACCTAGGGCAGGGAGGCTGCTCCCAGCAGGCTGAGTTGACCTGGGATATTTTCTTCACTCACAACAAAAAGAGAGACTTTGTTCCTTTTGGACTCTGAGCCAATCAGAATGCATTGATCTGGTCTCTGTGCCAATCAGGAGCAGCACTGATCTGATGTTCCTCCCTCCAGCACACTTACTAACCTACAGAACATGCCATAAGAGGAACACGACCTTATGGACAAGGGACTGAAGATTTAGTATTTTTCTATCTATTTTTTTTCCCTTTTTTCCCCGTGATTTTATTTGGTTTTCAATTGGGGTAGAACCAGGAAGTAGAAATGTTTGAAAATTCAGCATCTCTACCCAACGTCCATCCAGAAGTGTTTTAAGATTTTTATGCAGCTAGCTTCTCCGTTTATCCTTAATGTCTTTTAGATTTACGTTTAGTTACTACTGCCCCATATCATGCCATTTTCTCTATTCAAATGAGAAACATGAATGTATTATAGCCTCTTGTTGGAACTATCACTCTAAGCCTGCTTTGAGACGTATCAAAAATTAATTTGTATACCAAACTCTTAAGAACACAGCTACATAGTATAAGAAAGCTGATTTTCATGTTTTGTTGATGCAGGGCACAACCTAGCATTAGTAAGTGACTGTCAGTTTATCGCCTGGAAGTACTTATATAGCCATTGATCAGCCGACAGTGTTAATGTAATTGAAAATTTTTCTTGATTTTATGTATGTTTTGGCTGCTGGTTCTTTACTTTCTGTGAAGTGAGGATCGAGATGGATGGTCCAACCTCTGACAGTTTTCTGAATGCTGTCACTCAAACCCGTCAAGTCATAGACATTTTCTTAAATGTGTAATTTCTATTTATCTATATACATCTTTATAATCATATAGTTGGAATACATTACAATCATATGCATACAATGTATTTAAAGCAAAATGTTTTTAATCAGTCATTTTATCTTGATGTGATCAATACAAATGATCATAAATAACCTTATTTAAACAGGATTGTGCCCATAGAGATCTTATTAAACGATTCTAATTCCTAATTCTATGGTTGGGCCTTTTTTGATTTTCAGTATAGGAATTACTGGTAAACCCCAGTTAAATTATTTCCTCATGAAATTTGTGGTGCTTTTACAAAAGTGACAGACTTCCCTATTTCATAGTACGTCTAGTTCATAGGAAGTATGTATGATTGTTTTGCACAATGTTAGTTCATATCAAAATGTACACAAATCTACACCAAACACTCTTATTTCTTTTAATAAAAAAAATGTATTCCTTTTAAAAGATTTTATCTCATTGAAGAGAGGGTGAATTTGTGTCCCTGATAAGTGTATGCAAACTGAGGTGAAATATATTTTTAAAATATATATRGTTTACGTTTGAAAAACAACCATTTTGGGTGTATTTGTGGCATTGTAGGGCGGCGCACATTTGGCACAGCGTCGTCCGGGTTTGGCTGTCATTATAAATAAAAATGTGTTCTTAACTGACATGCCTAGTTTTATTTTTTTATTATTGTGATTTTGTACTATATATAACTCCATTGGGGACTAGTCCTTTTCCAGTCATTCATGTGTGAATGGATTATCTGACATACTTTACATTTGTGTGCTTGAATTTAGACATAAGTCATATTTCCTGAGCTGTACTGTAGGACAATTGCATTTTAGTCCTTTAGCAGATGCTTTTATCCAGAGCGACTTACAGGAGCAATTAGGGTTAAGTGCCTTGCTCAAGGGCACATCAAACGATTTTTCACCTAGTCAGCTCAGGGATTTTAAACATCGACCTTTCGCTACTGGCCCAACGCATTTAACCGCTAGGCTACCTGACGCCCCAATAATAAGCAATGTGTGAGTCATATTTTTGCCTGAACGTTGGAGTGTATGGTTCATAGAGATTCCCAAGGAAAGGACACCTCACTTCCTATGCACTTCTCCCCTCTCCCTTTACACAGAGGTCTGTATATAATGACAAGATGCTCATGTCTCCGCTATAACAATGGGAATCGTCCCGAAGGCGGAAAGGCAGGTGACAAGCTTAGGTCCAAAATAAGCCCATAGAAACGCATTATGTTTATTTGCTTTCCCCCTTATCCTTTTCCCCCTTAGAAGTTGTTATGACGACCAATGAAAACAAGAGGTGTGAGTAGCAAGCAGAGGCATGAAGAGAGTAACAGAAGCCTTGACCCTGCCCTGGCACATCACAGCTGGTGAGATGTGTCCCAGTTACCAGTGGACACAGCCAGGCTTGGCTCTGGTGCTCTCTGCTGGCAGCTAAGAGCCATGGACTAATCAGCCTCAGTGGAGGGCACGGGTAGAGAGAACGAGGTTTAACTCCAATGAGGCACGTCCGCACTATAATGCTCTGGCCCATGGCCCCTTTGGCTTTTTACAACCCTTTGTTGTATTTGCCCAATGGACACGATTGTAAAAGGGCCACAAGTCCAAGGTTTCCAGTCATTTCAATTCATGATTGAAGAATACGGTTCATACATTTTGTACCGTAATTAGATAAAGTACAACTGTACCACTTTGTCATGAATGGTTAGAAACAGAATTGAATTTGAGCACCACTCTGAGACGGAGTTCTGATAATGGAACTTTTCCAAGTCTATGTATAGATAGATCCCAGGGCACTCGACCAGTACACGGATGAAACTCGCTGACCTGCCTATGTGTACTCCTGCTGAGTGCCTCACCATTGGTTTGTCCCTTTGCCATTCAGATGTTTCCAGGGAAAATGTCTCATGGGTAGTATGTGTTTTTTGCTGACACCCCCTCCTCTGGCATGTTGCTAATTCCCATGGGAATGTTCAAATTCTGCCGATCTGAATTTGGGACAGGGCAGCACACAGGTGTTGAATGGGAAGTATTACTGAACCGGTGCCAACTACCAGACTTGTATGAAAAATTTGACTTGACTTTAACCAGTGTCACTTTGATTAAATATGTTACTAAATTGCACTTTTCTTTGTCAATCTGTCTCAATACTGATTTTCTACCTTCATTGAGTTACACTTCTTTGCACTTGTGGTTCTTCCCTTTATTTTGTTGCTTATTTATCGACGTTATATCCATGTTATACCTATGTATTTGATTCTCTAGGACTGCCATAGCTATTAATACAAACTTGAACGTATGTTTGAAGGTGATTGTACAAAAGAATGAGATGAGGACAGAGACTGGGAGCACAGTTTCATGAGGGGAGGCGGATGTATGTGTTTGTTTATTTAATTAACAATGACTACATCGTTAGTCAAAAGACACATTGAAAGGGAAAAAAATGGATAGACTCAAGACAGTACCCGAGTCTAGATACAGTAACAGTAATGTGTGCCGGGGGTCGGGGGTGAAAGTTGTCTCATAACTCTCACATATGGCCCACCAATCAGCACGGCCTGTCAGCAGAAAGCCGGTGGGTTACACTTGGAGACAGCACATACAGACATACACAGACACCCACACACATTGACAACAGAAGCAAGTAGCTTAGTCCAACTGGCTGAAGTACTCTGTCTGTCTCTACTACTACTAATACAAAGATAACTTCTCACAGAAAAGGAGCAACTGTTTCACCTTTACGGTATGTTGGATTACTACCTATTGATGTTTTATTGTCATTCAAACCAATGTATTATCTTGGTATTAATGTTTTATTTCTACTAGGGCTAGGAAGGGGATGTGAGTGTAGGTGAAGGCAGACAAGGAAGTAATGGGAAAGATGGGCCATTATTTTCCCTTAGGTGAACAAAAAACGTAGATATAAAGGTCCTCATACAGTAAGATTTGAGGGCTGAGGGTGTTAGTTGAATGCCAACTTAACGGGGAATGGGAAATTTACAGTGGTGCATGTTCAAGAATCAGGATTGCGATCTAAAATTCCTACAACTTTGCAGTGGAACCACACACACACATAACAATGAACAAAGATGTAATGAAGAACTTTTAGAAATACTACTTATTATTGTTTCCCAAAACATGGACTAAGAAACATAGGAATCACTTGAACTAAGTTAAGTTAGTGGATAAGTTAGTGCAAGTTGCAAATGCAGTTATGAGAGGACAAGGACACATAACCTGTGTAGCGTTGTCTGTGTGTAAGTTGACAAAGGATTGTTTTGATCCCCGGCCTTCCCTGTCAATATGGTGGGCGCTAAGAAAGAGAGACTTTGACAGCTGAGCAGCCCAGTGGAAGGCATGCAACTAGTTCAGAGCATGCTGAAACTCTGCGTGCTATTTATACATGTTCGCCTGGATCACTAGCCATCTCAGTTCATTCACACCGACCATAACAAATGCCATCACATTAAAATACCTGCCAAATGCATAGCTAACGTCAGCATATCCGCACAGTGAATAAGCCTTTTGAGTTATGTACATTTCCCCTCCCTTAGGGGTCAAGAACTATCTTATGACATGTTGAGAATTATTTTGCCGTCTATTAATAGACTATTTGGTTAATTTACATAATGCTTCTTGTTCGGTGTTTGGTATCCCTTTGCATTTCCTAGAGCTCTTCAAATAAAATTCTACTACTAACTACCACATAGCCTTAGCTCTTGAGCATCAGTGCTTATTGCCACAAAGATCTCCTTGAAGAAGACCTTGAGGAGAGGGTTTGTCACCATTCTCACTATTCCCGAAAGTAAACTTACCCCATTTCTCTCCAGTAGCATGTTAGCACTCATTTGACTTTTTATTTATCATGTCTTTGATTTGATCTCAGTTTCTCTAAGGGTGCCAAGTGCAAGAGGAATGGCCATACCCAGGATGTTCAACTCAAACACGCCATTCATTGATGTGAAGGGGGCGTCACTGCTGTTCTCTTTGGGGAAGGAAAACATCATGGAGGGTGAAGAGAACAAGGACCCGTTGGTGCCGACCGTCCTTCCTACCCTGAGCCTGGTGATGGAGCAGGGCACTGCCAAGCAGGTGGGCACAGGGGGGCATGATGACAGGAACCAAGTCCCATGTGTCTCCATCATCGCCCAGGCAGAGGGTAAGCCAGTAACTAATGGAGAACTCTTCTTTTACAAAGTGCATAGTAGTTACACAGTGACACTTTTTTCATAAACATTTTGGATGAATGAGCCAATTGTAAGCTGGGGATGATTTGGTCACCATGATGGTATGAAGGCCATATTTTGAATTTAGCCAGGACACTGGGGTTAACACCCCTACTCTTACAATAAGTGCCATGGGATATGTTAGTGACCACAGAGAGTCAGCACCCGTTTAACGTCGCATCCTAAAGAGGGCACCCTACACAGGGCAAAGTCCCCAATCACTGCCCTGGGGTATTGGGATATTATTTTTAGACCAGCGGAAAGAGTGCCTCCTACTGGCCCTCCAACACCACTTCCATCTGCATCTGGTCTCCACTCCAGGGACCAACCCTGCTTAGCTCCTGAGGCATGCCAGCAGTGGGATGTAGGGTTGTATGCTGCTAAATGGCTAAGTAGCACTGAAATAGTTTTGCATCTGCATGCAGCCAGGAGGAGGGATAGGGGTTACATTCTAGAAAATTGTTTCTTCTCTTCTGGCCTTATTTGCCCTATTTTTTTAGGGCAGAAAGGAGGGAATAACAAGCCCATGTCATTTAGTGAGACATCTTTGATCCAGAGTAAATCTGTGTGTCCCAGGTGAAGGCTCCCAAGAGTTCAGCCCTACGAGCACAGAATGTGTCTACTCCAGATCTCATCTGCTCAAAAGCCACAGGTACTTACCAGAGCATGACCATCTTTAATCTCAAATTTTAAATTGAATTGGGACTAGAAAACTGTACTGCAGTTAGATGGAGTTTGCACTGTATCCTTAACAAGGCACAATAAATTGTTCGTAATAAAGTTAGTACATTTTAGGCTCATTACAATTAGCTGTTCATTTCCCCAAAAAATTTATTCAGGGGTTACATGCCCCCAGACGCCCCTAGCAGTCTCGTCAACTCACTCGATGTCACTTAATTTGCAGGTCCATAGCCAAGAAAGCTACAACCGAGAGTGATACTGACGAAGAGAACTATGTGGGTACTACCCGCACAGTCCCACACCACCACATTCGAAGGAAGCTTCGGCAAAAGCCTCAGGAAGGAAGACAGAGGGAGGAAGGACAAGAGCCACCAGTCATCCAAGGTTTATGGGTGCAGGAGATCGACTGGTCTAAATCAACCAACAAGGACATGAGCTGGGCCTCAGAGGTAAACCAACTTCCTGTGGACCTCCCCAAACACACAGACTCTATCTGGGTACCTCATAGCCGCGGAGGCTGCATTTTGGAGGGTTTGTTTGAACTTGTATCCCACTGCAGCTTGGAAGGTGTGTCAAAATGTGCAGATGGCCTGTCAGACACATACGAACTCATAGGTGTGTCCGACTTTTCTAGTGAAATAGGAGTGTCTGAGTCTCTATCCAGTCTGAAGAGTATATCTGATTCTGAATCTATTCGTACTCGTGAGAGCGAGTCAGACGCCTCTTCTAGTTTTGGGGATGGGGGTCTGTCGGACTCAGTCTGCAGCCTGGTGGACGTGTCGGACTGTCTRTCCAGTGTGATGTGCGTGTCGGACAACGTCCTGGCGCCAGAGAGTGTGTCCGACTCTAACTCGTCTTGCAGTCTGATGGGCGTGTCTGACTCGGACTCCACCTGTAGCCGAGGATGGGAATCCGGATCCTCCTCCAGTGTGGAGAGTACGTCCAACTCCTTTTGCAGTCTGGTGGGTGTGTCTAACATCCCAGGGGATGTGTCTGGATTGTTGTGTAGCGTCGGGGGAGTGTCTAGCTCTGAGACAATGTTGGAGGAACTACGCAGCAGAGTTACCCAGAAGCATCAGCGATTCGTCTCACCTTTTTTCAAAGCACTGGTCAAAGATGTCTCGGATGAGATGAAAGAGGCCACCGCACAGATCAACGAAGGCCTCATATTCCACAAGGTAGGAATCCTGTTAATTTATTTCCTCATCAATATTCAGTATCCTTGTTTTATAAAGAATGCTTGAATAACCAGAATGTGCATGTATGTGTACTGTGTATCTTTCAGCAACTCCAGCCCAATAAGTTTGAATACAGGGAGGGAAAGGAATACCACATTCTATACCACATTCAGAATGGATCGTATGGTGATGTGTTCAGTGTTCAGGACAGAAGTACCGGGTTCGAGTGTGCTGCCAAAAAAGTATGTCCCAAATACAACAGAGTTGTCTTATGATCCTATACATTATAAGCAGCAGTTTCAAAGTTGAATTCCCTCTGTAGAACAATAGGCCCAAACATTTCACTTCATGCAAGCGCCTAGTAAACCTGGTCCATAATAAAATAATTTGTTTTACTCATTCCAGATCCCACTGAGTCATTTCAACTGTGAGGAGGTGAGCACGTGGAGTGCTTTGAACTCCCCTGGCGTTGTGAAGCTCTTTGGGGCTGTGAGGGAGGGTCCATACGTCACACTCTTCATGGACCTGAAGACAAGTTGTTTGGCCCAGCTACTGAGGGAGAGGGGAAGTTTACCAGAGGAACTGGCCTTGCGCTACCTCTGTCAGCTCCTGGGAGCATTGGAACACCTGCATCACAGACACGTCCTGCATCTGGATGTTAAAGGCATGTTAACAACCCCTTTTGCCCTAGACACGTGTAAGATCTGAAAGAATAGCATAGGTACATTTGAGTGTAGTTTACTAGAGTGATACTTTGTAAAGCAAAGTTATTTGTGGTTGTTGCACTCCCTCTAGTGTCAGAAGATAAGAAAGCACATCCTGTAGTTTCAGGATGCACAGTACTGTTATGTCTGGCAGAAAGCAGTTCCCTATACGTCTCTAACTCCTTATTCCTCAGATAGCCTTCTAATTGTACATTTTGTTTACCCTTTTCTTATTTTCTTGTTGCAGCTGACAATGTGTTGCTGTCTGAGGATGGGAGGGACACGTTCCTCTGTGACTTTGGTCTCTCTGAGACGCTGGACCCAAATGGACAGAGCACCAAAGCCTTTAGACGTCAGTGTACATGTGTGAATACAATGAAAACTATTTGAGTTAGTATTCAATGGGATAAACAAAAACAAAACGATGCCCACACAACTATTTCCTAACATTTCAGAATCTGGGTGGCCCGCTGGCACAGAGACCCACATGGCGCCCGAGGTGGCACGAGGGGACCTCCGCTGTGCCAAGGCAGACGTGTGGAGTAGCTGCTGCATGCTACTGCACATGCTCAACGGATGCCACCCCTGGATCCGCTACTACAACCACCCGCTGTGCTTCAAGGTAAAAAACAACCTGTGTTATCCAGCATCAGTCCTTGCTGCAAAAAAAACCAACCCATGTTATCCAGGATCAGAGAAAAGTCCTTGCTGCAAACATATAATTTAAAATATTTCCTTTCACTGGTCAGATTGTCAATGAGCCACCACCTCTGAGGGAGGTGCCCCCCAGCTGTAACCCCTACACTGCCGAGGTCTTGAGAGCTGGACTACAGAAGGACCCCGCCAGTAGAGCCTCGGCCACAGCGCTAAGGCAGATGACCACCAAGGCCCTGAGAGCAGGTAATCTATCTATGATTTGACAAACTTGAATTAGCTATTTACAAGTGTGTATCTATGGCCGGAATTCAATCATTGTGATTGTTGTGAAGATGTTCCCTCAGTACATGGGTGTTTGTGTGTGAGATGGAGCTAGTGTATGTTTTAGAATAATGAGAGCGCCCCTTTTTTCTCTTCAGTGGGAGGACTTTGTCACAGTTCTGGTCAAGGTGATTGTCAGAAACTGGTGAACAGCAAGGCTGGGAATCATAACAGACCCTACATTCCCTCTGCCCCTGCAAAGCCAGCAGCCACACAGTCAGCACCCAAAATGCATTGGGTGAGCTCCTGGAGAGCGTTGGCCGCTGGCGCGGACAGTAGTGATTCTGAGGAGGGCGGATCGAAATTGGAGAGAGATTCTGAATCAGTGACATATTCTCTGGAGGATAGGGACTGGGAATCTTATCAAAATTCCTTGGAGGAGAGCCATGTGCTGGAAGATTGGGAATCTGAGACAGATTCCGAGGTGGATATTTACTTGGGGGAGGATGGAGATCTGGAGAGGAAAAGTGACTGGGAATATGAAGGCGATTGGGAGGAAGAGGAGTCTTCCACAGAACTTTACCAAGCTCTCCACACCCACTTCCCCGTKCTGCGGAAAGGCCAGCCGGAGATTGACCAATCCTGGGGGTCAGAGCCTGAATTGGAATACTTAAGAGATGGTGAGTTAAGCGACTACTGCTGCACAGACAGTCAGGCTTTATGCACATCTAAAAAGATGCAGTGCGGTGTATATTCTTGAGACAGGAAAGTAAGGCGATCTGTCTTTCTCCAGGTGTTACCGAGGGCATTTTGGCACAGACCCCCTCCCCTGAGCCAAGGGACCACCCTCCCTCCTGTATGAGCAGCACTGGTTCATCCCAGAAGGATGATACAGACAAAGATTCTGATTGCTCGTCTGATGACCTCAGCTCTGGAGTCTTCTCCTACAACAGCCAGACAGATGGACAGAGCTTCAACTTGGAATGGTTGGTGGTATCCACCAACCAGCCACCATCTTACTGCTTTGAAGGTGAGAAAATGCTCTGGGTAGACTTGCCTGTAAGCATTAGGGAAGGGTATAATTGTTGATGAACTCACTGTTCTCTGTGCATTGTTGGTCTAGGCGTTGAGATATGGATTGAAAACATTGGCGGTGAGTGTTTGAGGATCCGTGAACGGCATCAGGTCAAAGTGGGTCATGTTGCCATAGGGATAAGCGAGCAGGTAAGAGATCACTGTAGATCTGAGTAAGGTTGAACATATCATTAGCCTGTCTAATTGATGTACAGATAACATGAGAGTGTGCTGTGTCTCATTTAGATCACAGTGAAGGCCTTCAGTCTGGAGACTCTGGACAGGAAGCCCGTGTCCTTCCAACAGGAAATCCAGGAGTCAGGCTTGTGGCTTTGCTGTATTCCTTCCCCAGACTGTTGTCCACGATGGAGCTGGAGGATCAAAGAGGGAAAGCTTGAGATTCGGGAATGAGACAACTTTGAAGGTGTATACATGCAGCTATTTTCTAAATTGAGACTCAGGCACAACATTTTCACATTGTGATGATTTTTCTCTCTCTGTAATTATTAGCCTATAATAGTAGGTTTCTAGCTACTCATTAGAATAGATGGGTGTGTCTCTCAACAATTCTACCTTTTATCAGTGTGATGATGCATAGGCCTACAATTTATGTTTTTTTTTTAAACAATCCACCATGTTGAGAATAAATGAATCACGTGAACAAGTCGACCAACATCTGGTTTATTGAGTTGGAGTAGCTCTGAAAAGCTTGTGTTAAAACAAAATTCAATCAACAAGCTCTGTGGGCTTGGGAAAGAAGACACCCTGATCACCTCACTGAAGAGTCAGTGCACAATGAGTTGAATCACAGAATATTCTGCTACTGACTGCATTGATCCGAATCTATTATCTGCCAATTGCATTGATAACTTGCGTTGCATTAATAATGTGATTCAAAAGTAATTGGCTAAAATGTGTACGTTCACTTCCTCGTTGTCTAAAATCATATCGGCCACGTGATTGGATGAAATTGTATTACAGGCGGGGTCTTTAAATACAATAGGTGATATGATTGGATAAGATTAACAGTGGGAAGTGCCTGTCCACACACCGGTGTCTACTGAGTTGCGTAAACGCCATTTTGGAGTGACTGAAAGAGAAGCAAGATCGAGAAGCAGTCTTTCTAAGGTGAATATATCATACATCACGTATGTTTAACATATTATAATGTATGTTCGAGTGAACTAGAATCTGACAAAAACGCTCAGTTTTCCCGTTGTCTGTTCTTCAAATGACGTCACAATTTCCTCTACATCTGACGTTGCGGCATATATATGGCTAGCTAGTGATGCTAAGTTAGCGAACACAGTCTCTTCCTACAGGCTGACTAGTTTTGTCATAAGATGAGTAGCAAATGCGTGTAAAACGATATGTTCGGTAAACGTTTTAAATGCCTGAGATCCCCAGTTTGTTCCTTAACTTAACTAGRTAGTTAATAAGATAGCATGATGCTAAGCATCCGCCCAAGCTAGTTAGCTAACTAGTTAGAGCGTTTTCTTTTAGCTTTTAATGTTATATAATTACCTAGTTAACGTTAGTTTAAAGAATGTTGTCGGCCCTCAAGTTCACTATCCACCGGGTACGCCTGTTGCCAATTAAATTCGGATATTTATTTTGTTCGTGAAACTGTATGATAGTTTCTAGATCCTGATGGGAAATATTCAGGCTTGCTTAGTTAGCCTTGCCTCGGTTAAGAAAGGCCTAGCTAACTGGAACGTAGATTCATTCACAATTGCACAGTGTTTAGAAGCTAGAAACTAGGACTTAGGAGCAAGCACCAAATTGGCTAAATAAATACTATATTATGTTGATGATTTTTGTCACAGAACACCAGCTACCGAAATCATAAACATGACAGGCTAAAAGCAGCTAGCTGTGGCGAGTCAGCTGACGTCAGGATCGCTTCGTTGTCATTTAAGTCGTTTCTGACGTGTTAAAGGAACGGAATGCATTCACAGCCATACAACTAGCTAACTATAGCAGTATGCTGACGTAGGCTGTTGGGTTTGGGGAATACATTTGTGGCTTGGAGTTAATTCCTGCAAACGTATGTCCCCTTGAATGTACATACTAACAGGGTTCGTACGGCCCGGAAAAGTTTTGGATGATTAAATCCGGAAGTTCAGGAAAAGTCATGGAAATTCATTTGAATTTCTGTTAACGTAATTTATTTAGGCACAGTTAAACGTCAACATATCAGCCAGGATCGGAATGACAGTTTTAGCACGTCTGTGTTTGCGTAACCTGCAATTGTGCGAGACGAGTGGGCCATTACTCAAAGGAGAGAGACAGTCGGACATTCCAGCAGCAGGTAGGCCCATATATAGCCTATAAAATATGATAGAGAACAGACTAACTAGGTAGTCCGTTCAAAATGTATATATTGTACCCTGTAGTTAACTGTGTTGCTTTTATTAGCATGTGGTGTGGCGCAGCGGTCTTAAGGCATTGCATCTCAGTGCTAGAGGTGTCACTACAGACCCTGGTTCGATTACAGGCCGTATCACAACCGGTCGTGATTGGGAGTCCCATAGGGCGGCGCAAAATTGACCCAGCGTCGTACAGGTTAGCGTTCGGCGAGGTAGTCCGTCATTGTAAATAATAATTTGTTAACTCGTTTACCTAGTTGAATAAATAAAAAGGTTTGTTTTCATTATGTCATGTCCCCCAAAACACCGACACTCGCTAAACTTTGCCATTTTATTAGTTGAGATTCGGTTCAATCGTGATGAATCGAATATGAATCAAAATAATTATTTGAWTCGTGGATTGCAAAATAGACTGTAAGATAAATGACTAAACTAAAATGTACATTTCCTGAAGAAAGTTTGTGGGCATGCTTCAGCTGAATAAAAATATTTGTAGCTTACAATAGCCATTTGATCTTTGATATATTAAATTAATGAATTATTTACAAAGGCATTTGGTTGTAATGTTGCAATATATTTTACGTCGAGGGTGGGCAACCATCCTCCAGGAGAGCGAATGGGTGCGCAGGCTTTTATTCCAGTCCCCCTCTAACAAACCACATTTTTAGGAATTAGCTGCTCAACCGGACCTTGATTAACTGTCTGTTTTGAGCAGAGCTGTAATCAAAAGCCTGCACACCCAGTAGGTCTCCAGACTGAAGGTTGACCATGTGATTTATACAGTTGCCTAACAGGTATTCTACTTGGTGGGGTTTAAGTGTCTTGCACAAAGACAGGAGATGATACGTGGTATCAGAGAGCAGCCTCCCAGTGTCAATACCACAAACACTTTTTTATACTTACGTAGARGCCACTTACGTTTGTTTGGTCGTGGAAATTTGGTGAAAAGTCATGAAATTCAATTTGTCAAAATGTGTATGAACCCCATAGAAATCTAAATGTGTACCGTTACTGATTTTTCTTCACCTTGCATTCCTCTTTCTCTCAGATAAGTGACCATGGGGAATATGTTTGGAAGCCTGTTCAAGGGCCTATTTGGCAAGAAGGAGATGAGGATTCTCATGGTTGGACTCGATGCGGCTGGGAAAACGACTATCCTGTACAAACTCAAACTAGGAGAGATTGTTACCACCATTCCAACAATTGGTAAGGACACTTTTCCTTGAATGCATTAGCCTATCACAATTTTCTTCTTCCAAATTAGGCTATATGGAATATGTGCCTATCATTCTGTGTCCTTTGTCCAGGTTTTAATGTAGAAACGGTAGAATACAAGAACATCAGCTTCACGGTGTGGGACGTTGGCGGTCAAGACAAAATCAGGCCGCTGTGGCGCCACTACTTCCAGAACACTCAAGGTAAGATTCAAAGGAGTTTTGAGGATCGTTGGCAATGGTGGTCCATAGATGGTGCCATCGTTACAAGAATCAGAGTTGCTTATCGGAGAACCAGTGTCATATTGTCATCTATGTACTTCTTTGCAGGGCTTATCTTTGTGGTGGACAGCAACGACCGGGAGCGAGTGAACGAGGCGAGGGAGGAGTTGCAGAGAATGCTCGCGGAGGACGAGCTGAGAGATGCTGTGCTGCTTGTTTTTGCAAACAAACAGGTGCGCATGGGTACTCAAATCTGAATTCTGACTGCCTTGACTCCTTGTAGTGCTCTTTTATCCTGCTAAAAATTGTGAGTGGACCATACTCATTGACCATGCATACTTAATAATTTTTTGAATTGCCAACTCCTTGCACTATCACTGGGCTTGAGTAAGATATTGCACAGTGTGATAGACAGAGGATGAATAATTTGAACATGGTTGTTTCTTAGGACCTTCCCAATGCAATGAATGCTGCAGAGATCACAGACAAGCTGGGGCTCCACGCCCTCCGCCAGCGCAGCTGGTACATCCAGGCCACTTGTGCTACCAGCGGGGACGGCCTCTACGAGGGCCTTGACTGGCTCTCCAACCAGCTCAAGAACCAGAAATGATCCATTCCACCATTTTAGTTTTCCCTCTGTCTAACACGATGGCAGCACCGGTTCCAAGCCCCTTGCCCCCTGAAACTCCTCCCTCCCAGTCTTTCTCCAAAAACCTCATCCTCCACCTCTCTTTTTCTGTATCGAACCTTACTCCTGGGGCTGTAACCTGTGCTGCTTGTGTGTGTACTGTGTGTTTAGTCAGGTGAGCGCGTGCGTTGTGTGGGTGTGAAGTGTCTAGCTGGGATTAGGAGTAACCCCGGCGTGCCTTTAACACACCTGCTGTGGAAATAGTGGTCTGGCTCCTCGAGCGCCATCCCACCCTGCCCCACTGTCATGCACGATCCCCTCCTCCCCACGCCACGCATGGTTTTCACAAGGCAAATAAAGAGCAATGGTGTAAACGGTCCTCCTCTCTCCTTGGTAGATATATAACTTTATTTGTACTACCAGTGTTGAGATTGTAAAATAGGATGTGCATTTTGAAACCTTACCTAGCCCCACCTGTGATAAAACTGCATTGTAACCTGTATCAGGTTGAAGTAAATGGAAAAAGATCTCGTTCCACCGTTGGACATTCTTTGCGTTATTTGAAAACCATGCTTTTTCTTTTTGTAAAATTATATTACCCACACCTTTAATGGTTTTCCAGCGAACACTACCTTTTCCCTGCGAGAAAGAGATAAACCATGAAAGACAACCTAATAACATAAGGAAATATTCAAATGTTAAAATGAGCTTTTGAATTTAAAAACTAATGTTACATGAATTCCTCTTGGTCATTTTTCAAATTGTGAAAACTTTACATTTTGACTGAATGAATTGAAAGCAAATGTTGTCCTAATGGTAAAAGTTGTTCCTTCGTTTTCATCTTATGTCACCTATTTATTCAACTGGGCATTTCAATACATGGTTGATTTGATGTGCCTCATTGGGCTGGTCTATGGTGGACATTCAGAAGCGTCAAACTTTATTCCTAGAAATGTTACATGTCTGTTTTCTCTAGTTCTAGCATTTATCTTTGTACAACTGCTAAACCAAATGCAATTGAGCAGTATGACAAATCTTGTATATTAAATGTAGTGTCCCCTCAAGGGTGCCAACACTCTACATTTTTGTTTTCTACCTGGAAATGTTCACAATATTATTCTTGTCTCAGAGGTTGGCAGGACCTCAGCATGCTGTACCCCAGCTGCTTGCTAATTTCCTGGATGTGATGAAGGAAAAGCACCAAATAATACGAATGCTCTTAACTGTAACGCTATGGCTAATGAAGGAAATAAGCCTAGGTCAAGGGTATGAGCGCCAACATTGGCTACATTTAGCAACTTTGTACTACATGAGTTACCAACACAAGCTATTGGTACTAGTATCTTTATTGTCAGATCTGTAAGGACTACAGGGGGCATGGGCTGGAGGGGGCTACCTGGTCATAGGGATGTTATGCTGACACGTCTGTTAAGAATGATTGAATATCTGTACGTTTTTCCCGCTACTTTTTCTGTGGGGTTTTCCTGAACATATTAAACGATTTGATCCTAAAATCTGGTGTGGCCACTGAGATCTATGTGAACAAACAAGGGTATAATTTAGCCGCTCAGGAACATTTATGGATAGCTTCTCATGCACAAACTGTCATGCTATTGTCGTGCCATTCCATTTAGAGTAAGGTATCATACTACACTGAACAAAAATATAAATGCAACAATTGCAACGATTCTACGGAGTTATAGTTCATATAAGGAAATCAGTCAATTGAAATACATTCATTAGGCCCTCTATGAATTTTGCATGACTGGGAATACAGATATGCATCTCTTGGTCACAGATACCTTTTTAAAAAAGGTAGGAGCGTGGATCAGAAACCAGTTAGTATCTGGTGTGACCATGACACATCTCAGAGTTGATCAGGCTGTTGATTGTAGCCTGTTGTACACCTCGATCCAGAGCATCCCAAGCGTGCGCCATGGGTAACATGTCTAGTGAGTATGCGGGCCATGGAAGAACTGGGACATTTACATCTTACAGGAATTTTGTACAAATCCTTGCGACATGGGGCCATGTATTATCATGCTGAAACATGAGGTGATGGCGGCAGATGAATGATGCGATAATGGGCCTCACGATCTCGTCACGGTATCTCTGCATTCAAATTGCGATAGATAAATTGCAATTGTGTTCGTTGTCCTTAGCTTATGTCTGCCCATCCCATAACCCCACCGCCACCATGGGGCATTCTTTTCACAACGTTGACATCAGCAAACCGCTCGCTCACACAACGCCATGTACACTGCCATCTGCCCGGTACAGCTGAAACCCGGAGCTTGCCTGAGACGGTTTCTGACAGTTTGTGTAGAATTTCCTTAGCTGTCCGAGTGGCTGGTCTCAGACGATCCTGCAGGTGAAGAAGCTAGATGTTGAGGTCTTGGGCTGGCGTGGTTACACGTGGTCTGCGGTTGTGAGCCCGGTTGAAGGTACTGGCGAACTCTCTAAAATGACGTTGGAGGCGGCTTATGGTAGAGAAATGAACATTAAATTATCTGGCAACAGCTCTGGTGGACATTCCTGCAGTCAGCATGACAAATGCATGCTCCCTCAACACGTGAGACGTGGCATTGTGTTGTGTGACAAAACGGCACATTTTTGTGGCCTTTTATTGTCCCCAGAACAAGGTGCACCTGTGAAATGATCATGCTGTTTAATCAGCTTCTTGATATGCCACACCTGTTAGGTGGGTGGATTATCTTGACAAAGGAGAAATGATCACTAATGGGGATGTCAACAAATTTGTGCACTGGGTCTTCGGAGTGCACAACTTAAGAATCATTGTGGCATTTCAAAATACACCAGAAAGCATGATGGAGTATTTACTACGTGCACATGATAAAAGAAAGGAACGAGGTGGGTAGCTAACTGTGTCATTGTATCAAAGTATTTCTAAACTAAAAATCAGGTTTGGTTTCAATACTTAAAGAATGGCAGGTCCAGGTAGTCAGAAAAACAGATGGGTGTTGATTAAATTGTGATTGCAGTTTTTTTAATCCTTTAAGCGCTGAGTGGTTTTTAGCGGAGTGGTTGGAAAGGATGTGGAGCCGCTCCATGAGCAATGATAGCTCAGCTCCGCTCACATACTCTGCTACTGACCTTCAAAACTAATACATCTATATTAATACAGACAGTGATGGATGGTGTCACAATGTTATGGAGTTTGTCTGTGCTACTGTACCCCAAGTAAAGATACTGTAGATATTGGAGAAAAAATACGTGTTTTTATGTGTATCAAAATGTGTGTTGCACTCTTATATGTTGTGAGTGAGTGTTGTCATGCCACGGAGCATATATGGCATTGTGACAGTCTGTTGCCTAGCATTAAATGCACACAAGCATACTCATGGGCCTCTGCCAATCAAATTAACCCCTGCCAGTCACACAGTCAATAACATTATTAATCCATAATATCCCCCCTGGAGAAACCACGTTTCCCATCCAGTTTTTATGCGAGTCAAGTCATTCCACCTATACAAATAAAAAAATCAGGACAAGTGTGTTGGTAACACGAAAGTGTCGGCACAATTTTATAAAAGTCGACAGACAATCTGTTCGTTCGACATGGTGGAGTACTTTTTGTGTCGGTAAAATTAATTATGCGACAAATTGAGGTGGAAAAGATTACTTGCGCAATTGTTGATATATAACCATCATTTCGAGGTCAATTTGCAGTCACACAATGCTATGTTGTGTGGTCCTCCCACTGCGACTTGGAAAAGCATGCACGGTTTAGGCTACGCAATCTCGAAAGTGCACAGTGATGAGCTTGATGCGCCTTTCCAATAAAATCGAGGGTCTTAATTTGTATGCTTGGGACATGATGATCCGTGTTTAGCTGCCAATTAACAAATAAAAAATGATATTGCGCCTATCCATCTAATTTTATAACCACAATTGTCRAGTGTCCACTTTATCAGATAAATGTTGTCTAGAGACCATACGCGAAAATCTGATTGGACAAATTTGCCATTTATCGCAAAAGTTTTTTTTATTCGATACATGAAAACAAAACCACAAAATTGTTTGTGCCAAACGTAATCACGCACAGCCTTTTATCAGCAACAAAGTCAGTCTGATGGAAACACAATTCCAATTATTTAGCACATTTTATAACATTTGCATGAAAGTCTTTCCAAATTGGATGGTAATTTAGCTATTGTTATCAATATGACACCCAATCAAGTGAATTCAGAACAATATCCCTGAAGACTGCACAGCCAATCACATTATAATAACAATATCATGGAGGCTTGACTGAATAGATCCCTCGAATTTAAACGTGTGTCACTTTTTAGAGGTGAAAGAGAGCCGATTGGGGATTGAGAGGAGCTGCATATCTCTGGAAAGGGATTGGGCATAGAGGAACAAAGGAGGACAGTTCCAAGCTTTTCATTCTGGAAATTTTGCTAAACAAAATAACAGAAAATGGAACAAGTGAGTCGCAAATGAGGCCTGGATACAATGTATAAAAATATCAAAGGAAAACGTTATTTTTTTTCTCACACAATATAACCAATAAATTACACAATACATTTCCATTAAAATAGTTTCTCTTTTTAGGATAAAGTCTATTTATGAAGGCTACAAAAACATGTGACATGACTCAATATCAGAACATGACTCAGTGACTGCTGAGCCAGTGGCAAGTGTAAAACGTGTGTCAATTGCTATTGAGTCATGGCCTTTGTGTAAATCATGTCAGCTACCTGCTTCTGTGGATGATGAGGGGCTGGGAGCGGCGAACGGGGGGTGCTGGCCACAAGAGGTGCCAAGGTGAGCGTGGAGCTACCCAGCAGATCATCCTCCCCACCAGAGTTCTCTTGTCTGTCGAAGACCTCCGTCCTTTGCCCTTGGTCCTCCATTAAATGACCTGGCTCAGTAAAATAATGAAGGAAAGAAATAGTCTTAGTAATCACATGCAGTATTTTAAATACATAAGGAGTTCAGTCAGATTTGTGACTAAAAATAGAATTTTACGTCAGCGTTACAGCCAATGGGCCATGTGCCTAAAAAACAAGGAAACAAGTATTTCCATAGTACATGGCACATTTCACAACGTGTATTATTGATGTCCTAACACTTTCTTGTTTGGTTTCGGTGTCATGACACAGTACCGGTCACAGAACCAACCGCTGGGAATGGAAACATCACACCTGCTACCAACTCCATGGAATCCTCAACCACAATGCTGGTACAACAAGCACCCCCAGAAATGTGCAATCATTCATAAAAGGGCTCTCTCAGTCATAGTACTCTATTGTGTTCCAACCAATTGACAAGCTATATCCTTTGCTTAGTGTTGCTATGCAGGATATATGGCTTGCAATGATCAGAAGAATGCTGGCAGGCTGCAAGCATTTCGAAAGGGACAAATTGCCTGGATCAGGCAGGCAGACTAGACAAGGAGGCAGAGTTATGGGGTTCCCATTAAGTGGATACAAAGAGCCATTGTATGGACAATATTTCCCATGTGTATCTGTTGGAAAAGCATTCCCGTGTGAAGCAGGTTGAGATAATGCTAAGAGTGTGCAAAGCTGAAGAATTTAAAATATAAAATGCATTTTGATTTGTTTAGCACTTTTTGGGTTACTACATGATTTCATGTGTGTTATTTCATAGTTTGTCTTCACTATTATTCTACAATGTAGAAAATAGTAAAAATAWAGTGAATGAGTAGGTGTGTCCAAACTTTGACTTGTACTGCACATATATATATATTTTATTCAACATTTTCAGGGGGTGCTGCAGCACCCTCAGCACCCCTACTTCCTGCAGCTATGCACCTCGCCCCACTCCGCTCCAGCAAGTTTTTGAAAACAGCACAGAAATGACCTTTGATCTCCATAGATATTGTCTGTTTAGATTGCCCTTTGCCTACTGCAAACATCAGGGAATTTATTTTCAACCTTTCACTGAACTATTTTTGCTGACCGGGTGAATTTAGCGGATATTGATATATTGCTCTGAAAGAATTTGCAAACTTCCCCCACGAGGCTCCAAGCATTTATCCATTACCTGGCCTGTTGTTGTCCCTTACGGAACGAGTCTGTGTTTTTTTGTGCTGATTAACAGGTTAAGTTTTCAATCAGGTTTTGGAGTAGGCTGAGGAGATAGGCTGAGACAGTGTGTCGGGGGTGTCACAATTCATCAATCGGCCTCAATTTAGCCTGTACCTGGATCTCCTCTTCGGCCTTGGGAGCCCAGGCTAGGCCGTGTTCCAGTCCCATCAGACCTGTCTGGAAGGAGGTAGATGGAGGGACAGAGGAAGGTAGAGAGATTGGGAATAAGAGGGGGAAAGAGAGAGTGAACCAGATCAGATCAAGGGGAGGGTAAAGTGTCAAGGGAGATAAATAAAGTATTATTTTGTCTGTCACTATAAAATCTGTTAACTGACTCTTGGCAGCAGATACCCAGGCTCTCACCCTGGCAGTATCTTCTCTCGTCAACTGTTGACCTTGTCTCGAGTTGAGTTCTACATCCCTCATGGTCCTTGTTCCGCACCAACTGGCCTGCCTTATTAAAAACTGAAATTAGACTGTTGCCCTTTGCCTTCCTCCTCAGGAACATTCATATTCAACAATAATATATTTGAACAGAATGTCAACTTTCTGCACTTCCCCTTTTCTCACTCAGTAACTTCTCATATCACTCAGTAACTTTACACACACCAAGTTTCTCTTGACCCTTCCTTGACCCCTAACATATACATTCCTTATGCATAAAAAGTAATCAATAATCTCTAGTATGGTAACAATAAGTATATTTCAAGCTAGTAATATACTCTGCTACTCAATGTAGTAATTTACTCTGCTACTCAATGTAGTAAGGTACTCTGCTACTCAATGTACTAATGCACTCTGCTACTCAATGTAGTAAGGTACTCTGCTACTCAATGTAGTAAGGTACTCTGCTACTCAATGTACTAATGCACTCTGCTACTCAATGTAGTAAGGTACTCTGCTACTCAATGTATAAATGTACTCTGCTACTCAATGTATAATCGCACTCTGCTACTCAATGTACTAATGCACTCTGCTACTCAATGTAGTAAGGTACTCTGCTACTCATGTAGTAAGGTACTCTGGCACTCATGTAGTAAGGTATCTGCCTATCAATGTAGTAAGGTACTCTGCTACTCAATGTAGTAATTGTACTGGCTAACTCAAATGTAGTAATGTACTCTGTTTATAATGTAGTAACTGATACTGTTGCTACTCAATGTAGTAATGGTAATCTCGTGCTACTCAATTGTAGTAATAGTTAAATGTTAGTGTCACCTCACAACTGTGAGTAATGTACTGAGTGTTACTCAATTGTAGTAATGTACTGTGCTACTCAATGTCAGTAATGTATGTACTGTGTACTCACTCAATTGTAGTAATGTACTTGCTACTTTTACTGACAAATGTAAGTATGTACTGTGTTACTCAATGTAGTGAATTGTACTGTGCTACTCAATGGTAGTAAGGTAGAGCTTGTGTTACTCAAGTGTAGTATGGTACTGTGTTACTCAATGTAGTATGGTACTGTGCTACTCAATGTAGTAAGATACTCTGCTACTGCAATGGTAGTAAGTACTGCTGCTACTCATGAATGGGATGAATGGTCTCTGCTACCAATGTAGTAAAGGTACGTCACTATGTGCTGCATTATACCGATGTCTTCTCCCGCCTTACAAGTAGTGCCAACGAGCAAAAAAAAAACTACGTGCTACTCGGCTCACTGCGAGTTGTCCGTGAGAGAGATTCTACTGTCTGCTTACTTTGTCCAATGTCTATGGTACTTCTCTGCTACTCAGTGCCAATAATGTAAGTAGGTGGTGACCTGGCGACCTGCGCCAATATCAATGGTAGTAACGGTTCCGGTCCGTTGAGGCTGCTCTATCGCCTGTGGCAATGTAGTAAAAAAAGCTCTTGCCTGACTTACTGTATCTCTGCCTAAACTTGACTTGATCTGTTGATTCATGTGTAATAGTGAGGTCTCTTGGCTAACTCACTGTAGTATGGTAAACTTACTGTGCTGCTGACTCTCACGAGGTCCAATTAAGTAGGCCAGTTACGTATTATGCTGCAGTTAGACTCAATGTAGTAAGGACACTTGGGGCTATTACACTGCCATGTAGTAAGTCGTAAACTCAGTGGTTACTGTGTCATGGAGTAATGGTACTGTGTTACTCAATGAGTAATGTAATGGTGTTTTACTCATGTAGTAATGAATTGCTCCTCATGTAGTAATGTACTTGCTGTACTCAATGTAGATATGCACTGTCTACTCAATGTAGCTATGGTACAGCCTCTTAGAGGCTGTCGAACGGGTCCAGTGGAACCTTCTAGGTTCTCCGCGTACTTACGTCTATCACACACACACACACACACACACACACACACACCACACACACACACACACCAGCACACTAGTGTCACACTCATAGGCGATAAGGTGAAGATGCACGGTTTGCATGAGAAGTCTTATTTGCAAATGCTTAGCCGTCAGCTGGAAAAATACATCGTTGTAGCCAAAATACACAGGTTAAACTTACATATTACAAGCAAGGTACGAGTAGTCACCAATAACAACAGCACCTTGTAGGTTAATACATGTAAGTTACAAAACTTTGAGTATTAGGGCGGCAATGGATTTCACCTTTGTACGAGACTTGAATTGAGCAGTATCACGGAGTTAGTTTAAATAGCCTAACCTGGCAAGGCATGACGGCCATACGCTTTTTGTAAGTTAAAGAACCTGAAGCCAGCAGCAATGTAGACGTGTCTTGAAAACGAGCTCCTATTCCATTCACACTTCTCTACCACTTGGCTCAGATCGCATCATTTTAACGGTCAGGATGTGATGATCATCACATGCCAAGTCATAGTGCATTGGGCAATGACATTGCAGTCACGCATCTGTAGTCGTTTGTGACTCCTACGTCATCTTACAATGACACTTGGCATAGGGTGTGGCTGCTACCTTGGGGTTCTTAGGCCCAAATAGCACTGTGGAAAAAGTTGTTTGTTTACCTTTATGATCTAATCCTCCATAACGTGGTCCTGTTTTAACTTTCGCACAAAACATCAATTACATACTGGGCCATGTGCCCTTAATCATGTGTCCTCATGGGAATACATCCCGTCAAGTTCCCTATGGGAACAATATGAACTTAAGTTAACATTACTATGTAATGTCATCAAGACGGATAATGGCCAGTGAACGGAAAGGGCCAGTGGTGAGTGACCCTCCTCTCAACGCCACTGTAGACTTATGCGTAGAGGAACCATCTATGTCGCTTGAACTCGTAGTGCACGTCAGAAAGTTCATGAGCATGTTCTCATGCAAAATGTAACCACGGTATACTGCCATTCGCACCCAAATATCCGCAACTAAACAGCCCTGAGACCATCACTATACAAAAAATAACCCATATACCACTAGACTAGCATCCCATTCCTTACACTAATAAAAGGGATCCAAGGTGTCACTGGTGGGCTCAAAGCTTAGAAGTCTGTTCCTTGTTGTATCCTAGTGCACCAACTTGAAGCAAGAACTATGGGTCAATGGCTTACGACAATGATTTATCTGTAACCATGATGTAGTGATGTAGCAGGTGGTGAAGAAGTTAGTGGCTTTTGAAAGACAGAAGTTGTATGGGCAACCTTATCTGTGAAACTAGAACTAGGATGAAGGCAACCTTTAGTTATATCCCACCCCAGTATTTATTTTATGACAGTATCGTATTGGAACCAGTAGGATCAATGTAACAGAATAAAGCATCAAGGATCTCAGAAGCACTGTACTAAAGTTGATACATTCTTCAGGATTTAGCCTAAAGCTATGAGAGCAGAAAAATTCAAACCATGTTTAGTGCCAGCATCGCTCGTCGAACTAGCCCTGGCTTGGGTCTTTAGGGCTCTACAAGCAAGTTAGTGGAAAAATTGGGATATTCGTCCTCTGTCGTTTGCATATCTAGAGATCCTCTCTGACAGATCCGTCCCTGAATGCTCTATGCAGCAAGCGCTAGCTGGTCAATGTTAGAACGTCGAGACACTGTGGGGAGGCCACAAGGACATCGTCCCACAAACTGTACCCTCACCTGGCACACCATTAAGTGCCCAACGCACTTAATACACTCTGAGACCATTCCCCTTCAACACATGAAATTAGACCCTCGATGTAAGAGCTACTGTAAGGCACTTAGTAGTGTTCACATGTCAACTCGGAACAGAAATCAAGACATATAAAGCTGATTGACACAATACAGACACTGGAGAATCGAGATGCATGTAACACGGCACATGCTATACAAAGGTATTAGAAAAGGGTAAGTAGTGCAGTGAGCAGAACATTATGGCAAAATCAGTTGTAAATAGTTGTGAAACATACAAATCAACAGAGCAAATGTTAAAACCTCTCACAATATATGGAACATCTGAGTGGAGGACAGCTATTGAAGATCGATAAAAAACAAGATGACAATTGTAAATACACGTATCTACTATGTCGACACACAGAAGCAGCTCTCTCAGAATATGTGATACTATGATGGAAATAATATGGGAACCTGACAACATGAAATAGTTATTCCCTGTGGTTTTAACTATATACTACCTTGCCCCACTCAGGGCAGGAGGTGAGATAGACACTGGATGGGCGGATACAGCAATACTAAACTCCTAGGGACCCTTTCTCCTCTCCTCGTGCCCATCAGAAGCCACCCATCCCAACATCACCTTCTTACATCAGCGAAAAAAGTTGTTGCTCACAAAGCCGCATAGACAGTCTGTTCGATGTATGAGTACAGCGCAAGCTAACTATCAAGGAAAGGCACCCCCTCTGGTAGAAGTATCGGCACACAGATTATTTCCCCATCAAAAAGTCACTATACTCATGTGCATCTTTCAAATACGAAAGAGAGTCACATCAAGTTTGTCAGATAAAGCGTTAGCCGAGGCACACACTACGCAAGCATCAAGAAGATTGCCTGCTCCAAAGGGTCTGACTGTTGCAAACAACTTAATCCACCACAGTAAGTCCTAGTTCAACACACACAGGGCGTCAGTTGAAATCATACATTAGTGAATGGACACTCAATCGGTACAACGCCTATTAAAATATATGGTCGTAATACATGAAGTAGTGTATGTGTGCTTTGGGCGGAAATGGATTAGAGAGTAGTGTTTGTGGGGGTACTTTATTAACCAATGGGTTTTCCGAGACTCGGAATGAAAAAGTCGGGTCCAGAGGGAGGTTTTGAGAGAGTGGATGCATATCAGCACCATTGTAGTTTGAGTGTAATGTGATAAGACCGAAGCACCTAGGGAAGAGCGGTAAACACTAAACATATTGATGTGTTTGCCAAGGTTGTTGTTTAGAAACAGTGGACGCGATTCAATAATGGCCCGATGCACTTGAATCGCATACAGAAGGGGTAATAAACATATGGAGAAAAGGATGTGAAGATGATGGTAGTTAGTAGCTCGCCTCTCAGATTAATGACTGAAACCACAGGCTGGTGAGAAAATAGAGAAGACAGAGAGACCAGAGAGAGAAAGAGAGAGAGAACCAAATGAGAGGGGGAGAGACGTGTGTGCTGATTGCAAAATGTGTGTATGCGAGAAAAGAGACGAGAGAGAGACAGAGCATGAGAGAGAGATCACGAGAGAAGAGAGACAGACCAAGACAAGAACTAGATCATTGTACATTTGCAACTAGAACCAGACAGACTTAGACAGACAGACACAGAACAGACAAGACCCAGTAGCAGACAGACGAAGAACAGACAGAGCAGACAAGACAGCAGACAGACAGACAGACAGACAGACAGACAGACAGACAGACAGACAGACAGACAGACAGACAGACAGACAGACAGCACAGACAGAAGGAGAGAGAGAGAGAGAGAGAGAGAGAGAGAGAGAGAGAAGAAAGAAGAGACCAGACCAGACAGACAGACAGACAGATCTAGACAGACATTTGACAGTAAGACAGACAGATCAAAAGTATGACAATCCAAGGCCTACGCAGCATGAACTGTAAGAGCTATGGGAGACTCGACAGCATCAACAAGAGCTTCTTGTGTTTGTGGCCGTCAGCCGTGTGATCCTGCTGACGTGTTCCATTTGATTTACTCAAAAACATGGGAATGATTTTATGTGATGTATGGTCGTTAGCAGGTGAGCAGCATCAATCTATCCCGGTCGAGTAGATTGTCAGATTTTCTAAAGACTACAGCAGAGATTGTATCCACAGTATATCTGCTCCCGTGGAGGAGTCCATCGACCCCCTGGCTAACCATGTATTCCGCTGGTAATATTCATAGAAAGGTGTTGACTATCTTCTGCTGGAGAGACATCGGTAGGACTGGGAACTGTCTTAGAGAAACTGTGGGTCGGGCACAGCCATGCCTGTATGGATTACAGAATGATGTTTAAGATTATGCCGGTCAAAACACGTAAGGGCGACATTAGCGAGGTTTGAGGACAATTGCATGACAGGAGGAGCATATTGCTGTTGAAAAATTTGTCCTCTATCAGAAGCTCAGATCTCATTAATAGTGCAGATAGGCTCCCGCAATCTATGAGGAACATTAGTCGCGTCAGGAATTCGAAGTAGCCTTTCTTGAGAGATAAGTCACAATTGCTATATTTCGTACTTGTGGCGAGGCACCAGATCTAGCTTTGAAGAATGTTCTATTAATTTTAATTTTTTAATTCCTCCCATGTGGATTTTTGCATACTTTTTTCATTTAACATTGGTGTCTGAGCCAGTGAATATCAATATACATATGTCATCGGCAGGCAATGTAAATTGTGAATCTTCTCTAGTAAGACGACGAATAGAACCGACTCGATTCTTAAACCTAATCCGGGAAACATACAGTCATTCTGTACTTAGACCAGTGAGG